>NW_020799095.1:140006668-140086571 GCF_003259725.1 Athene cunicularia | reverse complement strand
CGGCCTGCGCCCGCTGTGCGCCCTGAGGGGCCCGCTGGCGGGAACCGGCAGCGTCGGTGGGTGCGGGAGTGCCTGTGAGGGACAGGGCTACCCGCTGAGGGCGGCCCAGGCCGTTCGTGTTCATAAAAGTACGTTTGGGGGGAGATTTCCCTTCGCTGAGAGGGAAAGAGGTGTTGGGTGTTAAGCAGCCTGTCGTGAGTTTACAGGGCAGTTGGCAGTCACGGAAGCTTGCAGCAAGAGATCTTTACTTCTGAAAGAAAGCCCTCAGAGCTGTTAAACCTTTCAGTGTTGTTGCAGCCACAGACGTTGGAAGCACATATGGCACTGGCTGTATCGCAGCGTTCTCTGTCCATTTATTTAAACGTTATTTGGAGGAGGCGTTCTTAATATTTTTTCTAGCATTTTGGAGTGTCCAAAAAGCATCAATCTCATTAGAGAAGTTAGATTTATGTATAGTAGTGTGTTTTTTTACTATGTTAAGTACTGCCTCTCTTTCTCTTTAGCAATGGGCAACTTTTGCCAGAGCCTGGTACCTTCTCGATGCGAAGATGCAGCCACCAGGGAAGATAGCAGCTGCGACTGTACTCAGACTTGAAGGCAGGCATAAACCTATTTATCATGCACTAAGTGAGTATTGCAATAGATATAAGTAAATTTGCTTTCCTTCACTAGCATTTTTCTTCTGATTTAAGTTTTAAAATCAAGTCTGATACATGTTACATTTTTCAGTTGTTTGTAAATTATGAATATTTTAATTTTTCTTCTCATCTTATTCCTTCATACTCCTCTACAACCTTATGTCATTGTCTTTACCAATCCATATAAAGGTCATTATGAATTCATAATTTATTTTAAGTAGCTGAATTGCAGTATATTGTGGTTTTATTTTTTTAAAACCTTGACATGTGTTTTGATGTACTGATTTTAGATGCAAAGATTTAAATCATAGTGCACATAACGGAACACTGATGTGTTTCTTGATTAGGTTTTCTGAATGCTACATTTCAGTAGCTGCACAACACTGTGGAGCCTTGGAGTGGTTCTTCATTCTGAGTAAGGTCCAGAGAAGCCCTGTCTTGATGAGGCAGTGGGCACAAACTGAAACACAGGAGGTTCCCTCTGAACATCTGGAAATATGTTTTACTGTGAGGGTGACTGGAAATGGTTGTCCAGGAGGTTGTGGAGTCTCCATCCTTAAAAATACTCAAACACTGGTCCTGCTTGAGCAGGGGGGGGTTGGACAATATGACCCCCAGAGATCCCTTCCAACCTCAGACATTCTGTGATGATGATGAGGCTGAAACGTGTCCATTTCTTAAATGGGAGGGAGATGTACTCATTGTTGAAAGATATCTTCTTGTTTAAATGAAAAAATAATTTTGCTTTGCTGCAAATTAAAAGATTCAGCAGTAAAGATGTGTCTGTGATCTTGTTCTTACTTGTAATACTGTAGTGCTTGTGTTGCGGTGATAAGCATTTTACAGATAATAAAAAGGTGGTCCCTCATAATGATGATACAGTGTTTTCTGTAATATGCGTGCAAACTTTTCAAGAGACATTATGAAACATAAAGGAGTTAAACTTTGCTCATACATGTAGAGTGTACATACTAAAATTATACTCCATCTGTTTTTCATAATAGAAGGTAGTAGTTGTAGTGTTCTAAAGATGTTCTAAATACTGAGTTCTGCTGTTGCAAATTATGTCCTATCCACAAGATGTCACTGGAGACTAAGGCTGTCTGGAACATAAAGCAGACACAGAGGAAATGTTTTTGGTCGTCCTGTGGGAAAGCTATTTGGTACTTTATGTCCATGAAGTTAAAAAATCCTGGAAAGTCATTTCAAGGATAACTTTATTTGTTCTAAACTATTCCATAAATCAGTACCAAATGCATTACACCTGAGACTGACATTGATAGGTTACTACTACTGAGATATTTGATACTCGCTAAGAGGGTAGAGTATGCATGAATTTGTGGTTGCTGTACTTAACACTTCTTTTTTTTTTTCTATTTTTCTTTTTTTCTGAACTAACAAGAAATATTTTAGTGTCTGTAAGGTAACAGTTCCTTAGATAGAAAAACATTCTGGGGATTTTTGTTTTGTTTTTAATTTGGTATCCAGATACCTCCCCATAAAATTATTATTTATTTATTGTGTTGAAAAGTATCTGGAGCTGAATTTAAGCTGTGGTTAAGGAAGGGAAGAAATTTGTTTAATGCATATTACTCTCAGTTTTAAGGATAATCTTTCATTATTTTCCAGAGTCACGTATTTTTAGATGCTGTCAGACCATATGCCCTAAATAAAGGGATATAACCTTGTTCAGGAGGTTTGAATCTGGATTTTTTTGTTTTTTCTGCACCTCACTTTTTCTCTACCCTCATCCTCTTGCATCTTGTATTTGTGAGCGGCTTCACAATACAGAACTAAAACCGGTGGGCCAGATTTTAAAAAAAATTGGGAGATCTGGTTCTTTATGTTGTATTGTGAGCAGGTGTAGGTGAGCCATTCAGAGGGTCCTTGACAGGCCTTGAGAGGCGGGCCCATGCAAACCTCAACAAGGCCAAGTACGAGGATCTGCACGTGGATGGAGAAAGTCCCAAGCACAGATGAAGGCTGGGCAATGGGTGGATTGAAAGCAGCCCTGCGGAGAAGGACTTGGGAGTAGTAGTGGATGTAAAACTGACTATGAGCCAGCAATGTGCGCTCACAGCCACAGAAACTCAATTGTGTCCTGGGCTGCATTGACAGAAGTTTGACCAGCAGGTTGAGGGAGGGGATTCTGCCCCTCAGTAGGGCAGAGTACTGCTCTTGTGAGACCCCACCTCCCATGCTGTGTCCAGCTCTGGGGCCCCCCAGTATAAGAAGGACATGGACCTGCTCGTGTGGGTCCAGAGGAGGCCACAGAGATGATCGGGGGCTGGAGCACCTCCCTTACAAGGACAAGCTGAGAGAGTTATGGGTGTTAAGCCTGGAGAAGGGAAGGCTCCAGGGAGACCTTACAGGCGCCTTCCAGTACTTAAAGGGGGCTACAGGAAAGATGGGGAGGGACTCTTTAGTGGAAGGTGTCCCTGCCCATGGCAGGAGGGTTGGAACTAGATGATCATTAAGGTCCCCTCCAACCCAAACCATTCTGTGATTCTGTGATTTTTTACGTACTCCAAAATGTTGTAATCAAATGAGCCTCTTCAAAATATGGTAATGCATATGAGAGTGAACTTTGGACAAATAATTTTCCAATTGAATGGGTGGTTATAGCTTATAAAGCTGATCAGGATGATTAGTTCTGAAATTAAAACCTACATATTTTCATCATTTTTTTTAGATAGTATGGGTTTTATTAGACTTATTAAAGAAGATCTATTAAAGTAACTGTATCTGGCAAGCTATTGGTGATAGACTGTAGACTTTGCATTTTGATGTGAAAATTGCTGATATAACACTAAACATAAACATATCTATGTGTGCTGTAGCATTCACTTCTGCTTGATAGATGAAAATGTGGGGTTTTTTTCCCAACAGAGCTGTTTCAGGTTTTTTGTGGGGCTTTCCTCCCCCCACTCCACCCCCAATCATTTTGTTTCTTTTATATATTTAGCTCTAGATTGTAATAATTTAATAGAATTATTTTACTTATCCAAAATATTCAGTCCTCCAGTAAACACTGGTACTGTTTTATGAGAAAACTAAAACAAATATTTAAGATCACTGTTTAGAACTAGCCTTTTTTTATTCTGAGTTTTTTGAAATATAGCTGCATATGCAGCACAATGTGTTGAATAAAAGAATATACTTCCCTGTAAACCAGATTTCAGCTGGGTATTTGTTGTGGTTTAATTGTTTAGTCTGATGGTATTTTACCTGCTCACCTGCATTCTAACCTGACTATTAACAAGAATAGTAATTAATGTTGGTGTTTAAGTGCAGATTTGGATGGTGTGGCTCAAAAAACTCAGGTCTGTAAAATTTGAGCTTTATGAAATGTGTACTTATGTGCTACTATGTATCACACACTTTGTAGTTGATATTTTGGTTGATTACTCCTATGGTTCTCTTAATACTTTCCACTAATTTCTACTTTGTAGGTGACTGTGGAGATCATGTTGTCATAATAAATACAAGACATATTGCCTTCTCTGGAAACAAATGGGAACAGAAGGTATATTCATCACATACTGGGTAAGCTTTACAATAAATATTCAAAAGAGCTAGTGGTAAATTTCATGTCATTTTTAGCATATTGTTTCAAAAGGGAATTCCTGCTTATGTGTTTTGTCTTCATATGTGTTTAAAATGATGCAAACCTTTTTTTTTTTTTTTTTCTTTTTTTCCCTTTTTTTCCCTTGGTGTACGTTGTTAGAGAAATAATCTAACTCAAAAATAGTCAGAGCATTTGAGTAAGTTAACAGTTTTGGTGAGCCACGTTGTTTTGTGTGAACCCATGAACCCAAGGATCAGGACTATTCTATTTACTAAGCAGTAGAAGACATTTCTTTTGGCACTGCACATTTAAGATATACACAGTTGCCAATTATTTTATTATTCAATTGTTTTATCCTACCAGTACGTTTACCTAACAGTAAATATCAAGATTGATATATTATTGAATCAGAGGATGAATTAAAAAAAAAAAAGAAATTGGAAAAACTAGTAAGAAATTAAATGCTCTCAAGATGTACTGATGTATACCATAGTGTACAATATATTATTCTGGCAGACATAACTTGTTTACAGATGGAACTGCAATAATCAATTACAGATGGTATGGCAATGATCAACTCAGTCAAATAAGAACAGTTGCTCTTATTTTATACAATAACAACAGATAGTAATCTCTAAGTTTCAAAATGTATCCAGTCAGGAGATGACTAAATCATACATAGAAAGCTAATTTTGCTAGTATTTCAGTCCTGAAAGTTCTTGTTCAGAGTTGATGGAAATTAATGCATGCTTTTTTTCCTCCACCACCCCTATGGCTTAAAAATTTTCACTAAAAACTTATGGGTAAGGTAAAGCACTTCTGTAAGTACCTAAGTTGTTTTTGAGTAAGTGAAAGAAATTATACAATTAAAACGAATACTGCATTTACTGTGCAGCTCCCTAAGTGGACATGTTTCAATGATGTTGAGTTTATTTTCTTTTCACTTAGGTTGATACCTAATAAAGTGATTAAATCAGAATGAAATTCAGCTTTACCTGAGATCCATGTAATTTGTTCCTGTATGATTCATTTAAAGTATATGCATGAATGTGAATTAGTGGAACTTTACCATATCACATGAACTTTAAAAAGACAGATGCATTTCAGTAACAGTAGATATGCAAAATCGTGCTGAGATTTACTTAAAATGGTAAGAAAATACAAAATACTTTTCAAAATGGTTGCTTTGCATGTTAGCCACAGACTGGTTGTGAGTCTTGGTCATTTTGAAAGATTTCCAAGTTTATATCTTACTCCCATTGTATTCTGTAGCTGCCATGGTGTATTTAATAAGCAGTTTTAAAAACATAGCCATCTACTTGTGAAACGCAAACTTAGGTGAATAAATAAGAAAGTACAAATGGTGTTAAACTGAGGTACTTGACAAGATAGAATCTTTCTAATAAAATAGTTGTTGGCCTCATGAGAACAACTTTTTTGAAGGCTTAATACCATTACACCGTTGTTCAAAACGGATATTTGCGTTAATGTCGTGCTTGTGCATATATAGCCTTAAGCTTGTATGTTTGTTCTGTTTTTCTAGCTATCCTGGTGGTTTCAAACAAGTGACAGCAACTCAGCTCCATTTGAAGGATCCAACTGCTGTAAGTATTTCCCCTTCTTCCATTTTGTTTATAAAGCTGATTTGTTTTTATTTGATTAGTTCCTCTAAGCAAAAGGGATCAGTTACCTGCATGTCTAAAGCTAAGTTACAATCATTCTACTAAGGAGTCTTATAATCTTGGCTTGTGACAGTGTTTTTGTAAACAGCATATTTTGATGGTTAAATCATAAGTTGTGCGTTTTCAGGATTCTTCAATACTGTCCAAGTGAGCAAATCAAGTTCATTTGCTTTCATTTATTTTTGACTGATGGACTTGACTCATTTCATGGGTCTGACATTTCTCATAAGTGAACTGCCCCAGTTAGACTTCATTAAACTGTACTCAGCGACCCTACTACTTTTTTAGGAGCTAGCAAAAATAATGTTAATCTTAAAAATGTTAGAAAGTACACCTGCCTCTTTCTCCCAGTAAAATTCAGCTGTAGGTTTTGTTAAATGACTTATTTAAAAAAAAAAAAAAACCGCAATTTTGTGTGTTCATGATCTTTGAAATGAATTGAATTGTATTGAATGAATTGAAAATGGTGATTACATTGAATTTAAGCCTCATTACTAAATATCTATATTAGACTATTATTCATTCTTCTGAACATCAGTGTTAATGCATTTATTACTGATTAAAAAAATAGTGTGCTAGATAGGAACATCTCAGGATGTTAACTTACACAGTTATGAAATTACTTTAACTAGGGTTTTGAAAGGTCAGCATTGGAAGACTGAATTCTCGAAGTACTAGTGTTTCAGAACATGATATGAGGCCCACAGACATGAACAGATATCTGTGTATATTTTTGACTTTGAAATGCTTTTGCTTAGGTCACCTTACTTATAAAAATCTAAAAATGATGCTTCCTTTTCCTAGAGGAATTATATCTGCTGTAAAATTCTTGTGTTTTGTCTTTTTTTTTTATCCATTATTTAGAAATCCTGATTTGTCCCAAGATTCTCTTATATGAGATGTTGTACATGTACTCAATGAAAAAGCAGTTCACCATATGAATTTGCCTGGTTTTTGTTTTTACTTTTGCAATTTTGGTCCTTATTTAAATTAAAATGAAATCCCAATATTATTTTCTGTCCAGAATTTTTCAAAAGAACTTCAGTGCTTTTGGGAACAGGCTCTAAGTCAGTTGTAATCTTGTTAGTCGGAATTATTAGTAGTTCCATGTTGAAAATGGATCCTTCAGCTTTTTTCATTTGGGCTTTAGGCAGATGCTGTGCACTGGGAGGCAGTATAACACAACTTTTTTTTAGTGTCTGAGAACTGGATGTTCTATAAACTACCTTCTGGCATTCATTCTGAAATACCTCTTTTCTTGCCAGACTCATAGATGAATTTTTGTCCAGAGGAGGATTAAATACGTTGCCAGTTACTAAAGCATTTTGGATAGAAGCTCAGCAAATGGTGATGTGGCTCAAGGCTTGGTCTACTTTAGCAATAAACAGGGTTTTTAAACAGTATTGTGAAGAGCCCTCAGCAATAAACTCCTTAATTCTGTTGAAGGTGAAGCATTTGGATATCCCTCTTCTAAAGTTATGTCATATGTATTTTTTTCATAACTAAGAGTAGTGGATGGTAATTTGTCATGATATATTCTGTATGTGTAAATGTTACAGGTTTTGACTTGAAAGGGATTTGATGTCTAGAAACATTTATTTGCTAGTTGAATTGTTTTGGTGTGAAGTACATTGGGGTAGGATAAAGATGGAAATTATGGTGGTATTTTATTAACATAGTTTATTTTAAGAACTAGCTATTAAAACCTGAAAAAGCATTACTGTAAAGAGAACAATGTCCAGCCTAAGTAGCATTTGGATCTTCAAAATAGGGTCATTACACATAGTTATTGTGGAGACTTTTAAATTGCTTTATTTCACTTTGAATTAAAGAGACCTTTTCTCTTTTAATTGTGTTAAATTCAGTTCCTGTGAAGCCAGTGGAATTAGGTAGGTTGGAGGAAGCAGTCTATCTTTTTGTGGAATCAAAGACTTCATTCTGTGTTATTCTCATCCTGGAGGCTACTGCTTTTTCTTTGCCCTTGGTGCTATTGTTTCCTGCTAGCTCATCCTGGTAGTGTTTCATTAGATGAGTCAACATTATTTTTGGAAATAGTGCTGTTACAGAAATTAAGGCATGAAAGTAATGGAAGAGAGACTACTTCCAAGGAAAAGGATGTTGACATAACACCTTATAAACTTGCGTGGTGTTGCACTGATTTTGCAATGGCTGTGATTATTTTCGGTTTATGTAAAAAATAGATTAAAGCATGTAAGATTCCATGAGTGTGTTTATATAGTAGGACTCCAATACTGCTTAGCACTGTCTTTACTTATATAGGTCTAAATTCAAACATACAAATCCCCAAGACAAATATTTTTCCATTACAGTTTTGTTTAAACAGTTTCTAGTATACATAGAGACTAGCTTTAGGGAAATCTGGTACATAGCTAATATCTAATTAAAAAGGTTATAATGAGTAACTTGATGCAAAAGGTATCATTGATGTTTACATGGAGGGATGAAAGTCATCCCAAAGTCAGAATTTAGACTTGTTTACTGCAGCATGGTTAGACAATCATCCTTGATTGTTTCTTGTTTCTTTATAAGTTACCAAGATAGGGATGGATGATGATCTGATTCTCTTGCTTATGGAGGTTCAGATCACTGTAGCTATCTTACTAGCTTTGGACCTTTATATTCCTTAGAGGTATAGTTAGTGCATGAGAAGGATTTGTTCTGAATTTTGAGTATGCATGTGCATTTTTTCATAGAATCATAGAATGATTCAGGTTGGAGGAAACCTCAGAACATCTCTAGTCCAACCTCCTGTTCAAAGCAGTGTCAGCTATGAGGTCAGATAAGGCTGCTGGGGGCTTATCCAGACAGGTCTTGAAAACTTCCCATGACAACCATTTCCAATCCTTGACTTTTAGTTGAAAAGAATAAAAAAAACCCAAACAACCAGCTGTGCCTATTATAATTGTTTAATCTCAGATGTATAATTTTGTACCTGAGAGACAAAAATATTACTATTTTTTTCTACTTCTCAGTATCTTTTATGTTAATAAGGGGCAGTGAATACAAAAAGATGTCTGCATAGCTGATGTTTTGTGTAAAGTTAGTTTCATGTTCACTGTGCCAAGTTTTTCAGCACTTTGGAAAATTTTTCTTTTATGGAAGGGTAAAAATTACAGTGTGTTGCCAAGAAGATACCAAAAGTAAATAGCCTAGCACATTTTTACCTTTAGCACCTTGTGAGTTCCTTTGGGAGGCGTGGGGAGGGGAGTGTCTGTGAATCTGTTTAAAATTTCTGGAATTCTCAGTTGTCTGCTCTTGTGGAGGATAGCAGAGAATAGCTCTTGTCTGTTGGACTTGGCCAGGCTACTTTAGGAAGTGCTTATTGAAGGAAAAAAAAAAAAAAAAAAAAGCTTTCTTCACATTTCAACCATTTCTTTCTCTGACTTAGATTTAGTGTAAATTCCTGGACCACCCATAGGTGAGAGTATTAAATGTGATCTTTAGGTGCAGCATAACAGCTTGTTGCTGGAGTTCGAAACAGCCTCTCTGTTCTTCAGGTTAATATAATACTAACATTCTGTATGGTATTACTACCCCCTTAAGATATATATCAGTGAACAACATTAATTTCCATTGTAGGTTGCTAAGAAAAATCTGTTTGAAAGGTTTGGGGTGTTTTCTTTGCCAATATAGTCTTTTGAAAATAAAGGAAACAGGTAAACCTTTATATTTGAGATGCAGGTGTTTGGAATGCTTAGAAGTTTGGGGTTTTCTTGTTTGTTTTTAATAGAATTTGCAGCTTTGTTTAGTTGGAAAAAATGTTGATAGGCATGAGACCAACACATTCAAAATTAAGCCTCAAATTACTTAATACAGAAAGACCAAAAAACGTAGTTTGTAAATCACACAGATTTGATTGGAAAAAACTTTCTGGAAAAATATTATGGGTTTTAATTAAAATGTCTGCAAAATATGTTGACAGATGTAATCTGTAAAACCAGGTAATAATCCTGTCAGGATAAAGTTTTCGATGAATTTTTATTCTATTTCTAATTTTAAAAGTAAACAAAACTTGGCTTGCCTTTTTTTTTTTTTTTTTTTTTTTAAAGAAGAAATCATGTTTGGCTAATACCAAATGCTCAGTGAGGGGATTGACCTTTGCAGTATTCAGAGGCTGTATTGCCTCTGACAAAGAAATAATGGGCAATAATTGTTCAGAATGAATGTTACCTGCTAGGGAAGATTATTAAGCGAGGCAGGGTAGCTCTATGGAAATATGCTGTGAGGAAGCCTCCGGGGGTGTCAGGGTTCTCGTTTGTTCAGCTGCTGGCAGTGATACGAAGGGGCTTAAAATGTTCTAATTCTCCTTTTGAATGTGCTTTAGCAACTGCTTGCACGTATGGACTTGCCATTATATCTGCATAATAATGATTTTTTGAAGAAAAGCATGGACAGAAAACGTGGTTAAATCTTGCTGTTGGTATTTGAAAGCCTATTTTCTTTGCATCAGTAAGGGTTAGCTGATATAATAATATGTGCGTGCTAGAAGTTGGTTACCAAGATACGAGATATAATAGCATATTATTTTATTACTATGAAGTAATGTTTGTTGATTAAGTAGAGCAAAACTTCAAAGTCTGGATTGGTAGGAACACAGAAGTTAGTATGGCATGGAGAGGAGAATATTGTTATGGAACCTGCTATCTTATTGATAATATCTCTAGGTGCTCTAAAAAGTCATAGAGTTGGCTTGGTATTTTGCTTTGTAGTAGACAAAAATGAATACTTCCCTTTTTAAAAAAGCCTTAATCCATTTCTCATTCTCATCCACGAGGATGATCTGGAGCACCTTCTTATGAGGACAGGCTGAGAGAGTTGGAGTTGTTCAGTCTGGAGAAGAGAATGCTCCAGGGAGACTATAGGGGCCTTCCAGTGCTTCAAGGGAGTCTCCAGGAAAGCTTGGGAGGGACTCTTTATCAGGGTGTGTATTGGTAGGATGAGGGGTGATGGTTTTAAACAGAAAGAGGTCAGACTTAGATATTAGGAAGAAATTCCATACTGTGAGGGTGGTGAGACACTGGAAGAGATTGCCCAGAGAGGTTGTGACTGCCCCCTCCCTGGCAGTGTTCAAGGCCAGGTTGGACGGGGCTGTGAGCAACCTGGGCTAGTGGAAGGTGTCCCTGCCCATGGCAGGGGGGGTGGAACTAGATGTCCTTTAAGGTCCCTTCAAACTCAAACCATTCTGTGATTCTATCATGATTAGAATTCAGTTTTTAAGTGCTGAACAGTAGTGGAAAACAAAATGGCATGCAATGGAAGTTTGTCTGTGAACAAATGATTTCTATGGCAGTATTAAGTACATTAATTTTTGCTCTACTACTCATATAACTGCCAGAGGTAGAAAGGTGAAGTTCCTGGAATGCTTTTATAACACATGTAGTGAAAAGAACAGTATCGTGTATGGAACAGAAAACCGAGAACTGGTAAAAGGAAGATGTAGTATCAAGCTGTACCTCCAAGTAAGTGGTCTGTCTCCTGAAATTCTTCTATTTTTTTAAAAATATGCCCTGTAATTAATCCCTCTGTTTTCTCTGGAGCGCTGTGTCCTTCCCATGTCCTAGAGTTGCTTCCTGGTGATTATTGGACTTAATTCAACTCTTTGGATAGGCTTTCTCTGGAAATTCGGCCAATTATTTTGTGCTTCTTTGTGCAGGAGTGGTATTGCTCTGTTGATTTCCATCTTTAAAGTATGTTTTATCTGGCAAAGAATCTCAAAGAATCTCCATCAGGCATAGTGTGCAACTTGTATACAAGCCAAAGCCTGTCACAAAAATTGAACTTTTCAAGCTTCACATGATATTTCAGATAAATACATTTTTTTAATTTGTTGATACTCAGAAGAGTGCGTATTTAGGGTATTTAGGGTCTGAAAGTGCAAGGCTAGAGCTGCATTCAGATTCTTTTCCTCTTGTATTAGCCTTTTAAATTGACAACTAAAAAAGTAATGTCATATAACTCTGTGATTAAGAGCATGTCTTATGCTGTGAGTATGTAAATTAGCCAACTTGGAAAAAAAGTACTGCGGTACTCAAAGACAATCATAACTACAGCCAATGGGAATTTTGTCATTCAAAAGAAACTGGGGCAGACAGCATTACAGAACTTTAAAAATCCCCAAATATTAATGCTCTGGTGGCTGTTAAGGAGTTACACATCTGATGGCAGATGTGTATGAGTTAGTATGACGACATGGAATTTTACAGGTCGCTGGTACTAGAGATAAAGGACTGGGGAGAGGAGGCAATGGGAATCCCTAAATAATTGAACAAACTGTTAAAATATACTAATTAATTTGAGATCAAGGTTGCAATGGGACGGTAGACAACTTTGCCAATTTGAAATCAAACTGAAATCTATGTCTCATTAAAATTAAAATCTTGTATTTTAATAGTTTAAAAATAAACATAATCACATAGAAAAGATAGTAAGAATTATCTTTTATTAAAAGTGTATTACAAACATATAGAAGGATTTTTATTCCTTAAAGAAACAGTGCGTTCTGTTGTGTGTTTCAGGGAGCATTGAATCTGTGTTTGGGTTTTGCGTGAGTTCAGCAACAGACTTTTTCTTGCAGTTACATAGCTTTTTATTTAGGGTTGGTGTAATTTTAGTAAAATGTGAACGTGTTCAGGTTAACAGGAGAGTCCTTAACATCCTATAAATATTGCTAGTTGAATCTGCCTTGTCTGTTATGCAACCTTACTAAAGTTGTAAAAGCAATCCTTACAGCTTCATGAATTTCTTTGACTTGTCATTGCACCAGGTAGAGTGGGGTCCTGGTTGTAAGCAGAATTTTGGGCAAGAACTGGATGTAAATGTGGTCTTTGCAGGAGCTGGGTATGGGTTTGCTTTGGCTTATAGAAAAATCTTTGAGGCAGAATTTAGGAAGCTAGATATTATCCAGTACTACCTTCTCTGTCCTAGCTCCCTGTATGGCCCTCTGTTCTACAGCTGGACTAACTACCTTGCAATTAACCAATAATAAAAGTACAGAGCCTTGCTTAGTAAAAGGTTATCACCTCCTCACCCCTCCTTCTTTGTTTTTTTAATTTATTTTCTTCTTGACCAAGATGAACTTGAGAGGTGGATGATATAAATCTGCTTTTGACCTCTTCCGGCAAGGAAATGATGATCTGCTACAGAAGCCAAGGGTTTGTTCCCTCTTAGCCCCTACTGTGAGTTGCTGAGGCAGGGAACAGACATGCTCAAACTCAAGGATATTGTTCCTCTGTTCTCCGCATGGGTGTAACATATAGATGGCAATACTTTCAAGTGGCTCAGACATTAAAGGCTCTATGATAACCACAAAAAAATGCACTTAAAAAAAAAAACAAGAGCCTTTTGAAATGTCTAGTTCTTGAGTTACAAGTTTGTTTCTTTTGAGAGTTCATTCAATTTCATTGGATGTCCAGAATGGGAGAGACTGTAACAGTGAAATCCAATTTACTGCTGCGAATCAGGCAAGGATTTAGTATCTTCATCAGTGACATAGACAGTAGGATTGAGTGCACCCTCAGTGAGTTTGAGTTTGTTCACCAAGCTGAGTGGTGCAGTTGATCACTAGAGGGAAGGGATGTGCCATTCAGAGGGACCTGGACAGGCTTGAGGAGTGGGCCCATGCAAACCTCATGAAGTTCAACAAGGCCAAGTGCAACGTCCTGTATATGAGTCGAGGCAATCCCCAGTATCAGTACAGACTGAGGGATGAAGGGATTGAGAGCAGCCTTGTGAAAAAGGACTTACAGATGCTGGTGGGTGAAAAATTGGACGTAAGTCAGCAGTGTGAGCTCACGGCCCAGAAAACTGCCTGCATCAAGAGCAGTGTGACCAGCAGGTCAAGGGAGGTGATTCTGCCCCTCTGCTCTGCTCTCATGCGTGCAGTGCTGTGTCCAGCTCTGGGGTCCTCAGCACCCAAGCCATGGACCTGTTGGGGTGGGTCAAGAGGAGGGCCACAAAGATGGTCAGAGGGGTGGGGCACCTCTCTTGTGACAAAAGGCACTTAAACAGGGCTTATAAGAGAGATGGAGAATGACTTTTTATTAAGGCCTGTAGGGACAGAACAAGGGGCAGTGTTTTTAAACTGAAAGAGAGTAGGGTCAGATTGGACATAAGGAAGGATTTTTTTACAATGAGGATGATGAGTCACTGGTACAGGTTGCCCAGAGAAGCTGTGGCTGCCCCCTCCCTGGCAGCGTTCAAGGCCAGGTTGGATGGGGCTTTGAGCAACCTGGGCTAGTGGAAGGTGTCCCTGCCCATGGCAGGGGGGTGGAACTAGATGATCTCTTCCAACCCAGGCCAGTCTATGATTCTGTGATCTGCCTGTCAGTGAAAAATGGTTTGTGCTTCATGTGAGGATTATTTTTATATTGCAGATCTTGCAGTAATGCACTTCCTGCGTGTGTGGAAGGGCACAGAAAGCCAAACAAGTTCTTGAACAGCATAGAGACTGGTAGACATGCCAAACCGTACCTTGATTTATGTTTATTGCACTTAGCATATGTATCCATAGAAGCTCTTACTGAATGTATAATTATCCATTATCTTTCATTATCTATTACCTTTCTCCAAGTCCTGCTTTCATCTTAGTCTGTCATCCCCTGAGGTTGTCAGTTCTGCAGTGACTGTACACAATATTGAAAGTACTTCTTCACTGTTTAATGTGAGCCTATAAATCAGTTGTTCTTTTCCAGTGTGACTTTTCAATAAGCACATTTTTGCACCTGAACTGTTGTTCTCTTTGTAATGTGGCTAAAAAAATTGAGTCAGATTCACCATGCAGAAGTATCTACAACCAGAATAGACCAGCTGTTCCTCTAGCTCACTGGTTTGTTTCAACAGGTGTCTGTGCCACATGCTGCAGAGGAAGACAAAAATCAGACACAAACATCCGTTGTTTGAAGAAGTGAAATATTTAACAATGTTCATTAAAGTATTGTAAAGGCTTTTTGTTGAACTGAAATCATTAAATAGCTAGCTCTGTATATCTGTAGGTCATAGGTCATATGTTGGACCATATGTATGTACAGTTTATTAATCTAAGGAATTAACACTGATTCTGTCACAGCCTGAAGTTAAAGTAATTTTTAGGTAAACAGAAAAATCCCCATAATTATGCAGTATGTTGTGAAGTCTCTGCATCCATTGCTTTAGATCTATTTTGCTCTTTCATTGGCTGTAAGGGAAAATACTGTGCAGGAAGGAGACTTAAGTGTACAAAACTAAGATTACTGATGGTAAACGAACTATTCACATGAGCTGTTTTTAATATCCATGTGTTTTCTTCCATTGTTATGGTGTCTCACTTGATTTTCCATATTCCATGAAGTAGAGCAGTTTTCTATCTTTATCTTGCCTTTGTCTAAGCACATGATATACTGACCTAAATAAACTAGTTTGCTCTACAAGCATGAATAATTTTTCTCCATAAAAACATGAGTTTTCATCTTTGTTTTTTAGTAGTTGCTTATTAATTTTTATTGGAGAAGGTATCAACACTATATATTACTCTGCACAAGCTGATGCATTTCTTCTGTTGTCTACATTTTTTATATTTGTCCACAGATCTATGGTAGTAGCTGCATAACATCTGAAAATCTTCATGATGTTGATGCTTCTGTAATGCCTTCAGAGTTTCTCAAGGCATATAGTATATGTTTATGAGGATCCTAAGACAACTGTCTTATTACATGGCAAAATGAAAGTAATGCTGGTGCCAAACTATCTTGAGTGTTTACTGACTTCAGAATTCAAGTAGAAATGCCTGCAAGGTTAAGCAGCACTTCTCATTCATTTCACTTGCAACAATTAATCATTTTACCTTAACTATGTGGTTCCAGCTGGGAACTCAGTATTAGTGATTGTCTCTAAAATTTTGGTTAACTGCCTTTAATTATATAAAAAGAAGTGACTTTGCTTAGTACACTTTTCAAAGTATCCAGAGGCCTGGGGTATTTGTTTGGCTTTAGTGCACTGTATTTCAGCCTGGCTTACTGATTTCAGTTTAACATTGCACTGGTAGTTTCTCATTTGGAGCTGATTTATGTTTGGGTGGCTTGGACCACAGGCAGAGTGGGTTTCCTTCTACTTACAAAATTACACATAGGCCTAAATGCTTTGATGTCCTTTATAAAACCCTTTTTTTCTACTACAGCTGCAAGCCTTGTTTTACATTTACAAATGTTCCCCTCCTGGGTGAAGTCCATAACAATGTGTTTTGTATTTAAATTCCGGGCATCCATACTAGAGTCCAAGAGAAATCCTGCTGAATTTTGTTACTTTTCAACAAGCATCATCTAGTGTAGATGTACAAATTCTATTGGTTCCTGACACTCAGAAGTGAGATTGTACATCTGGAATGAAGAAAACAAGGGAATAAGTTATACATATGTATAGTATGGTCATGATGCAGTGTCCTGGTATGGGAGCTTTGCTTAAGATACAGTGCATTAGTTATATAGAAGTTTCAAACACAGCAAATCACAGTGTTAAACGAGATGCTGACAAAACTTGGTAAATTGGTTAGAGCCTAATTTTTTTTTCCTCAGTAGCAGGTGTATATAAATGTGCAATACGATACAAATTACCGTAAGCTTCTCAATTCTTTTCAGAGTTGAATGATCATATGCAATGATAATATCAATGCTATATATAGCTCTTAATTTTCTAAGCCGAAATTTTCTATACAGCTGTTATAGTAAGGGTTTCTTCTTCCAAAACAGTAAGTCTAAAGCACCTTCTAAATATGATGCCAGAGTCCTTCAGCATGGAAGAGGTTGACTGAAAAAAGGTTCAGTGACTAATGGAATGTACAGAGGGAAACACAGCTTAATTTTTTCATGTTATTTGTAGCCCATCTGACTATTTATTGCTATGTTATCTTTCCTTAGATTGTTAAACTGACTATTTATAGAATGCTTCCAAAAAACCTTCAGAGAAGAACTATGATGCAGAGGCTGCACCTGTTTCCAGAAGATGTGAGTAGTTATGCAGTTAATTTCTGTGTGATTCATAGGTGAAGAGGGAGTATTAGAAATAACATGCTTGTCATAAGAAGATAAATTAAGAAAAATCAACCTTCTTTTATTTATGTATCTAAATAAAGTTGAAATGTTGATGCTTTTTTTCTTTATTATATCACAAAATTGTGAGATATAAGACATGCATGAGGTCTTCTGTATTTAGGTCAAACACTTAACATGAAGAATGCAGTACTGTTGACAAATTTTGGTCTAAATTTGTGGGGGAGTGGTCTTGTTTCTTAAACAGTCAGATAGCTAAGACTATTCTCACCTGCCTCAGGTTATTCCAGAAGATATACAGAAGAATCTTCTACAAGAGATTCCTCAGCCACGTGTAGTCCCCAAGAGGTTAGATGAATATACACCAGAAGAAATTGCTGCATTTCCGAAGGTTTGGACTCCGTAAGTATCTTTAGAATTTTTTTTTTTAAAAGGATACTTCGATTTCATATGTACTATGTAGGCTCTCACATTATCAGTAAGGAAATTGCCTAGTAATAACAGGAGAAAATTAGTCTGTGACATTTATCTAGCCTTAAGTCAAGTGAAAAAGCCTGCGTAGAACTCTGCATTTATGTATGTGTATTTGTGCTTGCACATCCACACACATAGTAGTTGTACAGAGTTGCACTGATTTGTCATGTCAGAGATGGGATGAGACGTTTCATTTGTGGAATATTTTTCCTCTGCTTTTAGTGATTGAACTTGATCAAGGATTTGATGGTGTTGCACACCATTTTGCTTTTGCTTTTTTTGGTGTTTTCCCTGTCTTGCAGTTAACGTGTAGGAAAAAGCAAAGTGTTTGGCCATCAGTGGCTATCAAATATGGCTCTCCAGATGTGACTCATGCTTCAGGAAGTTGTAAATATTGCTGTATATGTGCCTTGTATCTTTTAACTTTTTCTCTGTGCATCTACCACTAAGGTGATGGAACTTTGATATGACTTTGAAGGGCAGATCTTATATGTGTATAGTAAATAAATGAGCAGTTGCTAAACAGCTTATTTTATGATAAAATTTGAAATGTATTGCATTACTAAAGCTGGACGGCTTTTAAGTACCAGAGGTGAAGAACTGTAGGACTGAAGCGAGTAGAGTGATCTGTAGTCTTCCAGATGATCAGTACCAACTTGTGCTCTTCTGCTCATTTTCAGTATGTAGAATTTAAAGTATTTTTTGGTAGGGTAAATTCAAACATCGGCTGAATGGTGTATGGAGGACACCTTAAAAAAAGTATGTTCTGCACACAAAAAAAAGCATGTTTGTTTATGTATCAGTATCTAGTCACTCCTTTGTGATAGTGCTTGCTTAATGTGGGTTGACTTAGGTCTAAGTTCTAAAATAGAGGAAGGGCATTGACAGCATAAAAAGTAGAGCATTTTGAAAATTACTTGGGTTTTGTCATGTTTCTATTTTGTCATGAATGTGGCTAATACTTTCAAAAGCTTATTAAAAAAGAGGGTTGTACTTTAGGCTCCTGATCCTAGATGATACTAAAATAAAGCCTGTGCATCTGTGTAATCTGAGGCCCTTCAGATTACAGTCTCCATTGAAATGAAACAAAGTCCAGCAATGCTTTAAGCCCTCTTCAGGGTGGAAATAAGTAGACTGATACTGACTTTTTCTAATCTATATCAGTTATACATATTGCTGTGTTTGTTTTTATATTCACTACTGGGTGGAGTTGAAAATGCCGAGATCTCTTGGTTCCTATGAGAATTCCCTGAAGAAATTTAGACTGCACCAATGACCAGAATTGTACCGTGCATTAGAGTAAAGCTAATAAGCTTCTTGTGCCGTGTGGTATATTATACTCTCATATAACTGTCTTTAGTACCAATAAAAATAAAGATTCTTACATGACAATTTAGTGCTGAATTGGAATCCGGTGGTTAGCTTTAACTTAATTGGGAGTGTCCTTTTTTTTCCCTTTAGCCAGAGGAGACTGTGGTACAATGCCAGAGCTTTTGAAATGCTTTTCTTTGTCCCTATGCACTGCCACAGTCTTGCCTGAGTTCATCTCCTCAGCACTGGGCCACCTTAACTGTGGTGCCATGCAGGTGTGTGTGGCAGAGGACAAGTAAACTTGATGCCATCTAATTTAAGCACTGCTATCAAACTAAGTTTCCCAATAACTTCATGTTAGCATTGAGAAGACTGCTTGAGCATGTTGATCCTTGGGGAAAATGATCTTACCTGCAGGTAAGAACACTATTTTGAATCTAGATTTGAAGCTAGAATTTCCCTCCCATCATTTCTCAGAACAATTTCCTCTGGAGGAATTCAAAGTACAGAGAAATATGCATTCTCTTTTTATATTTCTCTCCTCTGCAGTCTCACCCTGATCAATTTTTGGTAAGTGCTATCTGTATACAACCTTTTTACTCTATGCCAGTTAAAGAGGTTGCAGAGTGCTGCTGCCTTAGAAGCCCTACAGCTAAAGCAGATTTTGAGACTTTCAAATGAGAGGATCATAGTGCTTCTCCTATGAGAGGTGTGGGTATTTCAAGTGGGTATTCTGGTGAGAAGAAGCAGGGGAGTAGCTGGACCTGAGAGGAATGGAATAGAGGGTCTGAAATGAGTGTGGAAAAAATGCTAGAGAGGAGTGGAGTTACTGGGCTTTGGGTAGGGTAGTGAGAAACAAAGGGGCGTTTGGGAGAACTTTAACATTCTGCATGGAGAGACTGGGCCAGAGGTTTCCCTTCAGGCAGCTACTCTAGCTAGAGCCACTTTTAAAGGCAGGAGGACATACCTAACACTGCTACCATACCTTTGCTGCGTTAGATTTTAGTCCTACCTTCTTTTCTGCTCTCAGGAACTAGTAAGTCCTAGCAGAGGGATCAAGAATGAAGGTGATTATCTACCATCTCTCCACTAGCTGCAGGGCTTATTGCTGTAGTCGCTGTTGTAATTTCAGCTTCTTGTCCTGGCCTGCAACCAGACCATTATGGATGTCAGATAAGTTTCGATTTAACCTTCAGCTCACTTCTTTGGCAATTTTGATGTTGGGAATAGCTTCCAATTTGAAGTAATGGGAAAAATAATAATGCTTTTCTTCCTGACTGAGGGAGTAAATGTATTTTGGTGATTCTCTATCACTAAGAGTGCTAGGAGGGGGAAGGGGTTAGTTGTGAAATATAAGATACAGAATTGAGCAAATTTGACTTACACACCAGAAAATTATTTTACCAAACTCGGAAGTCTGAAAAGGGGACTTAATTGTAGCAGTCACTGTTGTGATTGAAGTGCCAGCTGGAGTGCCTGAGAATTGACAGCTTTGCACCAAAGGCACTAAAAGAAGGGCTGTATAAATATCCAGATGTAATAGACTCCATATTCTGAACTTTTTCAGTGTGTGTGAGCCCATGGAAGAAGTAATGTTTGCATTATTCCTTTGAAAGACTGTAGAAGCAACAAAGATTTAAAAAATTACATATTCTTTAATGTCAGGTTTTTTAGACGTGTATAGCAAAAACATACTTCTAAAAATTGCAGGAACACATGTGTGTCTCGGTATGCAAAACTGACTTTCTGTTTGGGTTCCTCATCATTTTATTCTTTTCCAGCTGACAGGCTGCCTGGAGAGATTGTGGAATCTCTCGCCTTGGAGATGCTCAGAACTTGACTGCACAAGTTCCTGATGTAATATTGAAGTTAACCCTACTTTGAGTGTGGTTCCTTCCAATGCAGATTATCCTGTGGTTCTTTGTATATGATGAAAGTAAACAAACATTGATAGGAACATAGATTAATATTTTAATAGACCTGTGTTTAAATATTCCAGTGCATAGGTTGCTAGTAGTGTTAGTCCAGTTTGGCTTTTCCTCGGGCTATAGTTTGTTACCCTGTACTAGGATTTTAAAAGTCTGGGTAATGGTGCAGAAACGAGTAGCCTTTTTGTGTCTTCTGTGTCCCGTATCCTGCATTCTGCGTTTGGACCATAAAAGACCTGTATGTTTACAGTTGTGTACTTTGGTCTGTGAGCTTCTGCAGAACTCAGAGATAGCTTTCAAACAGTAAGAGTAGTCCCTACAACAGACCAGAAATTGAAAGATGCAGAAAAACTATAAACTTTCTTTTCTTCAGATGGTTTTAATAAGTCTTCCTGCCTTACATGACTTTTGGTTTTAATTATTATTTCTCTTCCATGAAGTTCTGAGCCTGGTGACCACTCTATTCAACAATGAGTAGAAGTTCAAAGGGGAATAAAATTCCCCTGAGAGTGATTTTTAAAAAAAAGGAGTTAGGAGGAGACACTCTTTGGCACATATTATGGAAAAAAAAAAAAATAATAAATAAAAAAAATTAGTTGGTACTAGACCTTTAAAAATAGCTGTATCCTTTCATGGAAGAGAACGAATGAAAAGCATAGCTTGACTAAAAGTATGTAAGGCTACAAAATACAGGTAAATACAATTATGACAAGAATATTAATCTTTAAGGTTTTACATTAAAACTTACACTCAAAAAATGTCCCTCACTATATAAAATAGCCATAAGACAGAATAGGGAATGAATATAAATTACTGAATTTTTAAGAGCAATTACTAGTATTATGAGGAAAAAAGCCTTTTTAATCTGAAGCAATGTAAATAATTTTCATTTGGAATGTGAAGAGAACATGCTCAATGCTGCTAATTATCTCACTGGACATTTTACCTATATTTTCTATCAAAGTGTCTTGCTATAGAAGTTTTTTTCAGAGACTGACACACCATAGACAAATATAGGTTATCCAAGTGGAACACTAAAACAGAGAAATGGTTTTTAAGGGAAGTACCGGTCCAGTGTGGAAACCTAGCAAGTAGTTTGTTTTTCAGAGTGGAGAGTCTTTCCATCACCCCTCCTTCCCCAACAGACTTTATGATAAGACATCAGGCAGGATCCTGCTCCACGAAAGCAGAGAATTAAATGTCAGAATATTTCCAATCAAAGAGATTTCCTTTGCGCATTCTTTCCTTTTATCCCTATCCAGAACCAGTTGACTTCCAAAATCGTGCAGAGCTTCTTCTTTAGGTCCTCAACTGACATAAATGTGGTGGAAAACCACGTAGATACAGGGAAGTTAAATTATGTCTTTTCCAGGTACATTTAGAATGGAGAAAGATCAAAAACTACTTCCTTTGACAGAGTTTGATTTTTGTAGCTTCTTACCATGAATGAAACCATTATTTCAAGTGTTTGGAGTTTCAGATTGTATGTCTTTTAAATGAGTTTTAAACAGAAATCAACAGTCATGTATGACTAAGAAAACAATCCTGTTCCATAAAAGCAGATACACATCAGATTCATGTGTAAATTTTCCTGGTTTATACCATCTTAAAGCTGTTTAACCGTCTAGGTGTATATATATGGTTTTAGACAGTTTTAAAGGCAGGAAATTGTATTTGAAAAAGTATTTGAATAAGAATGTTACCAAATATATAGAACAGCAGCTCTGTGTTGTTCCAGTCAGATGGGTGCATTCCTGAGAGTTTCCCTTAAGAAAGCAGAGCCATCTGATTTCCAGGAGTGTACTCGGGCTGGTGCTGATGTGCATACTGAGAGCCTGTTCCACTGCCAGTCTTAATAGGAGCCCTCCTCGGGCCATGGCCAGACAGCTTTTCACTTGTCTTTCTGGGAAAGAAAGTTCTGAACACATTTGACATTTTTAAAACTTGATGTATTGTAAACTCTGAAATATGGTTTAAGAAAACCGAACACCTTTTTAACGTTTATTTTTCTGAGGAACTCGCCTGATTTTTGGCCCCCATCTGTACATCCTGCTTTGAGTCAGGGAATTGCAGAACCTGGTCTGAAGCTGTAATTTTGTTTCAGCTGAACAGCATGGGCTGGTCAGGGTCCCAGTACTGGGACATCCCCCATGGCATGTCACAACAAATTCCTAGTAGTTCATCAGTAATGCTCCATGGCTTTGAAAGCAGAGAATCACAATGTTCTCAGAAAGAAAAGTTTGTAGGTGATGAAACACAATCATGTTGGGCACTTAGGAACTGCAGATGGTTCTAATAATCCTCTTACACTTCTGTGCTAATGATAACAGTGGTTGTAACTTCCAGTTCCTCCCTAGCTTTGTGTTCGTTAGAGCTAGCTTTGCCAAACTCAGGCAACCTGAAGCCTGCTGCTGATGTTCTAGCAAACAAATTTGTAGGCATTGGTAGACAGAAAGGCTTTGGGATTAAGAGAGCCTCTCAGTTGCAGTTGCCCTTTCTGTTTGCAGTTATCTTGTAAGACAACAGTAGTTGTCTTCCCAATTCTATGGTTTGTAGTGTAAGTTCCTAATTTTAGTCAAACTATTTCTGGGATGTACTAGTAACAGCTGAAGAAGGCGACAGAAATATCCTGGATATTTGGCTGAAATGATGTTATAAACAGTACTTTTATAAATGTAAGGTGCTGGCAGTTTTACTATATGAAGTATTTTTGTCTGTTAACTTCTTCAGGTAACTTTGCAGGGCATCACCCCCAAAAGACACCTCACATTATATTGGATACAAAAATATTTGGAGTATTTCCAGTGATGTGCTGTGTTACAAAGATTATAATGTGCAGTTAATACCAAGTTTGTAAAATATTTTTTGTTCTACAATGAAATGTAAGGTATAATAAATGAAAAATTGAGGCTGGTTAATCCAGATATATGGAGAAGCTCAGAAAAAAAAAAAACCATAAAGATTGCTCCAAAGATGGTGAAGTCTTGAGCAATTTTTATAAGGACCATCTTGCACTTATTCATGAGCCTTTAAAAATTCTGCACTGAAATAAAAATAATCCACCCATTTTCTTAATTCCAACTTAGTTGCAGAGTATGTCTACAGCTTTTGGGGGTTTGAATTGGTTTTGTAGTGTGCCTCATGTCCTGTGTTTGATTATTGTCTTGGGCTGTGGGGTATTTCTTTAAAAAATAACTATGGCCCCTCCAACTTGAGCGCTCATCTTCTCTCACAAAGTAGGGCCAGCATGTATCAGTGTTCAGAGAAGAGGTGGCCAACATAAACTTCTGTGAAGGACTTGAGCCAGTCTTACTTTTTCCTAAACCAGAAACTGTATAAACCAGGAAAAAGATATCCTGCCAATACAGCCCAATCCTGTTCCAATGTACTCTTTGAGGAATCCCTCTGGAAGTTAATTTTCTGTGGCTTTTTTGGTTCTCAGTAGGAATTCCAGTAACTAACTGTAGATCATTAACCTCTATTACAATCTGGGAACTATCATTGGTAACTTTTTTTCATAGTAAGGGCATAAAAATATCTCATTAGTTTTCTTTTAGAATTTAACTTAACAAAGGTCTTAAAGGTAATAGTCTCACATTTCAGGCTACCATAGCTGGATCTAAATTCCTGGGGACAAAAAGCCACACAGATATTTAAGAAGGAAATTGCTCTCATCTACATTAGATTTTAACCACAAGCAGCAACTGGATACTAATTGAGAAGGATCAGTACCTTAATCATCTTAGAAATCTGACAAATTAATGTTCAGATTGATTAGACTATTTAAATGAATTACTGGCTTTTCTCTAGCATGCATAAAACACATCAGTGCTACTGATTCTCATACCCTTTACCTGGGAGCATCTTCCAGTGTAGCTAAAACTAGAGTTGAAGGTAAGAGATTTAATAAATACCTAACTGGGCACTTTTACTTCAGATGAAGAGGCTCTCAAAAAGAAAGTTACAAAGCTACTTTCCCCTTCCCTTAAATTCTGTTGATCTCATATGTGAGAACAGAAACAAAATTAATGGGAATTGAACAAGAAATACGAGAATGGTTGTGTATGATACTGTAGAACTACTTGCCCAGATTAAATTAGAATTAGATTATTTTTTAATTGCTCTTTTTTATAAATGTCTAGATTTACTTTTTTCACCTCTGGTGCTGACAGTAAGTCTGGAAAGCATTTCACTATGCCTTTACCCACTTCTCTGTTTATTTGAGGAATAACGTAATTGTTTGGACAAAGTCAAGTGTACAGTGCTGTTCTTTCTAGAGTCCTACAGCTTTTAGCAGAATATATCACCCTTTCATTTGCAAAAAGCATCATCCTGCCAAGATGAAGTTCACATGTACACATGAAGTTCACATTGATTTAAATCATTTTGCAGAGAGAATTCATATAATCCACGTCAGAATCTGGGATTGATGGTAATTTTTAAAGAGATTAGTTCAGTTTTGCTTAATTTGTTTTTAGGAAAACTGGGGTTGTGACCAGTTTATTTTAAATTGTAATAAGCCATTGTTATGTACTATAATAAGCATATTAGCATTGGTTTAGATTTTTACTTAAACAGGATTTTAAAAAATTAAAACAAATGCTAGTTTTATGTAGAAAAAAACCTAAGTCGAGGACCATAAAAGATTTGTCTTAAGTTTTGTGTGTGCAGGAAAGAGTTAGTCACTATAGCTGTACTGACACTAACAGTGTCAGTAAATCCACCTTTTCTCACTCGGTTTTGTTACTAAATGCAGCTTCTCTTACTGGGGTTTATTCTCCCAAGTGAAATAAGTTATACTTGCAGAAATGCCTTTTATTCAAGATGGTAGTCTGCCTGAGAACTACGCCAATATGGAAAAGATTCTTTTGCCCCCAAACAGAGCAAGAAGTTCACACTTTAGAGTAGACCAAGGTGCTTATTGGAAATTTAATGATAGTTTAATGATAATTAGCTGTTTCACTGATTATTTTACCACAGATAGAGCTACCTCTTGATAGTGGGTACATCTTGAGTAGAAAAACGATTCAACTCCCCCCGGCTCCAAACACTGGTGATACTTGAGTGTAACCACATAATTTGGTTTTACAGAGAATGATAGCCGTGTCTAATCCTTGGTTTTTGATTTACTAGTATGATTAGTCAAACAGATGAAATGTGTTCAGAAATCCCCTTTAGCTATAGTGCACTTACCTAATAGCTGTTGACTTTGGCACAACTTGCAAAGTGTACCTGAAAACTATATATATTCCTCTGGTTTTGGAGATTACAGTAAATTTTGGCTCTGTGATGAAGTCTGTCTTTTAAGTTTCCCTATAAGAATGAATCTTAAGATACTCAAAAGTTTTATAGTTGCATTAATACATTAACCATAAAAAGTAGATCAGATAGACTGCAAATTTCATCTGTGTATTGTGCAACAGTTTTATACAAAAAAATATAATTTGCAACCTTTTGTTATAAGAAAAGGCTAAAAAACACCTATTGTCATTAATAAGCAGATGTGAAAGATGAGCCATAGAATTATCCTGTGTAAGCAGCAGACTGTCATCAGTTAGCAATAATCCCACATTCCTGTGATTGTGCTTTCCATAAATATGAAGAACATTACAGTAATACAGATCTAGTGTGCCGGCTAGCTCAGAGTAATTGGATCGTAGACTGGCTAAGGGCTAGATAGTGGCGTGATCAATCCACAAGTCTTTTGATTAATTGGTCTTCCCCTACCTTTTGTTAGAAACCATGCTGTTTATAAACTACTAAAAAATACATTTATGAGCCAGTGGGTATCATTGGTTAACTACTTAACAAACTTGGGGATAATTTAGAAGTACTTTAGCACTAATTAAACTACAGTTCTTTGTGTGTTTCACATTTTCAGCCAAGCTTGAATATTTTTTAGCCCTGTTGTTACTTAGAATTCTTGAAATCTGTGTAGAAAAATCAGAGCTTTTGAAAAACTACACAGTCATTTAGCTGTTTGGGGAACTCTCCACTGTTCTTCAGGAATCAAGGGGAAAAAATAAAAAAAAAAGAGAAAAAAATCCAGCAGGGAAAAAAGTCTGTTATAGCAGCCACAGACCTAAAATCCTCTGGGCATGAGTTACTCTTAAAACGTTTTGATAACTGTGAGTTAAGACTGATACTTTTGTTGGATAACCCATGCAATTGGAAATACTACCAGACGTTAAATTTCTTAAGTAATAGGGAGTGTTGCACAGACTGTGAATGGAAAAGATGGATGTTCCTTTCATACAGGATGGTTATTAGTTTTTATGGGGGTTTTGATGCATCTGGAGTGTTTTTTTTCTCATTCATGGAAGTGGTGAAGTCTTAACAGAATTCTAAGCCTATCCTTTTCAACTTTTGCTCTTGTACCACAGCTTTCATCTTTTTGTCCGTTTATTAGTGTGCAGCGTTAGTTAGCCGTAAGGCACTGACCTTTTACAGTGCTGATGCAAGGTTAAATCCTTTCTGAACACTCATTGTTATTGCTAGTGAGATTGCAGAAAGTACAGGGAGCTCTGGCGCTCTGGGTCACATTCTCCAAGGGTGAGATAATTGCCTGCAGGTTAAGTGAAAAATGCAATTTGAGATCTTCCGAAGCTTCCAAACCAGGTGTGCGTTGCTGAGTCAAGAGCAGGTATTGACAGGTCACTTCTTCTGCAGCACTGACAATCTTATTCCTTCACAGGGGCAGCTTCGAAACCATTAGTTAGCAGTCATGAATACAGGCTTGCAAGCACACAAATGACTGTAGTAACTCCATGAAATTTGATTTTGTATAATGTCTTTTGAAATGCCTCAGACAATGCAGTGTAACAACAAAACTTCTGAGTAGAGATTTTTTTTATGGAGAGATGACTAACCAGTTTTTTTGAGCTTGAAAGAAGATAAAGTCATGTTACAAGGCAATTTTATCAGCAGCATGTAGCTGAAAAAACTAGGTAGATGTGTAACTTCTTTTGGAAGAAGGAAGAGCAATATCTATTATAAATTATACTGTTATGACTAATCCACATACATTTAGAAGTTCTAAGAGAGAATAATTAGGATTAAAATACATAGTTTTGAAGTGGTATTCTGACTTAAAAATGAAGAGAATGTGTTTTTTAAAGGCTTGTCTGATAATCAAAATGCTGTAAAGGATTGTAAAATAACTTCTTTTCATATAAAATAGACAGTGTCATGTATTACTCTGGAGCCTTAGCCTTATTATTTCTTTGAGGCAAGTAATGCTATTTTTTTCATCTGTCTGCTCTGAGGACTGTATTGCAAAGTGTTCTGTTGCTTGCCTAGAAATAAGGCCATGAAGTTGGCCTAGATATTTTTGAAATCAAAATAGTTGCAGTAAAATGCAGACTGGTGATTACTTAGATTTGGCCTTCACAGAGCAACACACCCCCCTTATTTTATTTTATTATTTCTGAGGCTGTTTTATCTCCACAAAACATTGCTAGGCGAAGGGAAACATCTTTGTTGGAATGTGCTGACAAGAATTTAATAAAGACAGAACTGTGCAGTGAGGCTGTTCAGAATTGATGGAAATAAATATTCACTCCAGGAGTTGAAAATTGAACACATTTAACTTTTGGAAAGGGTCTCTGTTCTGCCTACTTTCACAGGAAAAATACCCTAGGAAGACCACATTTCACATCATACCAAAAAAGAATATTGAATATTTGGGGGGGAAAGGGGGGTGTTCCATCATAGTTACAACTGTGCAAGTAGGTCTTTTTATACTGTTCATTTCTGTTTGCCATCTGAGATATTCAGAGGCTGAGGTCATAGCTTCATGAGCATTTCTTCTGGCAAGAAGGCTATTTTTTAAGTATTATCCCTCACTTTTCCTGCCTTTCCATTCTGTTTGTGTAGCAATAGAATAAAGAGAATGAGGGAACTGACCTACATTAAAGATAACCTTGGTTTATGTAGCAGCATGAAGTGGTGTATGTTAGAATTCATGGGGGTTGTTAGGGAAGCTGCTTGAGTTGTTCTTCTAACATGTATGATAACCAAACTTCAGTATTAATTTAGCACGGGCAATTTAAGCTCCATTTGGAATAAATAAAATGGGTCTTGTCTTAAAGGATTTTGGGGAAGCCCTGCCTTTCATCATGACTTGAAGAGACTTACCTCCTTAGGCTAAACCTTGCCATTGTGAATTCTGTCTTCAGTGTCTGTGCAGATTTCACACAGATACAGTTCTGTCAGAAAAGCAGTTCTAACTGTGTCATTGTATTAGAGCAGACCAGCTGCTTGTAAAGGTCCTCTGGAGGTTATCTGGTCCAATCCCTTAGCTCACTCAGGGCTGCTTAGAGCCAGTTGCCCAGGACCATATGTCCAGACAGCTTTTGAGTATCTCCACGGATGGAGACTCCACGTTTCTGGGCAACCTGCTTCAGTGCTCAGTCACCCTCACACTAAAAAAGTGTTTCCTGATGTTCAGACAGTACATCCTGTGTTTCAGTTTGTGGCCATTGCCTCTGGTCCTGTTGCTGGGCTCCACTGAAAAGAGCCTGGCTCTGTCCTCTCTGCACCCTCTCAGGTATTTATAGACTTTGATGAAATCCTCCTGAGCCTTCTCCAGGCTGAACAGTCACAGCGCTCTCAGCCTGTCCTCATATGTGAGGTGCTCCAGTCCCATAATCATCTTCGTGGCCCTTTACTGGATTTCCAGTATGCCCATGTCTCGCTTGTACTGCAGAGCCCAGAACTGAACACAGTACTCCAGGTGTGGCACATTATTTCTGAGAATTTAAATAACTGTTCCATTTGATCCTTAATTCCCGCCAGCATTTTGCATATTCTGTTGAGTGGTTCAGATCCAGCCTTTAACAGTTTGTTCACAAGTGGACATTTTATCCTTTATACACAGTGACAGTTAGCCCGTGATTTTCATTACATTCAAATAATTATGAAAGCATGTTGAGATTCACAAAGCCCTATAATAAGGATGTTCAGTTCCTTTATCTTTAGAATATGAAACAAGCTTCTCTTAATTTTATAAATCAGTTGTGCTATTCCTCTCTCTGCTCTGCTGAGCCTGTAATGCTGCAGACTGCATATAGAGTCTTCATGGGCCACAGGCAGTCACAGATCCCTTTCTTGGAGATCACTTTGTGTTTGCTAATTGCATGCTGAAAATAGTTTGTAGTAGTGAGCCAGGAAGAACTGGCTTCCCACTATTTTCTTCTTAATATTTTATTCAGAATCTGTTGATATCTTGGAATAAGTTATAAAGAGGCAGAACAGGAAGTTGAGAACTTTTGTTTTCTAATCTTGAGACAATGATGTAATATATTTAAGGATTTTTCAATGAAGATTATTTAATCTTAATTCCCATTTTGAAATTAATATTTACAGTTCAGTCTTGTTAATCTGCCTTCAGTTCTGTTTTCTCTTACACTCTGAATAACTTGTTTCCTGAGTAAATACAAAGTTTTATTTCTGCTTTCTACAGAATTGTAAACTGGAAATGTCACAGGACCGCAGTAGTTTTAACTATATGATTTATAATATATCATATGCAACAGTAGCATTACTCCTGTCAGTGATAGAGCTTCTCTGATGTGGAGTTTATGGTGGAAGCTCAAAAGACACAAACTGTAAGTGCATATAGATATATATGATATGATTTTGATGTTTTAAGGAGGCTTTTGGCTTACTTTGTTACATAATGGAACTTAGTTTCAGAATTATTTTTTTTTTTAAAGGCATTCACATTCACTCCTGATATTGTACTCTTTCTCTGTATTGTAGACTGGATTAACACTTGCTGAAATTATTACAATTAACAGCTGGCACTGATTAAGAGATAAGAATAGCAGTCCTTTTCAAAATGAAGGCAAATTCAAGGCTATTTAGTGATTTGACATATTTGAGTAGAAAAGCTTTGTAGACTATTGTTTTATAAAGAGGTATGCTCAGGTATATGTGAGGGAAATCCGAGTATAGAATAGACTGAATCAGACCTACCGTGCCTCCATAGAAAACCTTAGCCTGTCTTCTAGGGTTTAGTTTGACCTCAGTCTTACTTCTTGAAGTGGGAACAAAGCAGAAAATTTATAGTTTCCCTGTAAATGGGAAAACTGTCTTGGTCCATTTGATTTCTTTAGTGATCAAGAGCGTGGGGCTGGCATCTGTACCAAAAGACAACATTTGTTTGGAATACCTTAATTCTGCAGTTCTGAGAAGACAAAAGCGCTACCAGTTACAGTGGGGACCACTGAGAACCTTTTGCTTACTGTGGAAAAAACTGATCCTATGAACTGCACAGATGCGCAGGCTTATCTGGTTTGTAAGGTTCAGTGACTGTGGGTTGCCAAAATTTTACGTCAACTGTATTCCTCTTCTGATAGCTGTGAGCCTGGAAAAAAGTTGGGAGAATTAAAAGATCTAAAATCTGTAACTAGTTTAGGATCATCTCTTCAGTGTCTTTTACTCAATTGTAAAGGATTTGTTGAGAGAGAAGCACTGAGAGGCGTGGTGGAATTGGATGTCAATTTAATTTGCGGAGTATTTTGCCTAGAATTCACTGGACTCTGTCTTAATGCTTTTTATGTGCTGTATAAAATGTTAGTGGGACAATTACTTTTTTTAATGTGCTTTGGTGGCAGACATCTGCTGCACAGACTAATGTTGCATATTTTCAGTGAACCCATCCATAATACTTTGCCTTTCAGCATAGATTTCAGAAATGCTAGTTACTGCATTCTGCCTCCTATTTCTCCTGTCTTGGAGCCTGCTGTCAATATACAGCAATTATTTTTTTTCCCCCAAGAATGTTACCTTTTACAAAAAAACCCAACAGCTATGTGAAGTCTTGCCTTTGGGTGAATTTCTGAACCATCTCTTCTAGGAGATACCATTTCCTTGGTTCCAAATGCATAATCCCAGTGCTCTGCTGAGGAAGGGCAAAGCGCTGCCATCAAAGGACACTCTTGCATGGATTTATGTCATTTATCAATGAGCAGTTATCCACTGATGTTCACAAGTAGTTCATAATTCTTTCTGAGTAGACAAGGTTTTTGTGGGTTCATATTCTTCAGCTGACAAAATATTTATTTCCCAAAGGCAGTGTTTTTCAAGGCTTAATGAAGACTCTTTAAAGGCAGAGATTGTGGCCTCCAAAAGCCAAGTACTAGTAGGCAGAAAAGCCTACTATGGCAATAGAAAAGGCTTTAAAAACTTTTGTATTTATTCACACAAGTGTTTCAGTGTAGAAAATCCTACCTTTAAGCTTCATTAACTTTGTAAGACTGCAAACTAAGAGCCCAGTGTTTTATGCATTTAACTTTTAAGGCAGTGAGCATTAACGCTGAAATGCAGATTACAAGAAAGAAAAAAAGGGGGAGGTTTTCACCGCAGAATAAGAACTGTGAGACCCTTAGCTCTGCTGCACTCCAACATAACCCTAGATTGAAGTGTTAAATGTGCCATTCGAAGAAAAATGCAAAATACTTTGAGCAATGTGTAAGAGGATGAATTGGCCTATAAAAAAAGAGTGATAACTATAAGGTGCAAGACAATGATGTCTTTACCATGCTGCACCTCTAAAACCCTTCAGCACTGGCCCACCTGTCTAGGATAGATGCCGTGATAAAACTTCTAAAGGCACTGCTGAGACTTTCTCAAAATCCCACTCTCTTAATACGGCACAGTGTGATATAATGCGATATATATTCTGGTATGCGGGGATGTGATCTGAGTTACAAAATGTGGAATGTGTCTGAGAACTGAAATCCAGGATTTTAGGAAACGTGACTTGACTTTGCAGTGCATTCTTGCCATCAAACGTGGAGTATGTTCAAGTCCAGCGTTAAGTATGTAAACAATGGGTATCGTACTTACAGCAGTTCTTTCATGCACAAGAGATACATGTCCAAATGTTAGTACAGAATATGCCATTTAAATGGAAAACAAAGAAGCTTATGATTCATTACAGTATGAACACTAGCTTGTCGTCATAGTTGTTCTCTAAAATTCATATAATCATCAAATTTCATGTTAGACTTGAAATAGCACAGTCTGAATTCCAGAGTTGCTTTCACAATAAGAACCTATAGGCTTGTACAGGAATTGCATGAATAACCTCACTTTGCAGTGCTATTGGTTGAAAAACACTAGATCTGCAACGTAAGATTTTAATGACTAATTAAGTGTTAGATTTCCATATGGCATCTCTGCAGCCATCTAAAATCTGTCTCCAAAGTAAGCTCCCTGCTTCCATTGCTATCTGCTTTTAATTTGCATTGATGAACAGAATTAATGATAAAATTTATCACCACTGTAAATTTCACTTGGTTTACTGTTTTGGTTTATTGTTGTGGATTGGAGCCTTTCCTGAATTCCAGACTGTTTTCATTCAACTTCACAGCAAATCCGCTGACCCTGTATCCCATTACATGCTTACAAAACCTTGGTTATTACATCTCTTGTTCAGTTCTAGTGAGACCTAGTTCACATTACCTGGTTTGACTTGTATATGCAAGAAGCAATCAGAAGAGTCAAGAACAAAGGGCCGCTGTATTTGGGGCAGGTCGTACTGTCGTGGGCAGTGTGTTAGCGTGGGGTGCAGTGTGCTGTGAGGAGCAGCCCGCTGACGCCGTGCGCACGCGCTGTGCACCCCAGGCACGGCAGGGACCTGTACTGTTCCCTTTTTTTAGAAGTGGCTGGGCAGAGACCTAACTTCTCTCCAGGACCTGTTAGGGATGTGGGCTTGCATCTAGCCTTCAAACGTAGCATTCTTCTAAAGCCCATGATCTAGTCTGAACCTTGTAGGTTCAGGGAGAATGTGGTTTCTGCGGCCGGTGGATGTGTGGCAGGCAGGGAGAGTGACATACTTTTGGATGGGAAATGGCAGAGGATTACAAACAACGCTCTGTTGTCTGAGTGGTTTCTGCATTTGTCACCCAAGCAGAAGGGATTACAGAACCTTTAAGATTTTAGGTTTTCTTTAAATCACCAGTCTTAATTATTCTAGTAGTGTTGTGGTGGACTATGCTGTTAACTTAAAACTTGCTATCTTATGCACGGGTTACTAATTTTTTAGAAGTGGAGAAAAATTAATATTCATGTTTAAAGTCATTGTGAGACTGCATTTGCTTAAAGATGCTATTTGTTTTGCTTTGGAAAATAGGAGTGGCTCATAAGAAACACCTTGACTAGTCCCAATATCTGTAAATTCTTAGAGATCTTAATAAACGTCTTTGATTTGTTCTGTCTTTCTTCTGTAATCCAGAAAATACTATTCTTCATCAGCACAAAACCTTCAAGCACCAGAATAAGGAAATAAACATAGATATGGCTGTTACTGCATCCTTAAAGCAAAGTCACTGCAATTCCCATATATTTCTTAAAGCAACTTTTTTTTTTTTTTTTTTTCCCCAGACCTAAAGATTTTCGAAGGAAGTAATAACAATAAAAGAAGTGCCATTGGGAATGTCTCTCCTCCTTGAAAAGAAGTTATTTTTAACATGGAAGCATCTGTGCATCTCAGTCAACCCTTCTGTACAGAATGTTTTTGACAGGTGTTGTATTTGGAAAGATTATAAAAATTATTGTATTTGAAACAGTTAAGAAGAGATACTACTTTGTTAATACCAACTGTACTCTGTTGTATGATCTGATATTTAATTACATTTATTTTCATTCTATTATTAAAGAATTGATACATTTGTAATGAATATTTACATCTCACGGAAACAGTACATTGTTTGCTGAAATGAAGTATCTCGCTCTAAAAGTTGCAAAACTTGAATTCCATGAAGTAAGAGCAGTGAATATTTCTGGTCACATTGTTCCCATGAACAGCTCACTGTCAGTAATTGATCTGATTTGCTCTTTGGCAAAACAGGTGATGCATCCTTAGAGTGTAATGAGTGTGAGAATGCCAGTCTTAGTTCAGAAAAAGGGAATTGTTGGTGTAGAACTCATTCTGTCTTTGGGGATGTAAAAAAACCCAATGGCTTGAGCTGTTTATTATTTCTGTAACAGACTATGCAGTTCTTCTGAAAGCCTTTTCTAGAATGCAGGGGGGGGGTATACTGTATGGCATTAATGGTGAGATGTTGCTTGAATGCATGTCTGTGCGGGCCTGCAGTTTCCTTGTTTTTAGGTGACTATACCCACTGAATTTACTGTGGTGGTGCTAAGCAAAAGCAAACTTACTTCAGAGCCGAATTACACCAAAACCACAACTCTTCAGAGAAAGCAATGCAAGTACCAAACGTGCATGTGTGCGTACTGGAGTCCTGTTAAGAGATATAAAAAATATTATTAAAAGATGCATCTTGGAGGAATGAGGAGGTGGTGAGATTTGTGAAGGTCATTTTTTTATGTCTTGTTGGAATTTATCTTGCAATCTTTAGCAACCTTCTAGAAAGAGTTTTTCCACACAATGTGCTTCGTCTGTGGTTTAGCCTCTTCGTTGTGACCAAAGAAGTATTTTGTCACCAACCATAATTTTTCATCCTGAAGCTTTGGCCATCTTTTGATGTGCTATCCCACATGGTGTGCTTGGCACACTGAAAAGGAAGCCGGGGGAAATCAGTCTGTGCTACAGAAGGCCTGTGTGCTACAGGGAGGAGACTGCAGCATTTTATGGTGACTGAAGTGCCTTGGATGCTGGAAGAGTGACATTGCAGTTCCAGCAGAACTTACTGCTGGAATACTGCAGAGCAGCAAGGACAGCATGAATTTCAGAGGTGATACTGTCTGTTAGATTTCCTACCAACTTTCTGTTTGGATGCAAGGTATGCCTCCAGGGACAGTGGAACGAATGGAATGGGAACTACGTCTGTTTTAAAAATGTTAGTGTTTTTCAGACTCATGTGCTGAATGGCAACATCAAAGTTGACTCTTCTCTACTTTCTAGCTGCTGAATGGTATTAAATATTCCTAGTACTATTTAATTCTTGATATGAAGATGTTACATGATTGTCAACAGCGGAGTTGATATCCCTAATGTTCTGCCTGCCTTAGAAAGCAGAACTGCTCCACCTGGGCTTAGCTGCGGAAGATGGGCCCCTTCAGACTCGTGGTGCTGTTGACCAACTAAAACACCCATTTGGGGCAGGGCAGTGTGTTTTCTTAAGTGGCTCTTCCTCTCTTGGAGCAGGTCTGCTGACAACCCAACATCAATTTTGTTAGAGAGTTTATTGAAATAACAGACAGTAAAGGCAGATCATATGGAGACACACTTCCTTTTTTCCCCCTCTTAAGCCCAAATCTGATTTTGATTCAAGTCACAGAACACGCCTTCCTTACTTAAAAAATATATTAAAGAATGATGCAGCAACATTTTTATTGTGAAAACCAAATGAAGAAACTGAATTTGTGTTGAATTATGCAAAGTAAGTCGTTAAAATTATTTTGCTTCTGCACATTACTTCCTTGATGTTAATTATTGCTTTTCTGCGCAGTTGGCTAAAAAACTGATGCACCTATTGGTTTCTGTACAGTAGAAGATGCTGATCTGTTATCTGCCAAATTTTACAATATTTGGTGAGGAAAATTTGTGTCTTCTGGATCTGTTTTATACAAGCATCCTCTAGGAAAAAACCCACTGGTTTATTTATAATCATATGAAATAACGGCTTGGTATCAGGCATTTCTTTGGCATTCAGATGAGTTTATCCCAGGAAATATTCCAATTCAGTGAACATGCAGACTTCATTTCCAAGTCAGTAACCACCTTTAGGTAACTAGTAAATGTATTTTTAAAGCAATAAGTTAAAGTAAATGCTCTTTTTAGTGTAAGGACACAGTACATATACTTTATTGGTAAGATGTGGGTGGCATCAGCTGTTCATCATGTGCTAAATACTTCACAGTCAGCAATTTAAGATTCTTAGGCAGTCTGGAAAAATACATGACACTCCTGACTAGTCAGAGAGTGGATTTTGGAGAAAATGTTGACCATATGCATCTGTGTCTTACTTTCGTTGGCAAAGGTACAAATCCTGAATAATATTTTGATAACTTGGTAGCGCCCATCAGTTACTTTTTCTTACCGGGGTGTACCCAGCAAGCAAACAGATGACATGAAGCATTCTGGTTAGCAGGTGCCAGTAAATGTCATTACAAAGTTAAAGCAACTTAACTAGTGCAATTAAAGTTTGTGCTCTAGTATATAAATTAAGTTATACAATTGTAATGAGTATGCCTACTTTATTACCTCAAGTAATCTCTTGTTTAAGTCACTGCTTGTACATCCCATATGGCATGAGGGGACGGTGGGGCGGTGGCAGCATGTCCCACAGGTGGGGACGGGGGTGCTGTGCTGCTTCCAGCTGCTCCCCAGCCCGGGAGGCTGGAGCTGGGACCGGGGGGAGCTGCTGGGGAGGAGAGGCACAGTGTAGGTGACACCGACCACACAGGGATTTGGTCAGGCCGTTACTGTCCATTGCACACATGGGACAAGTAGCACCACTTGCCTTATTTTGATGCATGTGCCTGTGGTATGCTGTGTTCCCTACAGCCCTGGCTTTGCCCTACCATTCCTCCTGGTCCCACAGGAACTGAGGCTTGGGTGTAGCATTACTTGACAACCAGGCTGTGGTGCAAATTTATTATAAACTGTAACATAAGGCTTAAAGTCTTTCTGAGACAACAGAGGCAGAATTGCTTTAACGCTGATTTTTTTCCACCAGTGACCTTCTCAGTCACTTCTGCATGACCTACAGCTGGGCACATCACGGCGGGGCAGGGAGAGAGGTCACCTCTGGGGTAAGCGAAGGTGGGTGTTCACAGCCACGGGGCAGCAGGGAGGTTCATCTTGTGATGCAGCTGTAACCTGGATTTTAGTAATATCTCTGACGGGCAGCTCTGCACATGTGCGCACACAGCCATGCTCACTCGGTGCTTCAGTAGTCTGTAAACAGGAGTTAAGCTTAAAGTCTGTAAATTATGTGATACTTTTCTACCTTCTACTTTCAATGCAAGTCCAGGTAAGGAACTGACATTAACTCACATTTCCATCACCTTTTCTCACTTCTCCAAGTTAGGGGTGCGAGAGAGAACAGGAACCAGAAGCACAGAAGGTTTTACAGCCACCCCGCCAGGACTTGCCCTGGGCTGTGCACAGCCCTGGGTGTTAGCAACTTTGTGCTACCACTGAGGCTGAATGCTAGGCCAGCTAATTTGAGATTACACAGCAAAGGTACCAGTTTGTCATCTTCCTGGTGAGCTAAGAGAGCATCTGGAAGTGGCCAGAAGCAAAAGCTGAAAGATCTTTCCTTCCTGAGCACAAACAAACCAAACCCAGTCAGGGTGAGCACGGATGAGGCCTGGGATCCCCAGGGCCTCCTCTCTCAGAGTCTTTATCGGGCTTGATTAAAAGTGGTCCAAATCTTTAACTTCAATTTAAATGTATGAACATTCTTGAGCTTCTTTAAATCCTGCTTTAATACTTAGTCTCCATGGTGCTGTTCAAACCGCTTTATTGAGTCACTTTATAATTTATCTGGCTTGTTTCAGCATAGGGAATTGCTTTGTGCTCCTCAAGTGGTTGTATGGGGTTTTTCCTTCCTCTCATCAGCTGGTCCAAGTTGCCTTCATGACTATACCTGCCAGTCTTTTGACTTTGGCACACCAATATGCAAAAGCTCATGTCCACAGATGGTATGACCACCTCCTCTCATAGTTACTCTCTACACTTGTTCATATATAATTTTTAAAATAAAGATAAATATTGTTTATACTAAGTGCTTATATCCTTTAAAATAAAACTCGTCACAAGTGTTGAAAAAGGAAAAATGTATTTCCTTCTCTTTACCTTCTGTTCCCCAAAGATCTATACAATCATTCCAAGTTAAAAATCAAGCAAATACAGAATTAATGTATAAAAGCTTGCCACTTTTATTTGCATACAAAACAGAAATGAAAGAGGTTCACAATAAATTATCAGTATGTTCCCACAGAATGTTCTTGTGTATTTATATAAATGCAGGTTTTAAAAAACATATTCCAGTAACATAAGACTTCTTTGCAAAAGGGTAATAAGCTGGGTTCAAGGAAACCTGATTATGTATTGTTCTGCAGTGAATTTAGTCATGTTACGCTGCTAGTAAAGTAATTCATCCAAAACTAACAGAACATAATCAACTGGAAAAACATGGATAACAAAATATTAACTTTTCTGAATGGTTCTACGTACACCAACTAGTTGGATGGGGTTTTTAGATACAGCTTGAATAGTGTATGGAACAGTACTCCAGAGAAAGATCTACAAGTGACCTTTCATCATCATCTAGCACCAACCCACTAACATACTAAGTTTCTGGCATGCAAGATAATTACCGTTATTTATTGTCTCAACTGGTCATGTACACTTATCTCCTTTAATGTAAGAGCCTGTAAACATCTTCCATGACAGGTTAGGCACCTGGACAAAAGGCCAAACACAGATGCACATAAAATGTTTCCCTTCTTTAAACAGTTCATTGAGGGGGTTTTTTCCCATTTGCCCTTTTGCGTACTGGAGTCTTGACGCTCCTTTTGGCTATCTTCCTTCTGAAACGACTAATTCCTGGGGACCTCAGTTCAGCAGCTTCCATCTCTTCTTGAACAGGAGTAAATTCTGGTTGAGCAAGATGAGGTGATGGATAGGAGGACTGGGAGTATGGGGAAGGTAAGGGGTAGGACCCGTGAACTACGTACGGCTGTTGCTCACCATCATAAAGGTCCTCGGGGTCATAGATTTGGTAGGAATTATGTGGCAACTGCACTACGGGGATGTCTTGATCAGTTGGCTCACCGTATCCACCTTAACCCACCACCACCAAGAGTATTCATACGGTTAACACAGGAGAAGAGGAGTAGAAAATTAAAGCATTCATTAGGAAATAGACATTTTACATATAGATATATTTATATATAACGTGTGTGAGTGTATATATATATAATCTTTAAATACACATCTTTTATTCACATAAAGGAACAGTGAAAACATTTAACAAAATTAATAAGCTGGAGCAATTGGAAACCCACCAACAGACAGCCAAGTTAGTTGGAAACCACCACCAGAATTTGTCAAATGTCCAGTTGTAATACTGCGCTTATTATACACTGCACAATCTGCCTGCTTTCGCTTATTCCAATTATGGTCTAGAATACATGATTAACAGGCAAAAATTGGTCAGGCAATACTTTTTAGCAGTGCAAGGAAGCTAAGTGCATGTACAGCAGCTAGTGAGTTCATTAGTGGTAGGCAATATCGTTGATGGAAAGCACAGAGCAGTTCAGCATCCACCTCTGACCTTCAGCCAAATGAGACCTGAACCAGAATGAGCCTTTCACCTTCTGGATTGGTAGCCATTGTAAGGGATTGGGCCTTAAAACAGGAAATGAACAATGGGGAGGGGAAGTGAGGAGAAAGGGATAGGAAGAGACGACAACAAAAACATTCAGGTAAGTAAAACATACAAACCAGCTCACAGGCAGATTAAACCATAAACATCAAACAAATACGCTTTATGTGTAACATCTGTAGTAACTAGTGCTTTACCAATAAATTTTGATTTTAGGTTGGGCGACATAACTTTTGGTAATTGTGTTAACTTCCTCCCATGGCCTCTCCGTGCTATAATGAGATGGGAAAGTAGGATACAGAGAAGTTGTAGAAAGAATCATCTTCTCCAGATTGCTTTACTGGTTAATGACGGACACGTGCATCCCTGTGTCAGTTACACTACTAGGGGTTTAGTAAGGGTCATGCTCTCATGCCATTCAGAGGCACACAGAAGGGGAAACTGAGCAACACATTTGAAAATTACAGATGTAAAAACTGCTGTCACGAACATAAGGAGGTGGGGGTCCAACACACAGGCTGTTGAGACAGAGCAGGCTCATACAACTACACAAACATGTACAGGACAAAAACCCACTACGCAAGATCCGTTTTACAGGCCAGGATCAGAGAGTGGACTTCCTTTGGTCACCACACTGGGGTCACCACCTTTTCCTGCTGCAGTCCCACAAAATACAGCAGCACTGGACACGCACGATTTTAGGGAGCTACCACATTTTAGCGCAAGGCTTGCCAGTAGCCTCCATCTTACTTTGGCTGTTAGAAAATGCCACCCCTGCCTCTGCAAACGGCAGCCACCCCGACTCCTGACTACTCACCTCCCATGCCGTAACCAGCGCAGGAGGATGGATCGCAGTACCCCGGGGGGCCAGCAGGACCCTGTGAGCCCGGGGGCCCTGTGTGGCCGGCGGGACCTCGTGGGCCTGGAGATCCTGGTGGTCCTGGGCTGCCGGTTCGACTTTCTCCTGGAGGTCCTGCGTAGAAGGGGGAGATAAAACACCTGAGCAGCGTCTTTCCTAAAAGCAGGGAGTTTAAGCCACCTTTCCAGGCCTGGAAAACATGGCACTGAGTGTGCTACAAGGACTGCCAGGAGACAGCTTGAGCGGAGGAGCCAGGCATGCTGGCTCCGACTCCCCCGGGGCAAGCTGAGGGAAAGGCTGCAGCCTTCCCCTGGCAAGGAAGATGGAGCAGCAGCCAGAGAGGAGACCCACTCCCAGTGAGCCTCCCCTCTGGCCACTGCGGCATCTTCCTTGCCAGAGGCAGCTTTTAGACAGAAATTTATATTGGAGCAAACGTTTAACCAAGCATCAGACGTTTGGAAAGGCAGTTTCACGGGGGGAGGACATCCCTGCATGCCTGCGCAGCCCTGGATTCCCCCACTCCCTTCACTACAGCTTCTGGGTAATGCCGTGCCTTAATTCTGGTACTCGATGGCCAGAATATCCTAATGAAGTCAATGCAATTTTCCATCTGTTTCAACAGGACCTGGGTATCACCCTCTCTGCTTATTCAGGAGCTAAATATAAATCCCAGTGAGTCATGTGCTTAATTAATATACATTTCTCTGTTCAGTCACAGGTAGGCATGACCTTCAGTTAATGAGAAAACAAATGCAATTAATTCAGAGGTTTTTTTTCCATTCTAGACTCCATCTCTGAAAAAAATACTTAAAACATTAAAGAAAAAAAGGGTTCAGAGAAGCAGTGTGTCACAAGGAAAAGGAAAATACTTGACTGATACACTAGACTGACTACACCATCATGTGGCACAGCACCATGCCATACTACACAGTAAGAACATTACGATAGTTAAGGTGCCTGAACTACTGAATCTTCTGCTGCTTAAGCCTTAGAAGTGGAGAGCGGAGCCAGGCAGGTCTTAGCTGCTTTGCACATAGGTCAGAGTGGTCTAATCCAGATGCCTCAAACATAAAAACTTTACCTGTAGATCCTGGTGGGCCTCGGGGTCCTTGTGTTCCAACACCTGGATTGCCTTTTTCTCCTTTCTCACCTGGTAAACCTAAGGAAATAGTACTCATCAGAGTCACATTTTGAACAAAACTGTGCAGTGTTTATTATTTAATCAGGATTATAGTTCCATGTGTTATTTTTCATCTAGAAACAGATGGCAGAGAAGGAAGGAGGTAAAATTAAAGAATTATTTAGTTATTTTTTGCTCCCTTTCCTGCCAGCCTCTCAAGGGAAACATGGCATTCCTGGGGTCTTAAACATTCCTGCTGCCATGGTGGTTTCATCGAGGTGGTATGCAGAGGCACCAGCCAGTTTCCAGGCTGCAGCTCCTGCTGGAAAGCTGCCTCTGGACTATACCAAGGTACAACTATTGTAAGTCAGAAGAATCCTCAGAGCCTCACAAAGCTGTCTATAAATTACTGTGTGGCCCAGAAAAGTCAAATTTTTAATGCTACAGCCAATTTTCCTTCAAATATTCACCCACTGAACAGTGGTTCAGCATACAATGATTCCACACATAAATGGAGTTACCATGGGTTATTGCAGAGTCTTGCTAAAATGCAAAAAAGAAGTTTCAGCACAGTCAAAATCTGTCCTCCAAATGAAGCCCAACGTAAGAGTTTCCCAGTCACAAAATGTTGGTGTTCCAACATGCACAGCCACTGATTTGTTCCTGCACTTGCTCATGGTCCTAAATTTCTCTCGTTGGATCTGATCCATGGGGATCACAGACCTAGTAATCCAGAGAAGGCACTACCTTCTCCCAGCTTTCCATCTCCTTCTGCACTACGACTATGGCATCCTATAAAAACACTTTCTATACGCAGCGATCACAATAAGCGGTGTTGAACTAAAGTAGGTGTTGAAACTACAAATTCCAGACCCTGAGTTTCCACCAGCGACTTGGAAAAGTCTCATAAAGTCTGTGTTTGATTTGGACGGTTCAAAATCACCAAATCCAGGCTGGTTTGTGGGACTTTTCCCCCATTTTCCAGACCTCCCAGCACTGGTAATTGCTCTCATTGCTTCAGAGCTTCCACGCTTTCAGAGTTGAAGCCAATATAGAGCACCTTCATAAAAACAAAGAAAGAAAAACAGCTGCTGTCCTCGATGGGGTGGTATCTATGATTTCAACTGATTGGGCTCCTTCCTTCCCTTCTGCTCAGGGAAGTGCTGCCTCTTAGGGAAAAACATCTGTAGGACACCTCAATTTCACAAGAAGCCATAGATTATTTTTTTTTTTCCCTACGCTAATTTCTGATAGAAGCAAGTAAGTAAGAACAAACTCTAACTATGGAAAAAATTGTAACTAAAACCCATCACTGACAAAGACTTGCTCACATCAAGTTTCAGAGGCCACACCACTGCAAGCAGTAACTCCATATGGAGCACATCATTTTTAACCAAAACATGCCGAGCTCTTCATCTTACCTCTACAACGCTTTTTGATACTGTTCCAGCATAGTTTAAGTATTTCCTGTTTCCTTTTTGTACCTTTTATTTCCTTTGGTTGCACAATTTTGTTGTTGATTAAAAAAACTAAGTCTTTTGGTGACCAGTTATTTTATCATAGAGAAATTATACAACCATAGCCATGTCTCACAGCATTTTCCATTAGAGGGTCTCCAAAGTTTTCCAAGTGTCTCTGGTAACACTGTGTTTTATAGGAGAGACTTGGCCACCAAGAGAAGAAATGCCATGGCCAAACTAAATCAGCAGGAAGTGGTAGAAGGTGTGATAATCTGGGTGATGTTTACACCATTATTTTGCAAACAGCAGGTATCTCCCTCTTGCTTCTAGAGGACAGTGGGCAAGACAGTGAAAGGTCTTGTACACCTCATCCATGAATTGGATAACAAAATATTTATAGAACTATTTCTGAAAGTGGAATCTTTGTTGTGTTTGGTTGTCCTGACTGTTTAGTCATTTGATGACTGCAATGCTGCATCAGTTTCTTCTAATACTACTTCCTGTCTATGTCAGCATGTTAGAAGTGTTCCTTTGACCAGTGTAGGAACACAAGTGCCAGAGTGTACCCCAGAATGTGCTCTGACCTGGAGACTTTTAACTCATGCCTCTGAAGTTATCTCCATCCCAGCTAGACCAAATACACATTGATTTGATTACCAGGATTCTTCATTTCCTGAATCGTCTGCCAAGCTTATTGGCAAATTCTTGCTTATATCATGCTCAGTAGCCAGATTTCTGATCACAGCGCTTGTTATCCCATGACTGGCACTTCACACTGACTTCCAGGAATGCTTCACAGTGATATTCAAGAACCTGTAATTCTTGTGACCATGGGCTTGGTTCTCCTTTGCTAGTTTAATACTTTCACTTGTGTTTACTATGACACTCAAAGCACAGTGAGTACCTCCTGTACCGTTTAAAATCTGATGAAATTCTCAAAATGATCTGTAACCACAAGTCTGAAAAGCTACAGAGCTGCTACAAAGCTAGCTTTTCAAAGGGCATTTAGGCTTGGCAGCAGGATGAAGCCTAGTCTGATGCCCACAACTCGGTTAAGCACCTACACTTGCCCTAGAGTACCTGAAGAGGGCTAGACATTTAGGATAGGTTACAGAAGCCAGAGTGCTAAGGTGGTCACAATTAAATAAAGAAATGCTGAAGGGAGACATGCCACGAATGTACCCCTCTAGGAACAGCTCCCCGAGCTGACTCACCAGGACGCACGTTTTACCTCTCTGTCTACCTGTCTAGAGAAACAGGTGAACACATGCACACTGGAAGATTTAAATTATCTCAGTGTCATGATCCCACTAGTTTGTAATAGCCCTAGTCTGGGTAAGAGGCCGGTAAGGCTTCAGGGGGCTGTAGTCAATAGGGTTTCAGGGGTCTCCTCTCCCCTCCTCTAGTGCCCTTCCATTTCCCAGCATATTTGAGCCCTCTGGAGAAGTCCGGAGCTCATTCCCAGTGCAAACAGAAGCTCAAAGTGGCTCTGCTGTGCTGAGACCCATCCTACATGCAGTCTCTGCACATTTTTAGATGATGGCATATAGCTGAAATCCAGAATGTTGGATATTAAAGTGCAGATAATCCTGATTATGTGGCTTTGTGTGGCGGGATTTTTGGTAGTGAGGGAGGGGGCTACAGTGGTGTCCCCTGTGAGAAGCTTCTCAAAGCTCCCCGGGCTCCAAGTTGAACCCATGCACCAAAGCTGAGCCAATTAGTGACAGTGGCTGTGCCTCTCTGTAACATATTTAAGAAGGGAAACCTGAGATGGTGTTGGGGACTTTGAGGACGAGTTAGGAGGAGGACACCTACATGAACACCATGGTCAGTGGAAGAAAGGAGGAGGAGGAAGGGGGGGGAGGTGTGCCAGTGCAGAGACCCCCCCTGTATCCTGTGGTGAGATGGCAGGGCTGCCAACCCCCCCCAGGAGGTCACCAGAGGAGCAGAGATTCACCTGCAGCCTGTGGAGGACCCCCGGGACTCTGTGGGAAGAAGCAGCCCCCGCTGTTTGTAATTCAGCACTGCGAGGATTGCAACACGTGGAGGTGACCCATGCTGGAGCATCTCAAGAATGTATCCCGGGGAGAGGACTCATGGTGGAGAGTTTGTAGAGGACTGTATCCTGTGAGAGGGGAACCACTTGGAGCAGAAGGATAGAGAAGAATGCTTCCCTCTCCCCACTCTTGCAGGAAGAAGTGGCAGACTGACTGCACCCCATCCCCTGTGCCTCTGGGAGAGGAGGTAGAGATACTGTGAACAAAACTGAGCCCGGGAAGAAGGGAGGGGTGGGGGAGGTGTTTTAAGATATGGTAAAGCTTCTAAGTGCCCCTTTCTGTCTGTTAAGTGTTGGTTTCCTTAGTGTTTGAATGAAAGTGATGTTCTTGTTTTCTTCCCCTAATTAGCCTGTCTTTTGCCTGACTGTTAATGGGTGAGCCATTCTTCTCTGTCCTTATCTCTATACTTGAGCCTTTTGATTTGTTTTTTTGCCTTTTGATTTATTTTTTCTCCTTCCGGGCACTGGAGGGGAAGTTTGAGCGAGTAGCCATGTGGTGCTTTGTTGCCGGCTGGGCCTAAACCATGACAGGCTTGGATGCGTGACTGTATGTTCTCTCCTACGCAGTGGTTCTGACCAGCACCTCAAGATGCATTAGGCCAAAAAGACTAAGATTTGCTCTCTAGCCTAACTGCTCAAAAACTTATCAGGGAGAGGGAGGCCTTGTTTCAGACTTATTCCAAGATCTAATACCCAAAACCACAGAGAAATATATTCACCAAATTGGACCACAAGACCTCCCAGTGGTGGTAACAGGTAAGAAAGGAATGCAGGTTCAAATTTCCTGAAATTATGCTCTAACCATTTAGCCACTGAAGAAAAGCTGGAGAGGAACCAGCACTGCCATCTCTTCCATCAAGCCTCCTTCACATCTAATCTTCCTATTTCTATCTTGCTTTCTCTTAGAACTATATTAGTTCCTACCAGCCTTTTTGCAGGTAGATAATGAGCACCCTCTGGCCAAACTACAAGATTACTAAAAGGAATGTGACAAGGTTGACAAAGGTGTAGCCTTGAGCTAATATAACCTTGTTGCTAAGGAAGGGCTCAGCAGCATGTTAGTACAACCACTTTGCTGATCTCAGAACAACAGCAGAGCAAATTTGTGTTCGTGCTGTGTACTAACATACTGCAGTACACCTACCTTACCTCATGGTTGTACAAGGTACCTATCGGTCTTTTACAGACTGTTTTAGACTTTCCGATTATGACGTGTCCAAAAGGTAAGTTTGGTTTCCCTAGCTCCTAAATCTCACTGAAGGTCAATGTGTCTTACATGTTTAAATTACTCAGTTATCTCGAAATTTCCTTACATCTTTTCTTCTAGGATTCTTAGCAGTGTAATACATGGGATTCCTGCTCTCACTGTCTTCCAAGCCCAGTACGAACCTTTTGTCTGCAATCCACCATTCTGTTAGCAGAGAATGCAGTTTCAGTCTGAAGGCCTGTCCAGAACCTTTGATGAATGACTGCATTGCATCATATATATAGGAAGTAGTCATAAGTTGCAGATATATGCTGTAACCTACATTTATGTTCCTGGGGGAACCTCACAAAAAGCCCACATCATCTGTAATCAATAACTGAATTCCACCCATTTTAAAAACAAGTTTCTGAGGCAAACCTCTTGTGCTGCACTGCAAATCCAGTTTCTAGATACCTAAAATTTGCTTAGCCCTGGCTTGCTTCAAATATATGGAGAGACTCCTCTATTACAATTCACTACTACTGCTGCAGGCCTTTTAACACGATAAACTCATCTAAACTGTCTCTTACCATAAATGCCCTGTAAGAAAATGCTTGCCATTTGCAAAAGGCAAAGTCTGTATGTATGGATTACTTTGATCATAAGAAGACAGGCCCATGATAAACCATTCCTTATCCTACAGTACAATAACATCACACAGTACTTCAAACACAATTGCCACAATGTTTTCAAATCACAGCCTTCCATGCACTCATTTATCATTCTTTACACACACAAGAAGACAACTCTATTACATGATGTTCACAGAATAACTGCAGTAAGAAATTATAAATATGGAACAAATCTACTCAGGCTAAGAATAAAATGTTCATTCTGGAACAGGTTATGAACCTCTTGCACAGGCTAACCTGCTTTGAAATCACATGGATATTAAGTTCCTAAAGCAAATATACTGAAGGCCAAGATCCAAGTCTGCTTCAGGTTTCTTTTAGTCTAGCTTCCAGTAAAGTTTACCCAAGTGAAAGAACAGAAACACTGAAGCAAGAATACCCTACTCCTAAGGCAAAACTCACACGAGTTAAAATCAAGTACACCATGGGCTTTACTAACGGACTTTCCACCAAAGATCCTCAATGAGAGTAAGTTAACAGATTCACAGACTTAATGAGTGCCTCCTATAAATGACAGAACATTCAAAATTCACCCGTTTTGCCTTCCATCAAGGTCATCTTTGCATTTCATTAGAGCATAGCTTACAGAAAGTCAACCAGACAAGACATCACTCTCCATGTAAGTTACTGCAATGGTTAATCACTCTCAGGGATAAAAGTGTATATCAAAATTCAACATTTGAGTTAGAGTGGCTTCAAGTTCGAGTAACTCTTTTCATAATTCCACAATATCACCAAATTGTCTCCCCGCCTCCATGCTAACCACTTTTCGATGTCTTGTTCTTATCCAAAATAAGCAAAGGCTTGGGTTCAGACCCATGGAGATCACTGAAATTAATTGTTTCCAATGCTCTGCTAAAGATACCTGTGATTTTATCAGTTATTAAAAACAAAACCAAGATCATGAACACATTCACTAGCAAGGAAAACTGAATGTCCATGGGTTTTGCACAAAATGAAATTTTAGGTATTGCTTATCTATTTTTCTCTTTAACAGAATACTGTCCTTTGATGAGAACTGCATATTGCAATTAAGAAAAATTAAAACTGCTACCAAAAATATCCTCTTTCAAAGATCTTCAGTTGTAACCATAAAGTATAACACAGGGTGATTTTTTATCCAGATGAAGTAAAATTGGAAATAAGAATATCTAATTGATGCAACTGGCAAAAGTTCTATTTAATTCCATTGGAACTTTGCCATCAGAGCTATAAACATGTGGGTTTTGATAACACATGTTTAATTAACTCTTTCATATGAAGCCAGGAAACAAATATGGATGAAGCTGTACTTGAGAATTGTGACTTTCCTGCTGACAGCTTAGGTATTTATTGTATTTTAATCATAGTGGGATGGAGTGAGTAGCCATACATTTTGTGCTTCACTTCAGGACACATCATAAGAGCAGAAGTCCACCCAGGAGTAGAAGAATAACTGCACTTTCACAGCATCGAAAAGCTAGCAGTGCCTCAGCATAATTTTTACTATGACCATTTTTTCCTCAAAGTTGAGAAAACTACCCAGGTATTATAAAAATAACTGAAAAAAGCCCACCCTGAATCTGTGCTTTTTTTTATTATTTTGCAGAAGTCCAACTACTTCCTGAGTACTCAGAAGCCAGACGAGTTATTTAAGTCCCAGTTCACAAACATAAAATCAAATTATGTTCAAACTAGCTGAAATAGAAATAGAAAGCAGTGCTATGAACAATCAGTGTTCGCATTTGGTTCTTTCCAAATTCATATATTTATGCAAATATATAAGAGAGCAAAATTCTAGTAATTTATCTGGGATTATGTACTACAGGTGACCGATAACACAATGTGGCCTCCTTAATCTTTAAATCACCATTCCGATTCAAATGGCCTGTTGGAGCACCAATAAAATGTTAATATTGCTAACAAATACCAAAATTGCCAGACATGTTTCTTTTTACACCATTAGAAAATTACAACAGACAAGACCTCAGAGTCTACAGCTAAAACAATAATCAACTAGAAAAACTAAGTAACAAATGTCTTAATGTGATCCTAATCCATTCACTTATGTCTACACTAGAAAAAATAGATCTCAGCTGGCAACAGATACTGAGAACTGAATCTGTCAAGACAATGACTTATTCATTCTCACTGAGGTGGTCTTTCTTGGAAGGACCAGCTCAGTGTGTTACTAGTGAGAGAATACATCCAGGAATGGGACACCCTGGACCTAGAAGTTCAAGTGGAGGTTTCTAGCAAAACTCCAGGACACTGTCTCAGTCCAAGCCTTGTTCCAAAACATCTGATTAACGCTTGGCAGAGTGACAAGGTAAACAAGGGATAAGAAGCTATTGGCCAGGCAAGTTAGCAGAGAAGTTCACTGATGTCAAGATCTCTCACTGCTGACATTTTCCAGTAAAGCTCTCTTTGGCACATGATTTCTAACCAGTTCAACACACTGCTTCCAGAAGTTCCCCCTTCTCAGAGGCTGGGATTGAATGGGTGGTGGGCCAAAGAGGTGAGTAGGAAGAAACATCTAGCCTCTTCCCACCTTTTCTCTTCCCACTCTGCCAGCACCTTGCTGCTCAGCTCTGAGGCAGTACCAGGTTCTTGCAGCAATCACAATAGCTTGAGGGGAAAAAAGCAACACTAGTAGATAAAAAACAGGTCTTCTTTTTTTCCTTTTAGTGTCTATTACTTTTAAAACACATACTAAAGTGTACTAAGAAGTATGGACACTGCTGTCACTGTTGCAGTGCACTTAAATTCAGAGGCTAATCTGGCACTGGTTTTGAACATTAACTTGACTTCATATACAACTAAAATGCTAAAGACAGCAGTGAAAAGAAACACATTGTTCATAAAGACTTCCAAGTGGCTGGCTGGAAATCTTCAGGACAGGACTATACGTTGTGACTTGCTGAACAAGTTAAATACAAACAATGGTTCAGAACACAGCAAGGGATGGGGTCTGAGTCCATTTACCCTCCTTGCTGCAGTCACTGGAAATTTAAACTCTTTCCATCCAGAAGCAGAGCAATTTTAATCTGCTACTTCACTGTATGATACGTAGCCAGGAATCAAGTTAGAATTGGGAAGGCACAAGAAACTTCCAATCAATTTCCAGAAGCATTAGAAGCTGATAAAAATAATTTTACTTTTCACTGCTGCATTTTGGGATTACCTTACAGCAATTCCTTAGAAATGGATTCTGAAATATCCCAAGGGTCTGTACAACTCAAAAGGTATCTTTCTGTTAAAGAAACTGTTACTACATCAGGCACACTATCAATCTAAAACTTCAGTTGCTTCTGAATAAATTAAATCCTCAGGGACTAATAAATTATGCTGGTTTTATTCCTAGGTTCTGGAATGAGCCCCTTCCTTGTTCTTCCAGGTTCTGTGCAAGGCTGCAGTTATGTGAATGTCCTAGAAACTATTTCACTCTGAATAAAGACAATTATTTTGTCTTTAAGTTTACACATAGATTCTTTTTTTCTTTAAAAAAATCGAATTTTAGGCTATAAATACTGTAACACGCTGCCAACATTTGGTATCACATTTTATGAAAATCTGCAGAGAGCTCTGTCTGGCTGATTATAGTTCTTGAAATATGCTTGATAAAAGCTTGCTCTCTACCAAGTATGAAACTCCCCACAAGCACTACCTGATAAAATCAGTCCCTTCTAACATCAGTTATCTGTATAGAGAGGAAAAGATAGTATTTTTAAATGTGGTTTTACCCTTTCTGTACTCACTGTATTGCCAATACTGCTTACTAGATACTATCAGCAGTGGGTTAATCCACATCATGTTTCATTTAAATGGCTGTATCTAATTACTCTGTGATTTCACAATAGTATAACATGTGGGTCTGGTCCTCAGCACAACAAATACAATGGAAAATCCATGCTAAATGCCAGAAAGATTTCCCTTTTCATAGCTTGGCATTTTGGTTCCTCCATTCCTGAAGTCCCAGCAAAATATTCTATGAGTTTAAACAGTTCCTACCTGAGAAGCCATTTAAATTATAGCAGTATTTTAAGCAACTGAAATCTGCATTCAGTCTCTCCAGGTCACCATTTTTAAAGTCAGTTCTTCACTTACCATCTCTTCCAATTTTCTTTCCTACTTGCTTCCCATCCCCTCATTCCTCCTTTTTTTCTGGACAGTGTCTGGTCTTTGCTCAGCTGGAGCAGGCAGCAGTATGACTGACAGGCTAGTACCCTAAACTTTTCCTCTTTTTTAAAAAAAGTAATTACAATGACAGTCTTGAGGGAAAGGAAGGACCCACAGACTCACAGGTTCACTCACAGATTCACAGGTTCACTCAAAGAATTTCTTTTCAAAACAGTGCTTTAACTCTGGTCGTCATGGCTACTATGAATTGGAACTATTAAGCTCCTGAACTGAACAGCCTTCATAGCAATTCATTTTTTAAATCCCAGTTAGTGTCTTGAATATGACATTTGTCTCTTGGGTTTTTGGCCATCCTCATGTCATGGTCTTCAAAGAACTTACACAATCATAGATCTACTCAGTACTACCTCTGTGAGGTTAGGGCTAGTCTGGTACACTGAAGATTGCCACGGTTGCACAGAGAGTAAATCAAAACATGGAGCTTGTTTCTTTATTAGACAATGCTGGAGGACAAAAAGAGAAAGGGATCTAGCCTACAGGTAAGAATACAGAGGAGAAATACTGTAAATTAACACTTAATTGTACTACTTCTCTCTGATCTCACCATTTCCTCTCCTTGACCCTCTCAACCCCCCATTAACTGAATTTTTTTTTCCTCTTATCAACCTTGCTCCTTTCACAGACTATCATGACTTAGAAATCTTGAGACTGACACATTTCAAGTTTAAAAGCTCTATCTTTTCTCAGCACAAAACTATCAGTTTTGCAGCTGACTTTCTCCAAAAACAACTTTGCTTGTACATTTACAGCTCAGCTCACTTCAGAGTCCTAAGATGAAAGCATGATGTGATGGGATGTGCCCAGTTAGGTGCCACCAATCTTCAGTGGTTTAGGCATTATACCTCTGCCTGATCTTGCCAAATCACACCTGGCAAAACCTGCATTACCTTCATGACTGAGAGTCTCCAGAGCTTTCATTATGGTTTGTGCTGAGCTTACCAATCAACTCATGAAAAAGGTGTTTTTCTCACATTTAGACAGGAGACAAAAGCCATCAGAAAGTATCAGGAAAGGGAGGTGTATTTTTTGTATGCAAAGTACAAAACCTACCTCTTTCTCCTGGTCTTCCTGGTTGACCAGGACTTCCTGGAAACCCTTGCATGCCTGGTGATCCTTGCTCACCCTGTGGCCCCGGAGCCCCTGGCCGACCTGGCTCACCAGGAGGTCCTGCGATGGTTCGTGTTGAGACAGACTGGCTTGGAATCTGGTTCAGAATTGAGTTATATCTTGCCATATGACCTGTTAGGAAACAATGTCCTCATTTTCAAGTTGCAGTGGAGAATTTGGTTCAGCTAAGTTTGTACAGAGCACTGGCAGGTCCTCAAGGCTGTGGTCTGCTGTGCTTTGATAATATGAAGTTTTGCACTTGGTGGAGAAAGAGTGGTTTAGGGAGTAGACAGAAAAGGGGAAGAACTATTGTGTAGAATTTTATTTCCTTGCTTTGATGTTTTGGGTTTTTTTTGTATTTTATGTCTATAAGAATTTAAAACTGTTACAGCAGAAGCTTCTTTATACTATAATAGATTGGAGACAATTCAGGCCTTTTTTTAGATGCCTGATGCTAATCAGCTCTAGTTGGACATAAATCCAGTTGAACATAAATCTAGTTGGAACATAAATCCTGCCTAGCCTAAAATGAACAGAACCCCTTGGATGCTCTGAAAAGCATCATATTTATAAGTAACTGTGGCAGGAAAAGATCCATTCTAGAGATAGAAGCATATAAACCATTGCTGTACTTACCCTGGATGAGTTGTTCACACACTTGACGAGCAACAGCACGCACCATTGCTTGGGACTGGAGATCACCCTGGATAACAACAGCAGCAGTGTCATAACACAATTTTTTGCATCATTTCTGTCTTGAAAATGTTTAGAGCAATGAAAGACATTTATTGTCCCTGAGAGATTATATCCTCACAGATGAGAAAAAAAGCCAAACAAATTTTGCCATTTCCCTGGTTCCCATTTCTGTTTTTAGTCAGCAAACAGAGGTCTAAGAAGATAATGAGAGATTTGGGGACATTCTTAAAGCTGCATACTTCTCACCTTCAAAATATTAATCACAAAATCACAGAATCATTTAGGTTGGAAAAGACCTTGAAGACCATCTAGTCCAACCATGAACCCAACACTGACCATTCTCAACCACACCATATTCCTCAGTGCTCTGTCGACCTGACTCATACTCACCTCCAGGGATGGGGACTCCACCACCTCCCTGGGCAGCCCACTCCAATGCCTAACAACCTGTTCTGTAAAGAAATGCTTCCTAATATCCAGTCTAAACCTTCCCTGGTGCAATTTGAGGCATTACCTCTTGTCCTGTTGCTTATTATTTGGTTAAAGAGACTCATCCCCATCTCTCTGCACCCTCCTTTCAGGCAGCTGTAGAGGGCGATGAGGTCTCCCCTCAGCCTCCTCTTCTCCAGACTAAACCCCCCCAGTTCCCTCAGCCGCTCCCCGTACAACCTGTGCTCCAGACCCTGCACCAGCTCCGTTGCCCTTCTCTGGACACGCTCGAGTCATTCAATGTCCTTTTTGTAGTGAGGGGCCCAAAACTGAACACAGGAATCGAGGGGCGGCCTCACCAGTGCCGAGTACAGGGCTCAGATCCCTTCCCTGTCCCTGCTGGCCACGCTATTGCTGACACAAGCCAGGATGCCATTGGCCTTCTTGGCCACCTGAGCACACTGCTGGCTCCTGTTCAGCCGGCTGTCAATCAACCCCCCAGGTCCCTCTCTGACTGGCAGCTCTCCAGCCACTCCTCCCCAAGCCTGTAGCGCTGCTGGGGGTTGTTGTGGCCCAAGGGCAGCCCCCGGCATTTGCCCTCAGTGAAACTCCTCCAGTTGGCCTCAGCCCATGGCTCCAGCCTGTCCAGGTCTCTGCAGAGCCTCCCTACCCTCGAGCAGATCAACACTCCCACCCAACTGGGTGTCACCTGCAAACTCACTGAGGGTGCACATTAACGTAGCTATGTATACGACAATGTCTGGAAAAGAAGGAAAGTTTGACTGATTGCACAGGTAAAACTATTGTACCTGTAAACACAGAGAAACAAATTGTCAGAGAAAGCTTTTTATGAGACAGAAGACTAGAACATAAAAAAAAAAACAGCGCTAACATGAACACAGACTTACCCGCTCACCCCTTTCACCCTTAGCTCCAGGAGGACCCTATGGAAAGTTTCAATATAAAATTAATTCTCATTTTTTTCTTGCTCAAAATTTTTAACCCCTAAACATTGTCTTCCTTGCAACATCACAATAAGACAAAAACCAAACAAGGAATAAGGTTTCAGAAGGCTATGTGACAATAATGAATATACTTTTTCCATTTCAGTACACAACAAATGTTCACCTTTGGCAATTACATGGAGACAATTACTTTCTCAGGGTGTGTCACATACGGAATTCTCTTGATTAAAATTGCAGCAAGGGCAGGCCATATGGCATTTCACATGGCTGAAATGGATCTATTTATCACTGAAGAGGAGAAGGCTGATACAACACAAAATATTGGTCTGAAATTAGTAGTATTTGCTTCACCAATGCTCTTCACCCACTAGCAACAAGCTGTCTGGGGCAGTTACAACTTCAGCAGTGAAGGTTTTTTGGGGTAGGCTAGACATATCACAGGAACTCCTGAAGCGAGGAAAGATCTGCATTAAGAGGTAACCAGCTGACTGGATGCATCATTAAAGCATAGCTTATTCTGTCCTGGGAAAGAAGGAACTCCTTACAAAGACTGCAAGATTATTTCTAGGCCTCTTTTCTATTACTCTACCTTTAGGGAAAGACAGTTATTGAAACCCAGTAATTTTTCATGCACCTAACTTTTTTCTGAACTACTAGTGTCTAAACATTAACAGCAGAGGTCTTAATATGACTCACAGGAATATCTACACTCTAGGAAATTTAGTTCAATATCTGGAACATGTGTTTGGACAGGAACTGAATAGTCAGCATGTTATACATTGATAGTAATAAGTTCCATAGCTCATCAAATCTCCTTAGTAGACTTCATGATTACACTTAGAAACTATGTAGAACCGAGCATTAGGTTATTACCTTTACTTATATATTACCAGTCATTTCATTTCCACTTAATCAAAAAAAAAATGCCTGCATTGGACTAAATCTCCAAAGAAACTGAATTTGGAAAAAAAAAAAAAAATCTATTCTACAAATTGAGTCATAAGTACATATTCTGATGCCTTTAAAAATGAAATAGAACATTCACTGGAAAAAAATTGAGCAGGCTTTTTAATTAACCAAGGGGTCAAAAGTTAAAATGTTAATACACAATATTATCTGAACTGTTACAGAGAAAAAGGTGTCCACTGTAAATCTTCTCTTTTATGTAATTTACACACTCATTTTATAGTTGTATTCCTTTCTTCTAGTTAAACTGTTTGGGTTTTTTATTATAAAGAAAATAATATCTGAAAGACAAACTTAGTATTAGAAGTTCTTAATACTTATTTTCAGTTTAGAGGGTGTAATTTTCCATTCGATGAAACTGATGGTCAGATTTATAATAATATTATAGAAAAAGCCCAGTCGGTTGCCCTGAGGTAAACCCAGAGTAACAACAAAAGCCAGTTTTTTATTTATGCAATATTTTCACAGTTTAAAAATCAGAATAATATTTTGGAAATATTCAGGTTAATAAATGACATTCTTTAATTTCCTGAGAGTTGCTTGAAGTGAAAAGGAAAAAAAGCAGAAAGTAATTATACACAGACTACAAATCACATACTGTTATGTTTTTAACCTCTGTGTTTTAACCTTATGTTTGGACTCTCTAATCCCCATATTCCAAACATTGTATGTAAGATCCACAAATAACTTTAATTATAAAAAATGAACAAAGAAAGACCAATATGATGTTTCCCTTAAGCACTAACTGCAAACAGATCATAAGCTATAAATACTGAGGAGTTCTGTAAAACAGTGAAGCCAGGATCAGAAACCAATTAATTCACAACAGCAAATATAGCAATATTAAGTAATTTTACTCACAGGAGCTCCTACATCACCTTGTGGCCCCTGGCTTCCAGTAACACCTGGAACACCTGGAGCACCAGGTATGCCCTACATGGAAAAAGAGAAAGAAAATACTTAGTGGTGATGACAACCAACATCCACGAATTCTGATGAGAGAAATGACTGTGTGATGGAGAGGAAGCGCACATAATAGGCAGTTCTGCCAGTCAAAGACCAGAGATAGAGGGAGAGAGGACTAAGAAGTTCATCTTGCAGGAAAAAGAGCATCAAATGCACACCTCTGAGAAAAGCACTTGAGAATAATGGACTCGTGTTGCTTGCTTTCTGGAACAGGCACAGACTGCTGAACCACAAGACTAAATCCTGTGATGTTGAGGGCTGCTGACTCAATTCTTTGTGAAAAAGAACATGACTGCTTGGAGAATACTCAATAGCATCAGCAGTTCTTGAATCTAGCAACAAGGCATTAAACTTGCCTAACTGCCCTAGCTGAGAAGGATGAAACAGATTCTGGAGGCAATACATGTCTTGTCTTGAAAGCTGAATTCGGTCTCTGCTGTCTTTATCACTCTGTGAGAACATCTGAACACCTGCACTCACCTCCAGCCTCCAGACCAAGCAGAACTTAGTGATTCACTTCAACTAACAAACCTAATATGAATTCCTTGCAAAAAGAAAGTCTTTATTCAAATGTTAAGAGCACTAATTCCCCTTACATAGTGCAGTTATTTGACTAAGAATAAGCTATCAATCTATTGATGCAACAACTGTCTGTCTCCCCTTCCCAAAGGAAACATTTTGTCTTGAGCTAAGAAAGAATGGAAAGAAATCACACTGGACAAGCAGCTCTTTGCCAACCCTGTGAGTCATGAGAATTTTAACTTCCAGTGAGAACCCTTGGCCTTGGTTTATCCACTGAAGACTAGATAACAGTGACCTACAATCCCCCAAAATTCTTCTGATTTTTACAGTAATGAATTCCATGGGCAATACTCACCATTGGGCCAGGGGGCCCTTGTGGGCCTGTGGGTCCATCTTTGCCAGGAAGGCCCTATAAAAGAGAAATATATGCAATTTTATCAGCTTTTTCTACGTAATTCATGAATCTGTTCCATGTCAACTAAAAGACCTTTTTTCTTTTTTTCTTTGTATTGTGTTTGGGTGGTTTTTTTGAATTAATAACTGGTGGTAGTGGTTTTTTAGACTAAAATTCCCTTATTTGCCCTGGGGAGGGTTTATTTCTGAAAAGGAGCTATAGCATAGCTGTTATTTTGAAAAAATCCTACCAGTGTCACAAAACTTTCGAAGTAAGAAGCAGCAATCAAAAACTCTTTGTACTGGCAATTTTCACCTCGAAGTAATTTTCACTTATAATGCTGCTGTAGTGAGGTAAACAAGAGTGTGTGATACCACAAGATGGGTCACACTTTTACATCTGTTCTCACTCGTAACTATTCACAGTCCCAGTGATTAAGTGCTGAAAGATGGCAACTGAGAGTCTATCTCTCTGCCCAGCAATACTGTACACATGTACTAGCTATCGCCGAGGTCCTGATTCAGGAAGAAGCAGGAATGCTCATGTGGTTTACATTATGAACGTGCTTCAGAGCTTCCAGAAATGAAAGCCAAAAACTAAAGATAACTTGGAAACTGGAAAGCAAGCAAATGATAGAGAAAATACTGGCCAGATGTAGAAAATACACTATTAATAAAGCATTCTTGTAATTAACCAATATGCACATTTTGTATCCACATGCTATAAAGCACAGGTTTCCGAAAAGCCTGGTGATGTCAATTCTCTAATTACTACACAGCCTAAAAAAGGATAAATATGATCTCTGGCTCAAGAACAAAATATGGAGGTGAGAGTAGAAGGAAAGAGAGGGTTTGAAAGTGTTTACGCTTACAGACACAGTAAAGAACATTCTAGGCCTCAGTATCTTACAGAGTTTAAGAAAAAAAACACCCACATTTTTTGTTTTGTACTTTTTTTTTTAAACTTTATTTTTGACATGTTTTTAGTGATGAATATAGCATGAACTACTAGTGTAATGCTTTACATAATTTGGAAACTATGATTCAAACCTGCTATCATATGGCAGTAAAAAAATGGTTGGAGAATATGTTCTGCCATGTACCTGGAAAGGATTTTTTTAAAATTCCACCAGAAAGGTTATTGATGATAAAATAAGTCACATAGTCAACTCATTATGTCATCTATGCATCCCTAGACTTGATAAGGAAATACCTTTCGATTTCACAGTGTAGCCAGATGGTTCCTGAAGCTTCAAGTACCAACAATAAGAACTAAAGCAAATGTAACAGCTAAGTGGCATTGAAATAAAGATAATGATAGTGTCTCTATCACAGTAGCTTTAAGCAGGTTTAAGACAGAGAAAAGAATGCAAGCCTAGCTCAATTAAATACATTTGCAAAGGAAAGTATGTTTAGTCTTCAAAATTGGTGTTTCTAGAGGAGACAGAGATTGGTATCAGCAACTTTGAAATATACTAAACTTATAAAGCAGGGTTTCTGATATTCTCTGGAAGAAGCATTTAATTGTGAACAATATTCTGAAAAATTCAATGATAGCTATTCACCGTTTCATAATAACATGGAAGTCCCTAAAATATAATGCAAACTAAACTTTGTAGAAGTCCTTTATGAAGACTGATAACTTCATATTTATAACTATGTTTTACATTTTTAAGCAAATGTTTAAAATGCACATTTATTTTTGATCAATCCTAAAGCAGGATGAAAACTGGTTGGACCTTGTCAAGAGCTTAATTTAACCGGGGGGAGGGGAAATGGAGAGCTTTCCAGTGCCTTCTAGCATCTAGCGTGGATTAACACAAACTTCTAAAGAAAAATAATGCTGTATTTCCCTCCCTTCTCCCATCTGAGTCAAAGAGTAGAACTAACAGTATGATGAGAACCACTACATCTTCTTTGAATATGTTTCACTATTTCTTCTGACCAGTATTCTTACTCTTGGCTGCTCAAGAATCATCTCCTGTCTATTCTCCTAGGATTCAGTTCTCTTGGCACTATGTCTGTATCGCTTTGGCCACAAAAAAATCACCTCATTTGTTGGATTTGAAAATTGGTATTTACAAATGAAGTCAAAGAGAGGTTTGGTTCAAGAAAGACTATGGCAATACCTATTCCCTCATGCAGGTAAAGACCAAAGATATCATCTGTGCTGCCAACAGTGTTTGAAGATGATGTTATTTAGACCATCCGATGGCCAGAATGGACCTGATACTCATTCTGAACTTGTGAGTAGTGAGCAGCGATTAGTAAGTATCATGAAGTTAGCAGGAGAACTGGGAATGTATTTCTTCTTGCTATTTCTCCCATTATTTTTGGTCTGTGTAATGTAGAAGAAAATAGAGTGTTGTGAGAATTCACAAAGTTGTATTGAGAGCACTGAAGCCTTAAAGGTATTATTTATTCTCCCATTTATTGAAGTCTCATCTTCGCTTATCCATCTCCAGAATGATTGGGGGAAATACTTAGCACAACAGCACTTTCTCTCTGATGTAGTCACATCCAAGATAGGAATGACTCTGTACAGAGGCACTCAATCTCCTCCATGGAGCTGCATGTCCCAGAGCAGGATGGAACAGATTTTGATGTGTGACCTCAGATATCGGGCAGTTTAGAATCAAGATGCGTATTATTTTGGAAGGTTAACTTAAATCAGGGCATATTTTGCTAATGGCGTGAAAAACAATTATGGAGAAACAGTGTAGCTATGACAGAATTTTTTATAAGGAGTTTTATTTGCCAGAATACTAATGGCATTACAGAATGTAGGCACCAGCTAAATCCCTGCAAAATCTCAAGTCTGCTGAAGTCAGTGGAGACTGCTGCTCACTTCACTAGAAACTCTTTAGCTTTTGGTAGACTGGAATTTTTTTGGGGTATTTGTGGAGAGGTGATTTTTCAAGCAGGACTAGACACTGGCAAAACCTCAACTGAAGCTACTGAGCCCAGGCTTGAAGGATATTCATTCATAGCCTTTGAATGTGTCTAAAAAAACCCGGCAGCCTGGCACCATGCCTGCTTCAACTTTCATTTTTCTTTTTCTGATAAAAAATTGAAAAACAAATGTTCCTTATTTCAAGATAGACCACTGTGACTATAGGAAAAGCATTACTAAACACCATCTCAGTGTATTAATCTGAGGTGTAGCTAGCAAGAGATTTTGCACCAGCATTAGCTATTTTAAAGTTAACCCAGAAAAAGAGCAAAAAATGTGAGTTTTTTTCTGAAATATTGGTCAGAACACACAACCTTTATTTAAAATAGGCTAGTTTTGTCTTAACACACAATAATGCCGACTTAGCATGTCATCTCTCCCTTGTGAAACTACCAGTGCTATCTACAAACTGATAGTTGAAATTATTTTACTATTAATTTTTCTATGTTCTTTTGTTCTTCTACTGCATATCTTTTGTTAATCAGTCATATTTCTTCTCCAGTATTTGAAGTGTGCTATTAGGATTAAAATCTAGAAGATAATACTCTTTTCCTTGTGTTTCTGTGTCCCTTTGACTATGCCTTTGCTTGTAAATGAAACAAGTTCTTAGAGAAAAGATGTGACACAGCTCGTATCAATGTACATGTGGCTTTGTGGAAAAGAGCCTGGGATTCCTAGGGAACAGCAGGTTGAAGATGAGCCATCAGCATGCCCCTGCAGCAAAGGCAGCCAATCACAGTCTGGTTGTAGGACCATAGCCAGCAGATTCAGCAGCAGGTTCAGGGAAGTGCTCCTTCAACTTTTTCGAGCACTTTTAAGACTACCTCTAGAGTCCTGTGTCCAGTTTTCATATACTAAGTACAATAAAGTCTGACATAATGGAGCAGGTCCAGTGGAGGATTACCAAGCTGGTCTGGGGTCGGAGCACAGGACATATGAAGAAAGGTTGAAAGAAGTGGATTTGCTCTGCTGGGGAAAGCTTATTGCTGTCTAAACTACCTAACCAGAGGAAAAAGAGATATAACCACTACTCTCAGAGGTGCACAGTGATGGGACAGGAGGCAGCAGACACAACTGGAAACAGGGGAAATTATGATTAGACACTAGGAAGAAAAATCAAATAAATACCAGAGAGATTATTGAATATTCATACTCAGAGCTGTTCAAAACTTGACTTAACATGGATGTAAGCAACCTGATCTGATCAGACCTGTTTTGAGGAGAGTGCTCGACTAAATGACCTCTGAAGGTCCCTTCCAACCTTAATTCTATGATTCTATAAATCCCACTAAAACTGTGCATTTAAACTGCCTACTGGAAATGGCTTCTGATCTATGCTCTCCCCTGAACAATGTGCTGGAAGAGTTGTAGTTGGCCCAGCCCAACACTGCCAAGAGGAATGATAAGCATTAGACTGCATAGGTCACTAGACAATGCTCAAAAACATGTTCTGGCAATATCTAATTTACTAGTCTAGACACAGGCTTTGCGTCCCACAGCTGGTCTCTTTGCCCTCCTGCTCTGAGAGTGAGCTGAAAGGAGCCATTAGGAGCAGAAGAAATGTTTAAGAGACTGAATCATCCTCTACCAGTAGGGATATCTTAGTGCAGATCAGTGTCTTGAAGCAGGATAAGGAAGGTCAATGCTTCTGGACTCCAGTCTAGCTGAAGCAGCTGAGCAAGAGAAATCAAACATTTGACAGTTCAACTCTCTGTGCCACTCCTATCAGACAAAGGGAATCACATCCAACAGACCTTCTTCCAGAACTTTTTACCTGCTAAGTAAGAACAATGCCTCTTTGCCAAGGAGAAGCTTGGCCAGGAAAAGACACCCCTGGGGAAACCACAAGGCAACAGTGAGTAGTGACAGTGTCACGGGTACTGGAGATATAAACTTGAGATTCAGAATGACAGAGATCCCTTCCTACATTGCCTCATCAAGCAGAGTATGCTTGCCTCTCAGGATGATATATTAGGCTTCTCTTGTTGCAGCTGTGTAGAGCTGTCCTCTCAGGTGGCCTGCACTTCACAAGAAAGAACAGGGATTGCAACTGTCACCTGACCTTGGATAGTAGCCATGGAGATATGGGAAAGGGAAGACTTTTCCCCCCTCCTCTATCTACACATCTAAACAAGGGTCAGACTCAGTCTGCTTCCAAACTTTATACTCTTGGCTGAAAGAGATGAACCAAAAGCACAAGAGAATCTAATTACTGTCTACGTGCTCACCAGAAGCATGATGTCTGTTTGGATTCTCCTGCATGTGCAATTCAAGCTCTATCTTTCAACATGATATGCTTGGGAGAGTTGGTGGAGAAACACAATCTGTTCTCTTTAGTAAAACCTGTCTATATTGCCAGCTACAGATATGGGACAGTAAGAGAGGACACCAAACAATCACAGCCCCAGCCATAAAATACAAAGAAACCCTTTTCTATTTTATAAAATCTTTTATGTCACACTTTTATAACTGGAAGCTGATGAGAGGGGAGGGGACTGATCCTAATGTGGAGTCTGAAATGTAGATTTAAACCAGTTCCCAGACAGGTTTTAAAGTATTATAATGGACATTCAGAAAGTTTATTTTATTATCAGACAACACATTTTTTTTACTCTGATTCAATCTTCAAATGGTATTTTTATTACATCCCACTATTTTTCGTAGTGAGGGTATTTCAGTATGAAAATAGTCTTTGTATGAATTCACACAACTGACAGCGGATATGCTCTATTTCTTAATGAGGTACTAAAAACCATGAAAAACAAATAAACCAGAGAATAAAAAGGGAAGTTCAAAAATACAAAAAGAACCTTGTTGAATTAAAACATTGAGGGGGGGAAAAAAAAAAGACCATTTTTCAACTGATTTCAACAACAAAACCAGAAATTATGAATGCTAGAAATCAAAACAAAAAGGAAGGAAAAAGAACTGTAAAAGTGAAATTATTCCAACTGCCAGCAACTGGAAGGAAAAAAAAAAAAAATCTCCATTCCAGGACTTCTTAAGTCTATCATCACACTGTCCCCCATTCAGCAAAGCTCTTGGAGATCTCCCAATAAAGATCAGTCCCATGATTATCACCTATTAAAATCAGTGTGATTTAGCCATCTGTTTAAGTACTTTACAGCACTGGTACCACTATAATTAAAAGATTTCAATGAACAATAAATACTAATGAGGAAATAATGGCTAAGCTAAGAATAACATAGAAAATCTCGGTTCTAGTAGTATAATAGCTGCAAAACAGTCTGGCATCTTGGCTAGTAGGAGAAAGCCCAACAAAGGGAACAATTAAACTAAAAGGCAAATTCTCAGGAATTTTCCAGTTCCCTTTTGCTGTTGCTGCAGTTATGCCCTTTAGAATTATGTCTTTCTCCAGTGCTTGGCCTTCAAAGTGGCAGTGGTGAAATAATTGGTTTGAATCTTCACCCATTAAAAGCAATTTTATGTTGTCATAACTTCACAGAAATTAGATGCGTTACACCACCATAAAATTAGTATAATATCATTATTTGTTGCCATAGAAATAATTACTGCTGGATGATATTGCACAACGGTCACACAGAGACAATAACAGGCTAGCAGACCTAACTTTATGAGATCTAGGCTATTTATCCATCTCCTTTGATTAACACCAGAAGAAGGTGAACACACAAACAAAGCATTATTATTATATCTATAAAAGCTAGCAATTTATGTAATTGCCCTGCCTTATTATGGGCAACATTGAAGTCTTCTACAGAATAAGCACTGCATGACCTTTCCAGGCTGTATCAAAAGCCTTTGCTGCACTAGTCTTCCTCCTGTTTTTTCTGAGAAATGTCATCTCTCTGCAACAACCTTCCGACTACCACATGGGAGAACTAGATAATTTCTGAACTGTTGGCTGACATAAAAACATGGCCGAGGGTCTCCACTGCTAAATATAGTTAGCTACAGAATGAAGTAAAAACACAGAGTTCTCTTCTCCCTGAGATGCAGAATGCTCAGTGTTCTTCATGATTAGGAATGCAGACAGAGGAGGCACATACCACTCACATGTACAGCATCTAGCACCAAGCCACCTCAACCTGGCTATGACCAAGATTAGACAGCATGGTAGCAAAAATTTAAATATCCATCAGGCTCCAGGTCTTTATTAACCTAGAGATGAACAGGTGACACCAAGTTTGGGGAACTTAGAGAGAAAAAAATTCCAATACAGTCAAAAGAAGACATTAAAAACATGCAAAAATGAGCTTCCATACAGAAGGCGGCATCACAGTATTGTAAGTAGGGAAAGGAATATATTTACCTTCACATTTCACAACTTAATTGAAAATCAGAAGGCTATTCATCTGATTAGAAGGTTATTCATCTGATTATAATGTTGTGTAAATCTGTATCTTAATAAAATTATTTTCTTGATTTTAGAGAAAAAATATCTATGCATTGCTCAAATTCTACAGTAACTTCAGTGAAATTCTTCTATACATAAACATATGCCAATGCTTAAATTCATAATAGTGAACGCAAATACACATTTCACTATAGGGATGTTTTTTTATAACAAGATCTCAGGTTAATGCCAGAAATCTAAAGAAGGTCCAGATTTCTCTAAAGTTATATTAATGTATCCAAAATATGATCATGAATATGTAAATCTTGTTCAAGTGAAAGTGAAAAGTCGTATTTAATAATGACCTTCTGCTGTAGACAGGAATCTAGTAATATGCTAACAATAATTTTCCAGAGCCTGTCTCATAATGAAACAAAATTCTCCCCAAGGAGACAGGAAGGGTGACTTACAGGTTTAACTGCACACATGAATATGAAAATTTTTTTACCAATTCCCTGACAAACTGTAAGTACCTTCATTTGTTCTATAAGAAGCAGAATAAGGTGGATTAAATTTTAATATTATTCTTCACCTTTTCCTCATGTCAGCAGTTTCTACAGGTATTGTTCTACATACAAATATTCAAATACTAAATTCTCCTGTTGTTGCCTGTTATTCATTGATTAGCTAGAAAGAAAAATTAGATCATTGCATTGGATTGCATGCTAATTATGTACCATTTAACCACCATCTGATTTTAAACATATAAGCAAATGGACTAATTGGCAGTGGTGTGACATCCACTCCTGTCAAATGCATTAAACACAAAGACAGTGCATGGCTCCCCATTACTTATTTAATACTTCTCAACCCTCACCCACCAGATGGAAGGATACTCCACCCTATCAGACTTCTCTGCTGATTGGCACAGAGATATGGGTCTCCAGAAATGACAGACCACAAGTGACACAAACAATAATAAATCAATCATGCTGGAAAACATATCCATTATGGAATGGAAAATCTTAAAACAAATGCAAAACACATTCATTTTACCTTACCCTTTGACCTTGAGCTCCATCCCTTCCAGGTGAACCTGATGCTCCTGGGACACCCTAAGCATTATAAAAGGAGGGAAAATTATGAGATCAAGTTAAAAGAATCCAACTAAATCACCTTTCAGTAACATGCTTTTGGTATGACATGCTTTTGGTAAATGTTTTGGATAAATGGAACTAAGGAGCTCAATAATGGGTGAAGAGATTCAGTAAAGGTATTTCTGTGAAATGACAGATGGCTAAACAGACACTGTTAGAATGCATAGGTTTCATAACGCCTCACTACAATTCTCTTAACATTGACAATTTTGTCAAGTCAGGCTTCCTGTGCCACTAAGCTGAAAAGAGAGCTCGATTTCCTACATCATTCTTGTGTTGTGTTGTCAGTACCTCAACCTAAAAATAAAACTGCTATTTCTCTCTCTCTCATTTCTTAAATGGAGTCTGTTACCATATTGTCTGAAGTCAGTGCAGCAATACCAAAGGGTAAATACCTGCCTGAGCAGGATTACAAGTTACATCCAGCAGTTCCCCATTTTTCGGATTAAATGTCACTCTGGCTCATGAAGACTGCAGAGCAGCAGTCTGGGACCATTAATGTAGTGGTCCAGAAGACTAACAAAACTGATTCGTGAGGAAAGGCTGTATTAGTTTATTATTCCTAGCACATATGAACAAGAGGGGAGAATCTGGTAATGACCAACAACTACTGGAGGGATATAAGCTGAAGAGGAGCATCCGAAAAGGGAAGAGCAAATGATCCTGGAAAGCGGAAAAAAAAATGGAATGCAAACTCTAGACTGAATACCAGGCACCAAACTGAGTAAGATTCACTGAATCCTACAGCTTTTTAAGATTTTGTGAATCTTGTGAAACATGGCATCTAAAAAGATTAAGTGCCTGATCTGTCCTTGTAGATAATTCCAGGAGGAATTTAATGGATTTAAAGTGAAAACAAGCAAATGCTAATTATCCACTGTGTAAGCAGAAATCTAAGAGCGGATCTGAGTCTATAGAGACCCAATTTCAGTGTTTAACAAGGTCAAGAAAGTAACTGGTTCTTCAGTCCCTGAATGATTTGGTCACTGCACACTAGCATACCCTGGATTCCCGATTCTAAATCTCATTCAAATTCACCCCAGCAACACGCTTCTCAGCAGTTTTGGATATGTGCCTTAAATTCACAATGATGTCAATTCAACATTCAAACTTAGTAAGTGACAGGTTAAGCAGTAACTTAGGGAATACCTGCAGGCCAGGAAAACCAAGATCTCCCTTCTCTCCCTTTTCACCTGGTGGCCCCTGCAAATTAATAATCACACATAGTAAACCAAATACATGGTTACTTTCCCATTTTTAATAGTCTCTTTCAGCTTCTTTAGAAAAATCAACCAACCAGTCAGTAAGAAAACTTTATCCTGCTGAAGGCAAAACTACAGATTCCATTTGCAAAACTGTAAATGAAGAATTTACAAATATAGAAAATAAAATTTTAAAAGACTTCAGAATTAACCTGACAAAATTATGGCCATTATGTTACTAATAAAGGTAGTTATTTTCTTTTCTGCTCAAAGGAATCTGTTTCTCTTTAGTCCTCAGAAGTATTTCCTATAATGATGAAACCAATGGATTTCTATAGAAACTAGATGGGTTTCTACAGTACATATGCATGTCAAACATATACTTTTCTAGAAAACAAACTATTTTTTATTAAATTTTACGCAGAAACACAATTTCTATATGAAATAACTACTATAATTATTGTATTATGTATTATTCTCTGATGACAACATCATCAAGAATATACAGTTTTGGTAAATCATTATATTGCACAGCAGCATCACATAGACTGGATAAAAAGAACTGCAGTAAACTTTGAAACAAGAAGTTTAGCCAGAAAAGATATGTATCTACTACCTTTCAAGGTTTCAGTGTACCCATCTACCAGAGACGTACATGAAACGAGATTAGTGCTACTGGTTCATTATTCTACCAATGTGTCTTTATGATGAAATTCTGAGACTTATTTCACAACAGCATTGTGGCCTAATCATCTCCTCTGATGACAGACTCTGTAAGTGTAGTGAATACTATTGTTTAATTCTGGCAGCAAATACGGTGTTCTTACTTGGGTATACCTTTCAAGTCAGAACTAATCTATGATGAGCAATACCAAAATCAGAAAAAGATAAAATATTAACATTTTGGTCTGGGGCCATGCTACAACCCCAATGCAATTTTTTTCACTTGTATCCGGGCTTGGATGCTAATACCCTGGGTCATATCCAACTTGCAATCAAATCCCCCCAGCTAACTAAAAGTTCAAATCCAAACACAAACAGGAATGTTGGCACTGCACCCACATCCAGTATAGGTTAAACCCAAATCCACAGTTCCACCTGAAATACTGAAATTCATATTCTGATCAGGACACCAAAAGATATTTTAGTCTAGTCTAAGATATGTGCTGTTCAAAACATCCCAGGAAAGAACCCCATTGATTTTATAAGTCTCACTGGAAGCCCTTGAATAGAAAGTCCACTGGGTCCTTGTGGTCCTGGAGGTCCTTGTGGTCCAGGAACACCAATTTCACCTCGAGGTCCATCTGGTCCCTATAGTAGCACAGGACATAAGTTAAACTCTTATCATATGGACAAAGGCAGCTTCTGTTTGAAGAATTAAATACCAATAGACTCAAAACCATCTGAAATATGGGTTGACATTTGATTGAGCAGTTAGGGTTCAATTTAAAACTGCCTGGTTCCTTTATAAATACAAAAAAATGAAGATTTATGCTGTGACAGCAGCATTCTGAATTTTATATCTTTTATCAAGGAACAAACAGGACAAGAAATTGTTATGAAAAGAGACACACCAAATGCCAATGGCATTTCACTATGCTTTTTCCTCAGTGACATCAGAGACAGTCTGGAATTCATTTCAAGGTTCATATGCTGCAGAGATAAACCAAAAACCTGTGCATCTGTCAACTGTACAGTGCTGTACAAAGTACCTTTGGACCTGGGTCACCACGATGACCTTTGGCACCTCTGACACCTGGACCACCCTGTGAAGAATAAGCACAGGACTTGCTGAAAACCAGAACTCTCAAATAAACAAAAACAAAGTCCAGAGAAGGCCAAACATTTTTTTCTTATTCCTGAATCAGTGTTCAGGAATCAGTAAATATACTTTCCATATCCTTCCACAGGAGTAATTAAACTGAGAACATACTTAAGTGTGTCCGTATGCAGGAATAGATTTAAACACAGATGTGATTACTTTCTAGAGCCAAGAATGCACACCACGTAAGCATCAAAATAACACTGAAAGCTACCACAGTGATGGAAATGTATACATGTGGTCATGGGTTCCTCTCCAGTTGCTGAAACCTTCTGAACATCTGTCTGTTCTCCCCAAGATCACCACACTGATAAAGGCTCAGTTTCCAATGACTCAGGAGTATTTTTCTAGCCAGGACAACTCCAGGATCTACTAGACTTACCATGGTTTAATTGAGAGCTACTCTTAGCTCTCAATACCCTTTTCCCATTTTTCTCTTTTTTGCTTTCTTCAGCGGTGCCTACATCTGTTAATCATTTTTAACCAACTGTTGCCTTTTTTATTAGTATCATCTGAACCACTGGAGTTGCATATATCTATGGATGGCTGCCATGAACGTGTTTTGCATATACATGCTAAATGTGCTTTGTCCTCTAGGACAGCATAAAGATAGTTTTTTTCACTATATTCAGATCCATTTCCCTCTTACTCCACCTGAGTATATTGCTTGGGATATGAGCTTTACAGCAATTCTGCCCTTCTTTGTAATCAAACAGGATCTTGTATAACTAGGCACCATCACTGAATAGTGTTCCTTAGAGGCTACAATAAGTACTTATAAAAATAACAGCAGTTACATTGAAGAATTAAAAATAGAAAATATGCTTATCAGATTAAATGCATATGCAATATCAATAAGACTTTAAATAGGAATGCCAATAACAGAAATGTTTGGAAGTACCAGGGTACTCTTGCTCTTCAATGAAGCTATCGTGATACAGTCTTCATATGTGCAATTACAGAGCAGTTTTCTACTCCTTTCCCCAGCCCCTTCAGTCTTCCCACTTTCCTCCCACAGCTCTATGGCCAAGACCCATTCCATCACAGACAGCTCTGACCCTAAAATCTCATCCCACGCTCTCCATAGAACCATGTGGCAGTTGCCAGTTCCCAAATTCCAGGTCCTCACATTATTGCATTCCAGACCAGGAGCTTCCCTCTGCCCTTTTTCTCCTGCCTCTGCCTTACTCAGATTAAAAATTCCTATGCAAATGCTCAGGAAAATAGCTGCAACTTTTTAACATAAACAAAATCGCACAGTTTGCTCCCATTTTGTTCTCAGAAACAGATTACTGCTTTACTGAGTAATAATACATATTTAAAAATAGCCTGATGATAAGCCATTCAGTCATGCTTTAAGATTCACACTGAGTTTGATACACTTATCCATGCTTTAAACCCAGCAGCCTTTGCTTGGTAAAAGAAGAAGTTCCAGAAAAGCATTGATTTAAGTTGAAGAGACTCCCCCATTTTTCTAATAAACTTGCTTTGATGGTTATTCCCCAACACTTCAAAACTTCTGTTATTAATTTCAAATTTTTCATTTCTTTGGCTTCTACTTCTAGCCAAGAATTCCTTATACCTTTTTCTCTTATTTAAAATAACTTCTTAATAGTCAGTGCTTCCCCCCAGAAACAGTTCTTAATCAACTCTTATCAAGTCACCTCCTTATTCCTGTTTAACAGTTAAAATCTATGAAACACTGAAAGCTTTTCATTGTAATTAAACTTCTCCAGTCTTCCAATATTTTTTCTCCTCCCTCATCTTCTCCAGTTCTGCAGCATTCCTTTCAAAATGCAGGCATCAGGTTTGTGTGTTATCTTACTTTTGCCTTGCGTTGGGAACTTCAGACAGCATTATCAAATTCTGTCAAAGATTAAGCCATAAAAGCAATATCCCATAATGAAATCTGCCAGATAATCTTAACTCTAAAGAATAATTTGTCTTCCCCAAAATGACCCGCTTCCTAAAAGAGCTTAAAAATATTTCCAGATACTATCCCAAACAAATGGAAGCCTTTCATTGGAGTAGTCTAATGTCTAAAACTGGTTACATGGTAGAATCCTGATCCCTTAAATAGAAAAATCCTTGGCTTAGAGAAAAGTCACATGACATTTTAACAACTTGGAATAGTATTGACCAGACAGCACATGTGACTTTCTGACTGTTGGTTGGCACAGAGATGAACACTGACTTTATTCTTTTGCCCTGGTTTTTCCTAGGCCTTTTATTTTTTTCCAGAACTATACCATCTAACTGTCTGGAAAAAAAACATCACTCATAAGAGGCTGAGTTCCAGAATCACATACTCCTCTGCCTAAACAGTGATTTTTCTGCTTGATTTTAAGCCTCCTCTTGCATGACACTATGCTACTCAAAATACTGTTAAACCTAAATTTAATAAATAGAAGTACATTATTTTACTGCTGGATTAAGCTTTGCCAATTCCTGATCTGCATATGTTTCAACTATAGCAATACACATCCTTTCAGTCACAGAATTTTAAAACATTTTTCATTTTACTGTGAAATGTGGTCAAACTACGCAATTTCAGTTGTATTTTTCTGTGAATTATTCCATTGTCTTCTTCACAGAACACAAATTGGACACCTATATACAGAAATTAAAACCTTAATCCATACTTGATTTATTACATACGTTCAAATAGGAGAACAAAATAATTTTTCCTTGCTCAAGATACTGCTCTTCAGCAAATTTTTGCCCAAGTTTGTTCTCAAGTTTTTGTACCAGAGCTTGAGGAACAGTTCTTGCAGAAAGACTAACACCTGAGTTGTTACTAGGATAAATGTCTGCTAGGATCTACTACATGAATGTCTTATGTGCAAATAATTTTGATGTTGAACATGTATCTCATGTAATTTGCATACTTTAACCTTTTCAGAAAGTTATGTTCTTTCACATTCTTCATTGGCTCTTTCTCTTCAAAACACGCTCTTGGAGCATCCAGGACAGTATGAGCAGGGAAACATGCAGTTCAAACTTGTTCACAAGAGAGCCTCATCTCAAGCTAACTTAGCAAGCAGCCCTAAGATGCCAGAGTAATCAATCTAGTTGTAAAAGAAAAAACACATGACCATTCTACAAACGTGCAAGTTAGGATTCTTATTAAACCAAACCAATAATAGACCACTGCAAACAGAGCCCACAACTTTTCTAAACTGCTAAAAATCAGCCTTGGGATATGAGATGGTGTTAACTAACTAGTGATCCATATCACAGTTGTCTGGTCTGATCAATTCTCTGAGTTTTTCCACAAGCCAGTAAAGAGAAAGAACATTCATCCTATCTTTCTAAGACACTATGCTGAGAAGGAAGAAAAGTTAAATAATTGTCTAGAGACTATCTAGTTCCACTAGTTATGCAAGGAACTTAGATATACACTTATTTAACTTTTACAAAGTAAACACTTCGATGAGTGCCATCAAAGCAACACCACAGCAACACCACAAAGCATAGATAGAAGTCATGACAGTGTGTATTGCATCATTCAATGACAAGCTAGAATGAACTTCAACTTTCACCAAAACCAGTTCATTTCATCTGCTCTCCTCAACACTTTTGGGTATCTCTCTGCCTCTGGGAACTTTGAGAAGAACCAGCACTTTCAGTTCTGCTTTCCAATAAATATTAGAGCTCTTAGGTAGGGCTTTTAAGACAGGAAAGTCTTTTTTCATCTTTTACCACACAAGAGGCACTGTCACATTCCATACCTTTAATTCATAAGTATGCTGTAAATTTCAGAAATCCGAACTCCAAGCTACATTTAATACATATATGCTAGAGTAGACAGATAGCAGGTGATTAAAAAACTGAAACCAAATGGCACCAACTATGACATATTTATTAATGCTACAGATAGGTAACAGGGTTCAGGGTCTAAAAGACTACCCTAACTGCTCCAGGTCTAGATTAAACCATTAAAAATTTGACTCACTTATTGGGTGAGGAGTTTTTTTGCAGCACATTACTTGGCATCTTTGGTATAAATTGAACGTGATTTTATCTTTTTGCCAATGCTTAAAATCCTAATTTAACTTATTAGTTATACAATGGAAGTATATTCACATGTCTTGGAATAAAGGTGGCCAGTGGACTATTTGGTACAGTTGACTACAAATCTAAATAAAACCTTACCGGTGGCCCAGGAGGTCCAAGCGGACCCTTATTAGCTTCTGAACAGGAACAAGCATGAGGAAGGGCAGGGCAGTTTTCCTCATCTCTCTAAAAGAAGATCAAGATAGGAAGAGAATGATGTCCAAAACTTTGATTCAGAAGTTAAGAATTTTATGAATTTATGACAGTACTGCATAGATGCCTCAAAAGCACCTGCTTGATTTAGAAACATACATCACATTGACTTTCAATAGAACAAGTAATTCAAGCAGACTTGGGATTTTTTTCAAAACTCCTAACTTGTCAATTTCCATTAAAACATTTGTCTCGATGAAAGGGAAAGTAAAAGGTAAAGTCTACAGTTATTGAAAGAGGTTTCTTACCAAGCCAGGAAGCTCACAGCATTTGTCGCGATTGGCCCATGAGGTAGCACAAACAATGTCAAACATCTGCAACTGCAACTGTTTCAAAACAACGGTGATGTACAAGATCACTTTTAGTTGTAAAATAGGTGCAGAATTAAACCATCAGCAAGAAAAACTACCTTAATTCAACACCCAGATTAGACAGAGAAAAGGCTATCTGACTTAGAGCAGCTAGCCAGATACACTAACCTAAATGGTAAAAGGCTTGTGTTCTAATGAACATGTCTGAACTATAAGACACTACGTGGATTGAACAAGCTGTTCAAGGTTAAATGTTGCAGGTATTTGTTGGATTATCCCCACCTCCTTGATTAAATTCCTGATTTCGCCCAATGGTGCCTCCCAAAACTTTTTTCCAGCAAAGGAGGCATCAAGAGACACGCAAAAGAGAGCTCAGCTCAAAACTGAGTAATTTCTCTTAACTTACTAGTTTGGTGCTCAGATTTTATCTATGACAAGGTCTCCTGTAGCTTATTACTTACACTGGAGCTGAGCCAGAAATAATATTTATCATCTTCTCCAGTTTTATTTTACTTCAGAATATGCCCTCTCTTATCCCTATTATCCCCAGGCAATGAAAGTTTAAGGATGGTGAAAAGCTCACTCAACACATGACAACACTACGCAGAAAAGAGAATTCTCACCACAGGTCTGGGAACATGGTTTGGACAAGAATTTAATCTACAACACACACAACTGGTAAATCTAATGGCTGCTAGGTACTCAGAAACAATATACTAAATAGGACTCAATAGTAAAAACAATTTGTCTTCTTTACAGCCTTGAACTGAACAAAGGGGTCTAGAAGAGATGAAGCCTTCTTCTGTTACTATTTCTATTCTTTTTCCATGCCTCATTTATGTGCATACTGAGTAGAGAGGGAAAGGGAACAGAACATCCCATTAAATTAACCCCACATGTTAAAAAATGTGATGAACTGCTAGAGATAGAACTCTCTTTGGTTTTGCTCCCATTGTTATTATTTTCAGTGGCATTATTTTAACACTGGAACAGAAGAGTGAATTTTAAGACTTTCTTAAAACTGCATTGCTTCTAAAGCTGTTAAAATGAACTACATATGTGCACCTTCAGTTTTCCCTCCTTTTTTTTTCTTATAAAATCAACCATAATTTTTTAAACCAAGGAATACTTTCATATACATACAAATTCTTTTTATCTGCCAGCAGATTAGCTGGTTTGTAGATATGCTGTACTACAGATGCAGACACATGTGAGTTGGTTCCATGCCAAACACCTTAGCTGGAGTGCAGCATGAAGGCAAGCTTTTGGACCCTCAGTTTGGCTCCACAGTCTGTCCTGAGTCCAACAAGTCTGTATCCCTGGCTACATCAAATGCAAGCTGGCTTCATGTGGAGCCACTTAGATGCCTCTTTGCTACATGTCCCAGTGCTACTAATTCTGGGAGGACTTACTAGCTTGAGCACAGTAGCACTTGAACATGCATGAACATACTGCTCTGGGACTCCGAATGACCCTGGGCATTTGCATGATTCTACTCTTAAGCAAATAAGACATCCCAGAAAAGAAGTGCAGAAACACCTGAGCTCGTTGTGCAGAAAGCAACTCAGGTTCAGAAGTAAGTAGTACTACCATTGTTTCCATAACACAGTCCATCCCAAGCTATTCTGTTATCCTTAAGGAAGGTTGACAGCATTGGTTAAATTTATGCAGTCTTACATAGGTGTGTATATGCATTTGTTTTCTCTGGATTAGACAATCTAGAGATCCATAGTGATAAAGCAAGTTGATGTAAAATAAAGCAAACAGACATTCCATGAATTGCTGTATTCATCATCCAAATGTTGAATGACTCAGTGCCCTTATTCTAAAATATTATATGGGTTTCTCTGACTCAAGCTAAATAACCAAACAAAGCCTTCTTTGCTACCATTAAACATTTATTCATAATTTTCTGTATTCACAGTGATTTTGATTTCTAAATATCTAGTCCTGCAAGCAAAACCATTAAGATGGAAAAGTCTGACCATCCTCCTCTTATCAGGCTACAGTTCTGCAAAGACTTCTCAAGACCAGACCACATCACATGTTATTGGTTTTAACAGTACATACACAGAGAGGTAAACAAGTTAATTTTTTTTTAAAAAAAGAAACATCAGTAAAGAGAAGGTTTGTGAATTGTAAATACCCAATGTTTTAAAGCTGGACTTTTCATTAAATCCCACTGAAGGAATAATAAACATTACTTGCTGCATGTCATGACGAGGTTTCGTTCCTCTGGCTGGAGTGCCTGATCCATACACACCTCACTATTAAGGGATGTTAAAAGGGCCAGGCACCTTTAGCCTTATCCCTTTTTTGTCCTATCTATCTCTATTTCTGCCTGTTCATGGAATTGCTGGACATCATATGCATCGATAGGAAAAAACTCTAATACAATTATACTCCTTCAAAATCAAAATGTTTTGCAAAATTCAGGTGATGCACTGGATTCATTTATTTAAAAAATACACTAAAAGTATTCTGACAATGTTAAACTGTTTCATGTGAATACAGTCAGAACAAAACATCCACAATTTTATTCCAAAATAACTGCCTGCCTGTTTTTATTTTATGTAATAAGCATCTCCAAAACTAAGATTAAAGCATTTAATGAAAATACAGCTAATGAAAAGAGAACTTTTCAGAACTATCAACAAACCCTGATTTCCATATCAATTCAAAACAACTTTGAAAATGTTTTACAAAAAGGAATTTTCCTTGTATGCATGCCTTCAGGACTCTCTTAAAACTGTGAAAATACTGGTACGGACTAAATCTGTTTCCAATGGTGGCACAAGTGCTACTTAATGAAGCGCAAGATTATGTCATACTTCTACCTTACCCTACTAGCTTCCAATGACTTTCAGACCAGGGATTTCCCGTCCCAGATCCGTTAACAACCAGTATTTCCCTTTCATTCATTTGTCCAGGCTTCCCCACAATCTCTATAAATATTTAGCACTCACAAAATTGTAAGGTAAGGAACTGCACTGATCTACTTACTACCTGCTGTGAGGACAACCTCTATCCTGTCTACTACTACCTTCCTTTGACGTCCTCTTAATTTTTGGAGTAGAAGAAACCAACTCGTTCATGCTTTAAATGTGACTATTCACGTAAGTTCTACTTAATATGAATAAAATGTGCAGAATGGAGAATTTAAAGAATGGTATTTGGGTACTTTCCTGACCTGCTTGTAATTTAGTATACGTGGTAATACTTGAAGGCAGCTAAACAGTACTGTGGAGTAAAGAATTTTTATCTTCAGCTACACATTTGTAGTCTTACATCAGCTTTACAGTTCATTTAAACAAAACCAAATTTTTCAGTAAGTAGGCAGTCTGACTTATCTTTTATAGATTCCTGGATTCTAACAAAGGACACTATTTCTTTCCACTTCTTTACAATGCCTTCTCTAATTCCAAGATTTCCTAAGTTTGCCTTTTTCTGTTTCTATTGAAAAGGGACTACAAAAGTTTCTCTGTGTAATTGTCTTTACAGGCTTCATATAATTATTATCCATAATTTTGAGGTCTAAAGGCTCTTTTTTGTGCAGAGATATTCTGAGGGCTTATTATTTACTAAACAAGAGTATTTCCATATAGTAGCAAGTAAATACATTTCTGAAACCTCATTCCTATTCAAATCAAGCCTTGAGTTCAAGGTTCACATTCTCTGCTAACCTCATTCTAAGGTCAAGAAAGTTCAAAAGAAAATTAGCAAGCAGTACTGCACGGCAAATAAATCTTCCTAATATCACTGTCAGATTATCAATTCTTCTTCAGCAACTAAATCTATCTGAAAAACCCACACAAACCTTCTTAATGACATCTGAAGCAAAATGGAAAGACTCCCATGGGTTACCATGCAAACAGAATGATCAATTACTGCTTCTAGGAGAATAATTTCAGAAGAATGAGAAGCATACCTCATCCTGGGGAGGATCTTTCACATTTAAATTATTTTATATTATAAAAGAACTAGATATACTAAGACAGGGACTTCTGGGGGCCATCTGTGTCAGACCAGTTCAATTATTTAATGAATGGATAGTGGCGTTAGGGTAAACATAGAGTAAGAAGGAATAAGAGACATGGGGAATAACTATCACTCAAAAAAAAGTTTAAATGATTCTATGCAAAGGAGTCACACATTATGTTACTCTATGGAATGAAGTTTGGACACAAGTCATATCTAAGTGCATCAACTGTGTTCACATATGTGTTTGAAAATAACATTTGGACAATGATGATCCAGTCATATAAATTCTAAAATGATCAAAAATAGATTCTGCCTAATGTTGAAAATGTTGAAAACTATTGCAAGCTTTTGCAGAATTTCTGAAATGCTGGAACTTTACCGTTTCAAATATAAGTTTACTCTGCTTCAACTTAAAACTAACTGCAAATATCCCAAACATTTGTTTTTAGAATATTTTAAATAGTTTAAAGAGTTTTTCTTGTTCTACTCACTGGTGCAGAGTTGTCTCTTGGTCCTCTGGATCTGACCATTCTCCCCAACACTTCTATGCCATCAGAACTGATATTCCCTGCTGCATTAATGGTCTTCTCGCTCACTTGCTTGCAGTCAATGATTATTTTGGCCGTAGTCTTGCTGATAACAACATGCAACTATGCAAAAGAAAAGATGCTTTAACATATGAAGGAGCACATAGGATATAATAATTTCCTGGAAAAAGAGGAAAATTTTTTGAAATGAGATCCTCACTCCATGTTTCCTAATGGAATTTGGAGAATAATTCATAGCAAATAATCTAGATGACCTCTAGAGGTTCCTTCCAACCTAAATTATTCTATGATTCTAATCTGTTTAATAAATTTATCTTATTTTTCTGCTTACAGAACCTCTGCACACAAATTGGCACTTACATAATTTATTTGGTAAGAAAAACATCCCTGTCAAAAGATCTACACAATGTTCATATAGCACCCAGATCCAAAAATCCTCTTCATTTATGTGGTCAGTAATAATTCCTGGGCCTTGTATGATCTGCTATATAGCACTGGATTTCACCCATACATCCTTTATAGCCACTTGCAAAAGCCAAAACTAAGCAGTAAAATTTAGCCTGTAAATTATATATTAACCATACAGCAAAACCCTTCATAGTGAAGTTTTTAAACTGAAAAAAAATCAAATCCCATCAAACACAGTACAGAAGAACAAAGCACAGCCACAAAATTACTTCCTTCTGCCTTGACTTGCACTCTGTTGTCTGCTGCTGATGCTGCAAAGACATTCCTAGCAGAGAGGACTAGCAACAACTGTCCTGTCATGGGCAAACTCTTGGTTAAATACAGGAAAGAACAATTTTGAGCAGGGAAAGACCAGATGAAGGGCTGGTAGAAATGCAATATCTGCTCTATATCAGTACACTACATGGAGGTCAGAGCCCAAGGTGTAGGAAAGAACACCAGGAAGTAGTCCTGTAGCTGCTTTGCTGTGGGCTCAGATGGAACTAAATAACTGAAAAGCTGCTACGAATTTGGTCTCCTGTGCCTTTCAAACACATGTATAGCAAGGATCATCATTCAAAATGCAGAAAAATACTTAAGAGGAGTATGTTCTAAAAAAGCCTCATATATTCCTCCAAAGCACAATTTAAGAGTCAGAGTTAGACCTCAGCTCTGATCCACCTTCCCTTTCTCACTCCATTGACTAAAAAGGAAGTCCAGAAAAGTTAAGCTCTGTAAATACTATCCCTCAATCTACAGTCTCCTTTACTTTTTAGAAAAGATACCAACATCAGAAATAAAAGTAAATAACAAAAGCATCTTCCACAAAAAATGCCAGTACTACTTCATCTGCTTTCAGAAAGAATGTTACATGTTCTCTAACAGCCAAGAAAAGTGTGACATGGTATAGCCCTTAAAATATATTTTAAAATAACAACTCTGGTCAAAAGAATGATAATTTTTTTTCTGGACTTTTTGAGTGACATTTCCAATACAAACCTTAAAAGGAAAAGCCAATTTATTTCTAAATTACTTCTCAAGGCAAGTATTTTTAATCAACTCTAAAATACAGGCACAAAACACAAGATGAAAATTGATCACATGTGCTTCATCATAAAAACTATGATTTGTTTAATGCTAATTCAACATTGCAAAGGGACTTATGACAGTTTGGTAAATTATTCTGAATATGCAAATATATTTATTTTGGCAGTGGCTGACCATATGAAAGAAGATTTCAGAACATGAAAAATTCCCAAACCTTTATTAAGAGTGCTTTTTTTTTGGTTTCTGGTTTGGGGTTTTTTGGTTTGGTTTTTTTTTTTTTTTTTTTTTCAAAGAACTGT
>NW_020799095.1:139910858-140006618 GCF_003259725.1 Athene cunicularia | reverse complement strand
GGTTTTTTTTTTTTTTTTTTTTTTTGGGGGGGGGTGTGGGGGGTGTTTACCATTACCAACCTTATGAAAACTCCCATAAAATATCTTTCTTATTTCAGGACCTTCAAAAGTCACAGTTTGAAAATCTCCTTTGTAGTCATAGTTAAAGAAAGTCAAAGTTTTACCGCCATCTGTGTGAGCATAAAAATAAGGGTTCTGTGTTAGAGGAAGAAAAAGCCTGATACATTATTTGAAAAGGTCAAGATTGTGTTTAACAAAGACAACCACAGATGTCAGATCAAATATTATTAAAATGCATTCATAAGTGATATACTGGTCTGGAACAAGTTATCTCAGAGAAATGCTCTCTCCTGGTTTGACAGGAAGGATGGGCCCATAGTTGGGAGTCTACGTCACCTATGTCTACCTGATCTTACTTGCCCACTAGTCTCTATAGGACTTGGACAAGAAAAGGACACACAGATCCTCAGTCTAGCTAAATGCCTAATTCCCACTTATTTCAAGGAACAGATCTAAAAAGTTCTAGGAAAGATAGAAAGATAAATACTAATGTATCTCTTAAAATTGGCAGCTATGAAGAACAGCTACCATAGTATCTACATTTCTTCAACAGTAAATATGAAAACCTTCTAAATTATAATCCCTGTTTTACAGTTGTGGAAGTCAAATTAAGTAGAAATGAAAAGAGTCAAGAGTTCATGTCTCCAGCTCCAAGTCTGCTATCCACCAGATTGCATTTACTCTACATATACCATACTGTCAGTACCACTGGCATATATCAAGATAGATTCTATTAGAACCTATATCAAGGTTTTAATTGGCATATATCAAGATAGATTCTATTAGAACCAGATTCAGAGCAGTGCAAATGTTAAAAGCAAAGGATTAGCTCCCTTACATCAATTTGCATCTAGTACAGCTCTTTGGATGTCAGTATTATTGCTCCCAGTTTAGAGCAGCATACTCAAAATTTGATTCTAACTCCAAATTAAACTCAGTTAAATTAAATCTAAAAGGCATACATTAGAGACTATTACCTTCCAGATTCAGGTAGTTGTTCTGGCAGCAGATTAAAACATTGACAACGATAAATCTAGACACGGAATGAATCATTTATACAGTTAAAGAAAAAAATCACTGATAAAATAGAAAATACATACTATCTAAAATAACTCCAACCAGTGGTTCATATTCTTCATTTAAAATCTCCCAAAGAGCAAATGGCTCCTGAGGTGTGTCAGGGAGTATACGAAAGAGAAACGTAATGGTGTAATCAGAAGGGAGACCTTCAGGATGCAAATACCTGTAAGAGAAATAATGTCTTTTATATTGAAACAAATTTTAAATCTGGCAATTTACTCACCAGATATTCACTTAACACACTTTCTATTACTCTGTATATTTCTTTGGAAATCAAGACTGAGAAGCAATATGAATAAGTGTTTTCAAAATCCACCCAACTTAATACCTATCAATAGAGTACTTATGAAGAAAGAAGTTATCTTTCCCCTAGAAATTTACAAAATTGCCCTTAAATGTTTTTACTTTTTTAACATTTGGAGACCAAATCAGAAGTCTGTTTGAAGTAAAGATGAAATTCATTATATTAAAAGCTTTTAAAAAAAATAGTAGCCACTCATGAGACCTTTGCCACTGTCTGGTTTAACAGACAACGAAAATATAAGTTGCTTGGAAGACCCATCTCAGCAGACATGTCCTTCATCATTAAATCACTAATGGATAAAAATTAGGAATGACAGAGACTGTTACAGGTAGCTTTATAAATTATAGGGCATGTAGTTTATACATTTCAAAACCAATATATAAGAAAGTGAAATCAAAACACAACACACATACAGAAATACAGTCTGTTCTTCTAGAATGTTTGCATAAGAGAGAGGAAGTTTATGATATAAAAGAGGTATGTTATTTTATGCTATTTCATAAATTTGTTATTTAGTACTTCAAATTTAACTTTATCTTTCATTGCCAAATCCCAAAGTGGGACATTTGGAAAAATCTCTGAAACAACTGACTGTATTTTAAAAATGTTAATTAGACTGATTCCTTAATATCATAGTAAAGGGATCTGAAAGAAGCCTGAATAAGTTTTTTTCCCTAAATATAATCCATTCCTTATAAAGTGTTTCTGGCACATATAAGATGTATAGACACGAATCATGCTGGAAAACGAGTTAAATGTGATGTATAACCAATATATTCTGCACAGTGGTCTGTGAATGATTAACTGTGATGTTACACTGCACATTTCCCATAGAGAGTGAAGTAACTCAATAGGTGTAAGAACAAAGCCTTACAGTATGCCCATTGTACAAAGCACAAATGAAATAAAGTTTGGTAAGCAAGGAGGAGGAAACATGAGGTTTGGAGATACACTGCTCAGAAAAGAGAAAAACATTAATGACATGCGATGCACAGAGGAGATAACAAAAGCAAGTTATATTATTCAGACATACCTGTAGATCATCAAGAGAAAGTATTCGCTGAGCCACGAAAGGGAGTGAAAGCCTAATGAAGCAGTAAGATTAGGCTGAGGTGGGAGATAGACAAGAGCATATAAATGCAGCAGATTCGATTAGAAAGAAACAGAAAAAGAAGTAAGAAATGTTAATCCCTGAAAATTCCAATCCATCTAGACCCGGAGAAGGAAATTTAAACATGGAGAATGTGAAACAGCTCCAAGAAGTATAGCTCCAACTGGGACACAACAGGATAATCACACAAAAGACCAAGATGACATCTAATATGAACCTTAAAAGCAATTTCCCACTGTTTTTCTTTCTTATTTATCTCAGCTAAAGAATACTTTTTGTTACATCTCCCCATGTTTAATCCAGCAGGGCCATTGCTTTTCTCTGGTGCCACTTAATACAAAGCAGGGGACTGCACTGAGAGGAACCAAACACAACATACACACTGTTCATAGAAGAAATTGAAAGTTTCCATCACTTCATCTCTGAGGAATGACTGTAAAAGTTCAATGGAAGGATTCTTCACTGCCTCCTCTGTATCTCTCCCAGGACACAGTCCTCATGACTGAACTATGTCCTGTCTCCCAGAAAGGTAGTAGACGGTGTTCACACAGACTCGTTTTAGCATAAGGAGATAATCTTCCTTTGTAATCAATGAATAGACATAGACTGAAGTGAAAGTGACTGAGGACAGCTAAAGCATGTTCTCATCCTGACCCCTGTTTCAAAGACATTTTGCATTCTGTCAGACTTCAACCTGCACTCCAGAGGCACCTTTCACAACACACTACGTACTGGAATCTGCCCAGACACATGCCTGCACATAAATGCTAGAAACCTGGCACAAGCCTGAAACTGGATCATGTGGGAAACACAAAATAGCCAGTGGGCTTACCTACTTTTACCACAACTGCTACTTTTGAACTAAACTGACTCAGGGCACCACACACTCTATTTATTAGCATAATGTAGATATACAGTAGCATCTCTGTTCTTTTGACATGAAAATACTGGTCCCTGAAATGAATAATTTCCTGCACTGGAGAATTATCTACATATGTTTAATGAAATATATTCTATTATAATTAATTATGTTTTAATTATTGTATTTGGTTATTTATATGTTAATACATACTTGGTAGGCTGGGATACCAAGGCATCCTTGTGCAGTCTGTAACATGGGTAAACATTAAATGTACCAGGTTCCATTGAAACTCCTTCCACAGCTGAAAACTCCTTTTCGACCAAACCAAACATTTCCATCATTCTAAATCCTGGAAGGCATCAAAATATACATTCAATTAATTTAAATTAATGCCACATTACAGGAACAAAAAAAGGACAAAGCCAGTTGCATCAAAGAGTTTCAAATCACCATCTGTTTAACAGCTGTTAGCATAAAGGGAAATTTATTGCCTAATATTGTGAAAATCAAGTAATGAAAATGTTTCCATAAATCAGGAACAAAAATGAACACAAAAATACTGTACCTGCAAAATTGTTGCCATCTTTAACTACCAAGGGGCAGGCTGGAAAAGAAGGAAAGATATATTTAAGGATACAAGAGATGTCCCACTGGGTCAGACCAATGTTCTACTCAGCCCAGTACTCTATCCCCAACAGTATCAAAAGGAGATGCTGTTTAGGAAGGGCATACAAATCTGGCCGCTTTCTACTCCATTCAGTTGATGCTCCTCAGGATCCACATGGGTTGTAGCAAAAATGTTAAAGGGTACATCCCTGTGTGTTCCACATAATATCCTTTTATAGATCCGTTGTCTATTAATTTGTCTAATCTTTCCATGAACCTGCCTTCATAACCTCTTGTGGCAACAAAATCACTGTCTGCTGTGTAAAAATGTATGTCTTGTACCGAGTTTTAGCCAAGTGCTCCCTGGTTCTCTATTTGTGAGCTTCTCCAGCCTAACTCCAGCTCAAGTTCAATTACTTTAGCTGGCATTCTCGGCACCTTTTCAAATTCCACAATAACTTTCATGAAAAACAGAGAACAGAATTGCATGCAGTCCTTAAGATGTGTGCACCCATTTTAAATAGTTGTAAATCTGGTTTATGTTTTCCTTCTGGCAGGGAAGAAAGTACACTGACATCTTCCAGGAAAAGTGCCCTGGGAAATCAATAAGCCTATATACAGGGTGTCAAATATGGCACCCCAGGATACTTATAATCAGAGATCACTGCTACAATACAAGCATAAGTGACCAATAAATGCTACTGTTGAGTATTGTCAACGTTCAAAGTTCTCTCTACCACTGAAGTTAGATTTTATGGCTAAAACCAAAGTATTGATGGGACACACAAGCAACATATTTGTGTTTGTCAGCTATGATAACTCACAGCCCTATGCACAAGGTCTCCTTACTATCACAAATTATTAACATCCACCATACACTGCCTACTTCCTGGCTTATATATGAGGAAACATATTGAGGGCACACACCTAAAAGCATGTGAATTATTCACCTCTAACCATTAGGTGTTGTTCCAGAATGTTTCCCTTCATTTTCTAAAAGAGTCTGAAGATCACAGATTTCAAAGAGTTTGAGCATATTTTATGCTTTTCCTTAGGCTACAACTCTTCTACTTTCTCTGATAATACATTAATGTTCAGCTGTCCATTAATAAATTAACCATGCAATTTGAGTAATAATGAATATATAGCTATCTTTACTCTTACAGATAGTTAAAGTAGCCTACAAAATAAAATATAATTAGATTTCTATTACTAAATTCTGAACTATTAACTATATAACTATATATATAACTACATAACTATATAACTACATAACTATATATATAAAACTATATAACTATATAACTAACTATAAGTCACAACACCTTCATTGCCTTAATCTTTTATGGAAATAACAGAGTGATAATATATGCATTAAATTACGTTTAAAAGATTAAGAATATCTCTTAATAGAAAAATAATAGTTACAAACCCCCCAGTATTTAGCACTTATTATTTTAAAGGCAAATATATGTAAAAATAGCTAACTTGCTGATGCAGTTTCACAGACAAAAGTGATCAGCTCATCTTCAATCTTTGTAAAGGCATCGAAGTCATCCACAAAGAAGACATGTCTTTCACTGGGCTTGCTGCCAATATTAACTAACTCTGAATAGTCAGCATCAGCTACTCCAATAGCAAAAAAGCTGAAACCTGTAAAACAAAAAAGAACACTCTTGTGAGTCATTCATTTAGAGTGGAAATACAATATGAACACAATTGTATTTGCACTGTCTCCTTTCCTGATTAAATACAATGGTGGAAACTTTATTATTATCCTATAACACAAGACAATTCATGTATATAATCTAAAATAAAGGTAACACATTCTCTGTGAGATACTTCTTTTGGCTACTTATGCTTAATGAGTTAATTAAAGTTAATGTTTAAGTGTTTTCTTGAAGATATATAAGACTACTGAGTAGTTTAAAGTTTTAGCATATGTTTAAATGCTTTTCTAATTTAATGCTATACTGTAATACATAAAAAAAATCCACATATAAAGTATACCATAAATACTAAGCACAGAAACTCATTTTCTGTAGGCCTTTTACAGATTTTGTTCTGTGCCATATATTAATCAGAGTTTTCAAGCCACTGTTGCCTCATGAGTGAACACTGCAATAAATGCATTCTCATTTCATCAGGAACTTAACTGCACTGGTTGAATCTGTTCCATATATTCTGCACAAATATATTTCAAAATTTGAGCCTGACTTCAAAAATTTCAATTAAAAGGAAACGGTATCCTATATGCTCGAGGAGCAGCAAAGTAGACAGCTAAAAGTTTTTCAGCATTTTTCTTTCCATAAAAGATAAAGAAAAAACCTGTCTACATCAGGCTGAATATCATTAATGGACATACTGTTCTTGCATGGCTCAGTCCCAAATTTACTCCAGTCAAACAATATTGTCTTTAATTTCGAATGAGGCCCAGGGGCATTCATCACCTTCTGCAGAGCTTTTAGCATAAAAAACCCTTTGAAAATATATTATAACAATATCTTCATGTCTCATCCAGGATCAGCACCTCCTCATGCCAGTCTTTATCATAGATGCAAGTCAGTACCTGCTCTAACCATTCTGTAGCCTAACCATACAACATACACAAAAGGCAATGGGAGAGAGGAAGTAATTTGTCCAAGGTGACACATCCCAGTCAGCAACTGAACCCCCACCATATGCCATCTCCTCTTGAGGTTGTGGCCAGTTTAATAATTAATAAGGCAACTGCAAGATTTACCTGATAGTTGAAAATTTTTTTGTTCAGCTTAGATATAGACTCCGATTTATTCACAAATATGGGGTTTTCTTGACTGATACTTAAAACAAATGATGCATGCTCCTTATTTTTGTTATGATTTTATTTATAAAGCATCTAGCAATAATACAAGCAGAAAGTCAAGCTCAACGATTGCACTGGGTTTCAGGAATCAGTAATATACGCTGGTAACTTCATAGCTGCTGAAGTCTAAAAGCACAAATGTCATTTCTTCTTAGATCTCCTCACATTAAAAGGATGATAGCTTTTTTCTTCCATCCTTCAGTTTTGTTCCATGAGGCACCTCAGTATCAGACATTTCTACAACTAACTCAGTTCTTATGCTTAGACTCACAACACTGTGTGTCTGCTTAAAGCTCTAAAATTGGTGGTTTAAAAAAGAATTCCTAAAGGAAATCAGTGTAACATGAGAGCAGATCAGAACCAGTAAAAGAACATATGAAAGAATTTTCATAGGACATCTTGTATAGATAACAAATCAGTTCAGTTTGCTGATAATCACAAGACTACACTTCATAGATGACAGTCCAGATTTTCCATATCATGCCCCCTAAATTCTTCATCATGGGAGCAATTTCATTGACTACTACATGATTTTAACACTGCTACCAAATGAAAAATAATAGCATTAATCACACACACCAAAAAAAAAAAATCCATAATCTACCCTAGTCTCTGAGTTTCTCAGCAATTGCTGTCTGTTTTCTTTCAATTTGGAAGTCTTCCTGAAGAAAAAGTTACACTTATCTCATGCCCACACTTACATAGTTATAATTAACAAGAAAAAGGAAACTGTGAATATTTCTTAAAACTGCACATTTTACCATCTAGCTGCATTTCTCTGGAGACTTTGTTCACATCATCCTGTGATCGTCCATCAGTAATCACAACCAAAACCTTTGGAATGCCCTTTCTCATGCCAGCCTCTCCAGTAAACAAAACTTCTCTTGCATGTTTAATGGCTTTGCCTGAAACAGAAAAAAATCGACAACATACTTTCACTGTGACATAAATCCAATATCTATTGGCTTCCCATATCATATGTCATTGATGTATCATTGATCAAAAAATAAACCTCTTGCATCCCAAGTAGTCTGTAGATTACTGCATTCTGTGGTTATTAAAACAGAGATTTATAAAAGTTTAATTTTGACCCTAACCTTTGAAAATTTGATGGCTTCAGCCATCCATCTTTCAGTCCAGAAGGTGAATATCAAGAACATGACATGTGTGAGAAAGGGTATTTTGTGCAAGTTAGAGAGAACAAAATCTTCCCTTACTGGATCGTAGAGCACAGTCCAGGTAATAACTGAAAGTGCCATTGTAGCACTTTCTTGAGTAAATGGAGAATATGTTATTTTGATACTACTGAGATTGGATGCAATGCAACAGCTGCAAGAAACTTCTGTGCAGTCTGAGAATAAAAAAACATATGGTTTCCAACTATAAGAGATTTTTAACCCTTTCAGCAGTCATCTTTAGTTTTGTCACATCAGAGAACTATTTTAAGGGATTAATTAAAATGCAACTACATACAGCTAACAGACATCTTCCCCCAGCCCAGTCTTAAATATCACGGAGGCTTAACCGTCCCTGGGTTATAACCAAACAGACCCTCCTCTCTGCCCACCATTTTCTACATGCTCTGAAAACTCCCTCCCACCTTCTCTCTCCCCCTGCTTTTCCACTTGCCAAGCTGATTTCATGTTACTCCCCATTCCACTTTCCCCAATAGCCAAAGTCATTCACTTCTGCCTAGTTGCCTCTCTCCCTTCTTCCCTGATCCTTGACATCACTGTTGGTCAGAGGGGTAAATACCCAGCAGTAGAGGGTGAAGGGTGTGAACTGCAGATTACGAAGACTTTCTAACTTCAAAGCCCAACCTTTCACCTTCAGTGTGGAGATAACTATGTTCTCACTGATTCTGCACTGATATATTAAACCACTTAGCAAATGGGAAAGAATAACTTTACAGAGAATAGCAGGGAGAAAATCTGGGTCACAATCATGACCTTTCTCACCTGTCTTTGTATTTCCTCCTTTGTAGGCTATTTGCTGAATAGCTTCAAGAAGAGTCTCTTTTGTTTTGTATGCATTCAATTTAAATTCTGTCCTGGGATCATCACTGAACTGAATTATTGCCACCTGTGCACACAGAAGATGTGTTCATTACTAAAGCAGCACACAGTGTATAAGCAAAAAGTAAATGAATCAGTGCATTTATAACAAAGATTTATCTTGTAACTTTGCTTTGTCCTTAAATTGAAGCCAGAATTTTTTTCTCTTTAAAAAGCTTTCACTAAATAAAGTTTAATTTTACTCTTTGCAGCCTTGGCAACCATCTAACACTTTCTGGTTTCTTTTTGCAGCAAACAGGATGAGAAAAGTAATACCCACTTTGGCAAAAGCATTCTCAGTCAAGCCCAAAAGCAAAATCCTAGTCACAGCTGCTCATACATGTACAGTTACTCACACAAAGAACTGCATGGATTTATTCAATCTCAATGAATTAATAGCTGCACATAAGCAACTAAGTTCGGGAGCAACAGTGAAGCAAGTAAAAGAAAGATGAAAGAACATATTCCAAAACATTGCCTCTCCCAAATATGATGCTACATGAGTTCAGACCCTGTATTTCAACATAAACCTCTACAACTCACAAAACATTTATTGACATATGTTAACATATGGACTATATTCTGGGAAAAATAGCCGCATAGCAAAAAACAGTAAAAACTGAACATTCTTCAGGGTTTGGACAAATTAAAAATAATTTTCAATGCTCTCTCAAATTGCATATTATACAGATAACACTTAGAATAGTAATATATTTGTCAATAATCTTTTCTGGAGCAGATTCAAGCATTGCTTTAAACAAATACATAAATAGAACAATCATTGTAAATACTGTATTTTATTTCAAGCACTTTAGATTCTGTAAAGCATATGATTTTAAATAAACCTTTAATTTTCCTTATCAGTGCCATTTTTAGCTTATTTAGAAATAAACACCACAGTGAGTACCAATACCAAAAATATTAACACAACTTAAACTTTATTAGAATGATTTAGAGGAGGCTGAAATGATACTTAGCCTTCATGCTAGCAAAATTCCTATCATGAGTTTCACCATATGGTGTGCATAAAAGAAGATATTGAAAAAAATGCTGTCCTAAAGCAGTTTATATTTTCAAAAGAACTGTGAAATTATGTCAATTACTTTTTGATTCATTTCATTTCTGGTGCTAGTGTAAAATACCCTGTCAAGTCCATATGCCCTCTGCCTCTCTACATGTTGATTACCTGCGTTCCATCAGGACCAATCTTATCCAGAGCTCCAACAGTGCTATAGAGAAAGCTAATTATTTTATTGAAATTGTCATCTCCAATACTCCATGACCCATCCACCAGGAATGCTAGATCAGCTTTGGCTGCTTTGCACACTAAGAAAGAAAAGCAGGTATTTTGGAATTAGAGTAATGCCTCAACTCCTCATGAAATCTCATAAAACACTTTTAAAAATGCACTGTCATGAAAAGCTCTTGTTTAATGTTCATTAATACTGCTTTAGGAAACAGACCTGATGGCACTGACATCAGTGAGGTGTAGAATCAGCTGAGCTCTGCAAGGGGTGAATGGTCTACACTGATGGATTATATCACAGAATATACTTCAAGTCCATAATGGTTCTTTAACATCTGGATAACCATTTCAATTTTTATTTAGGTTGTTAAACAAAGTCACACATGAACTTATACAATCCCAGACTCTTAGCACGACACAGTAAGCAAAATAAGAGAATCTCAACTGTGGAGGTTCCCAGTGGGAAAACTAGTCCATTCAAACAGTTACCCTAAGTTCTGTACTGCCTAATACTCACTGCTTTAACTGGACTATTTACAAGCAACACAGGTTTCCCCCATCTAAACTTATTCCAGCGTGCTCTTATGCAAAATGGCCTGCAGAGCTGTACACCTGCTCACACAAGTTGTTCACTCTTTCAAAGGAGCTGGGAACCTGCCACACTCTGCAAAATTGAAGTCTACTGCTTGGGGTTAAAACCAAACTGTTTCAGAGAAAAGTTATGCTTTTCAACATATTTCATCTTGAAGAAAAATGTTCATCCAAATCCAGAGAATGGCACAGGAAGATATGTACCTGTATTTCTTGTTTTCTGTTGATTACTCCTTAGATTAAAAAACACCCAAACATCTGCTGCTATGCAGTATCACAAGGTGTGGACTTAATTTTCTAAATTAGCAATTATATACACCAGTTTGGTCCACTGACTTCAGGTTGACTGATTTGACCCTCAGTCTTCAGCAATAATGCTTCCCTCATAGAAATATTTATGAGACTGTATAAAACACTATGTGTTCAAATGATAAATAAAAGGAAGTTTTAGAGAGAGAAGAGAGTGAACATTGCCAACACTTTTCTCATTACCTAAAATAGACATATTTTTTAAAATCATGATGCTTTAGAAGTTTAATTACCCTAGGACATCTGCTTTAGTTGCAAAATATGTACGGTTTAGGAGTTCTGGAAAAAGAAAATTTCACACATATTAACACTACTTTCTGCAAATTTCAGCAATACAATAATGATGTCAGATTTTTGGCTCATTAAATTTAAGCCAGCTGCCTTAACAGTATCACTGTAACAAATGTATTTCGAAATCTGATCCCCACAGGTCTACAATAGTGTCAGCAGCATAAAAAACATTGCATCAACACCTTAAAACTATTATTAATCTACACATGCAGCACTTACCCTCTTTTGCAGGAGGAATTGTAGGTGGTGGAGGTGGTGTTGAAGGTGTTGTTGGAGGTTGAGTTGGAAATGGTACTGGAGGATAAAAGGAATGAATATTTAAAAATACTTTAAAGCCCAATATATTTTATCCATATTAAAGACAGCATTTTCTACTCATCTCCACATTTAACATTTGTTATCTCTACAATCAACTAGTTATGCAGTTGGAGAGAAATGTAGACGAACATGTGCATGTAATGTCCTCCTCTACTGACCACCTGAAAAAGAATAGTATTATTACAGAGCAATTGATTGGCTGCATTTCAGTGTGAATGATACAAAGATACAACTGATTTACTACTGGAACTGCTCCTTTTGGGTTTCCCCAGTGTAGTAGACTATGTGACAGCCCTATTCTTGATCTAGTATCCATAATTCATTTTGTAAAAGGTCAGTGTCCTTTTCCTTTTTGACCACAACAAGTCCTTAGTCATAGAAAGTAGGTCTCTACACAGCCTTGAAGGAAGAAGGTATTAGTCCTGCAATCCAAAATACAAAGAGATGGTACAAAAGCAAACTAGTGCCTGCACTCAGACCAGATCACAGCCTGCCCTGATTAAGATTTTCCTGACTCTGGTGGAAGACCCTGACCCAGCTAGAAATGGAGTTCCAACCACAACTCTATAGGGCTGTGGATTTGTTGCATGAAGCAATATCTACTAAGGTTACTATATGGAGTTTCTGAAAACTGTCTCATCCTTGTCCTGAAAATAAGCTTTGCAATGACAACCTCCCAGAAACCTAGCTGAACACATGATCACTGATTGACAGCTTTCCTGAATGCAACAGCTTCATCTAGTGCCTTTCAAATACAGTCTTGGCTGAATTCTCAGAGTTAACATGCACATATGTTGACTTCCACAAGTGCATCTGAGGAAAAGCTTCCACTTTCGTTCAAGGGCATTTTTTCCAATTTTTTTCAATGCAATTAGCATAGGAAGACACAGGTGACAGAATATCATTCCTTCAAGTAAGACTATACTTGTTACTTATATGTTACATTTATAGACAATGGATAGGGTTAGATACGACAACTTCAGAAAGGGCACGTATCTTTGGGAAAGATTAGTGCAAACAGGATTCATAACAAGTCTCATGTTCACATCCAAGTTGACTCCCACTGCAAACGATGTGGGTTTTCCCAACCCCAACAAGAGAAAGCACCAAGACTCAGAAACACCTACAAGAAACTAATGTCCTGGACCTCCATGGCCATCCACAGACTAGGACCAGACTCATTTAGAAAGGGTCATAACTGCATTAAGATGACTTGAAAGACTGCTCTCTAAGCACCAGAGAGGTAAAGGTCACTTTGAAGAGTGTTTTCATCTGAGGTGATACAACAATTTGTCTGCATCACAAACTATCTTTCTCAAATGGACATGTAAACCAAGGTGTGCTCTTCCTTACGTGTCCTAACTCCCTGAACTGCAGAGCACACAAAATGCATTCCTCAAAAAAGCTGGAGAAGATTGGCTTGTTCTTCACTGCTCTGAGAATGAGCCCTGGAAAAGTGAGAAGTGGAGTCATGCACCGGTGCAAGTTTTTCCTACGTGAAACCATGTGTGGGAATGTTCACTTGAAGAGAAAAATTATAAACATTATCTATCCTTAGAGAAGGGTAACAGCATTGTGGTGTGTAGTAATACAGTATGAGAAGAAGGGTATCACTGATATTGAAAGTGGGCTTGAAGAAAAAAAGATAATAAAATATTCACTCTATCCATGCTGTACTTTGTTTTGCAGTATTTTGAATTCATGAGAGGATCCTGCCCTCAAACAGCTGTGCAGGGTCTTTTTTTCCTGTCTTCTGTTATTGAGAATAATATGTTGGTTGGTTGGCTTGTCTTAAAATACATAAGTAGACTGGGTATTAAGGCCTCATTTAACTGTAAATTATTCAGACACTGGTGAATTTTACTAAATAACAAGAGCTGCAGGCTATAAAACTTCCTCTGTTTCTCTGTTTGCTTAATTTTTCTGGATACTTTTCCCCAAAGTCCCAGATTTTCAGAGTATCCCCTAGTGGGACTTTTTATGAAGAAAGATAAAACTATCCTCCCTATTTCATTCTCATTAAGAAGTCCAATACAGTCGGTGAATGTGACTTCACAAGTAAGACACAGCAGTTGTGTAAGAATCCCACACCTCTGTGGTGTTATCATAAAAGCCAGCAAGACGAAAAGCAGGACGAAGAAGAAAAAAAAAAATGTTAGCAAGATATATTGGCTTACATTTCAGGAGTCACAAAGTAGCTGAAAAACTAAAAACTCAATTAAAGGAAACTGCCTAGGAACAGCACATCTGTTGGCAAAGGGCAAAACACAAGAAGCAATCAAGCATTATTGCTGCTGGCTGAACTCTGTTCTATTTTACTCACAGGTTGTCTCCATGATGCTTACAGCAGGGCCTTCTATCTCCTGAAGCTGTGTATGAACACTAATTTTATATTCAGTTCCAGGCATCAGCTCAAAGAAACAATGTCTAGGCGTCCCTCCACCAAGATTTACTTCTCGCTTTTTCCCATCTGGAATTATAACAGAAACCATTAAAACATTCCTTTACTGTTTTACTGAATAATGTAATTTAAGTCTGAAATAAGAAGGGGACATGACAGCAGATGAAGGGCAAGTGGTTGGCATAAATTAATAAACTACATGCTGCCTTATATCTGGAAATTCACCTCTATGCAGAGGTCTCTGTAACATTTAATCCTTCGTATTAAGTAGGAGCTGAGGAATGTGTCAGACATCTGCAGGAAAAAAGATTAATTTCACCCCATGCACTGAAGTTAGTAAAAACAGTCATCAATGGGCTTTGGATCTGGCCCTAAATTATCAGAGTCTAATGAGTAATTGTTGCATTATGTAATTCTATGGCATCCCTTTTCTGTGCTTATGGTCCTCAGAGTATGTAATGTGCTTAGTAATTGCAAGAGAAACTGGATTAGATATTCTATTCCAGCTTTCACTAGTAAACACTTAACAAGTTGGTTAAGGAATAGTATTTAAAGGATTCCAGAATTAATTCTGCTAAATTCTGAACTGGAAAACGTGTTGACAATGGAAAAAGCGCAGGTACTGGAAATAGCATAAAGCATATTTTAATAATAGTAAGAAAACCTTCAGCACAATTTATAATCTGTAGCAGAAAGAAGTGAAATACAAGCAACTGATCTCACATTTTACAGAGTATATACAAGAAATGCCAAACAGTCATTTGCTGCCAAGGAAAAAACACCTGATGCGTATCAGGAGGTGTTATAATAGTATAAAAACAATTGATCACTGCCTGAATGGGACACACACTCAATCTGACAATCAAAACTCTTCATGATAGATGTTAATAAGAAGCGATTGTTCACACTTTAGCTCGTTCTGCTCACATTTAGGCCCTTTTGGCTCAGCTAAAACAAATCTGGCAGTTCTGTATGATGAAAGCAGAATGTTGGCTAGCTCCCAGATGAGAAGGAAATCTGTGCTGTCTTGTGCCAGCCAAGATCTCTGCTTTCTGAACAGTTTGTTTGTATTCCAGGCCTTCAAATAAAGTGTATCACCACCCATTTACCATTCCACAGAAAGGTCGTTATTTTTATGCAACCAAATTAGTATTATTTTTCATGATACCTTTGATAGATCCCATTAAATGTTATTAACTGCCCTTCTCTCAAGTTATCCAAGCTTTTGTCACCATTTAAACGATCACTGATGTCTACTGGGGATAAGAGTAAGTTAGTCTGCACAAATAGTGACTTGTCCATAACTACTTCTGGCTACACCTGAGAATCAGTGAAACGGAAGAGGCTGTAATTCACCTTCTACACAGTCAGTGCTAAAAGCATCAAGATACCATGTGTTGCCACATAAAAATATCTCATGTTTATCCAGATGAGTAACATTACTACAAGCTAAAATTAACAATCAACGGAATAAGAACAGACAAAATTGGAGACTGTTCCAACTCTGTGAACAAGGTCTGGACTCAATCAGAGCCTTCCCTACCCTACCACCTTCCTCTCACATCCATCCTAATCCTACAGAGCTATCGCTGATGACATTTACAATCTTAGGTGTATTCAGTTCATCCTTTATCCATTTTCTGTCCCTCAAACCAGTGAAAAACTCAGGTACTTACCTATATTCTATTGACAGATAAAACTCACTCCCATAGAAAGGACAAGTTATCAACATCTGTTTGATATAAAAGGACAGGGATGCTACTTCTACTCTTGAAACTTTCAGTGTGTACACAACTCTCTTCTGTCCATCATTTACAGTATTTCAGGAGCCAGTCTACATGTTCAATTGCATAAATTTTCTTAACTTACACAATTCAATTCCCTGGGTTAGGCTGCAGCTGCATATTGAATGATTTAGTAACTTACCCACAAGTGATTCTATAACTATCCTGTATGCAGTAGCATGTCTGTGAAGCTGCCACTGAGCACAGAGACTAGTCATGCGGACTTGATAGGAATCCAAATTTGTCACACCCAAGTACACTGAAAATTAAAAACCAGAAAATTAGATTTGTGCCTCTGGTAAGACATACAAGAAAAAATTACAAAATAATTATAGTGAAATACTTGTGCAAATTTGTCGTTAACAAATAATTTCAAAAGCTGCTTTAAAAAAGTCAAGAAACTCCATAACAGGAAGAAAAAAAAAGTGAATCTTTAGACCAAAAGTTTGGAACTTCTTGATTGAACAATTTGATTAAGACTAAATAATAAACACTGCTAAAAATTCAGTTACTACAAGTATAAAAATATCATTATAAGCCAATGTTTCTGTCACAATCTGATTTAAAATTGAGCTTTATGTTGATAAAAACTAAATCATATTATATAGAGAGAGCTAGAAATAAAAGACTAAATAGACTTGCCATTAAGGAGATTTATATCTACTACTAGGCAAATATGTTTCGCCGATAAATAATAATATCTGCTTTATGATCCCTGTCTTGGTAATGTCCAGCAGATTATTTTAAAGCCTGATATAGTCTGATAAAGAGACTTTTATTTCAATAAATCAATTTGCACACAGCTGAGAAAGTCTTCCATGTGAAAATTTATTCAGGAAACTGCACAAAGCCATAGCTATAGCAAAAAAACATCCAGAAGAGATCTGAACAGCATGAAATCTTTCTTACAGGTTTTGGCTATGCCTGTTAGGGCATCACTGAAGCCTGTTGAGTATGAAGCAAATACTTTAACACTGTACTCCGTTCCACTGAAGAGATTTAGAATGAGAATGGTATTAATATCATCCCCTACAAAGGTCTCCAGTGCAGGACCAGGAACTGAAAAAAAATAAATAAGAAAATCATTTGCTCATCCATTGAATTAGCAGGTAGTTAAATCTTAAGACACATCCAAAATTACATGTGCTCCTAAAGTTACTGCTATTTTTCTTCCCTTTTTTTTTTTTACCATACACAAAAACAAAGACACTCTGCTCAGTCCTTGCACAGATAGAAGCCACAACACTTGAGAAATTTAGCAGCAGGATTTATTTGGGCAGGGCTAGACACTGGCATCTGTTAAGACCCTTTTGTTCTGCTTCAGTGACTTACTACTTACTACTCCCTAAATAGGCAGCCAAAATTCTCCTCAGCTTGATGGTGTGCCAGGACCAACAGGGGGGACAGCAGATGCCAGCCAGCGATACAGTCCCTAAGGGGTTCTTATACAACAGCATCATTTAACACTGTACAAAAATGATAATGAAAATAGAAAAGAATAAAACTTTCACAAATCAAAACTGTAAACAACTCCTTTGTCACTTCTCTCAGTTGTTCTGGATATACTTCAGAAACCAGGCAGCAGTCCTTGGACAGTATTTTAGACCCTTAACGGTCACACATTTGTGTTTTACTCTCAATAGAGGACCATATTTTTCTAAAGAAATTTGGAGTTTGGGTGTTTTGTCTAGCTGCAATGTGCAGGTGAGCAAAGAATGCAGCACAGACAAAACAGGCAATGAATAAAATGTGAAGTATTTGTGAAGTGTAGCGTGGGAGTAAAAGTCAAAGAAACTAAAACTTTGTATAGTGAGGGGAGATAAGTTGAAGAGTAGGAGAACATAGAAGAAAGGAACAGGAAGAAAGCAAAGATAGTCTCTGAAACAGTGAGTCATGGTAAAATGACATGAAAGGACAGACTGAAAGAGTTGGGTTTTATCAGCCTTAAGATGGGAAGTCTAAGGAGGAATCTTACTGCTGTGCATACCTACCTAATGTGAGCAGGTAGAGAAGACAGAGATGGAATGTCTTCTGAGGCAAACAGTAAGACGGTAAGAGAAAACAGACAAAATTTGCAACACAGGAAATTTTGATTAGATATTAGGAAAGACAATTTCATGGTGCAGGTAGTCAAAAACCAAAACACATGCTTAGGGAGGTTTTGAAATCTCCATCCTTGGAGATATTACAGACTCAATTGGACAAGGTCCAGCAAAACCTGTTCCAAGTTGGCCCTGTTTTGATAAAGGAGTTCGACCAGACAACCTCCAAATATCCCTTTCAACCTGCATCATTCTGTGACTATGAAACTTTTATATTCAAAACCTGAGACAACCAAGTTTATAGTACTTTCAGGGTTGTAACTGCAACTGTTAGATTCAAGTACAAAATTCAGCAAAAGAGGATGTCAAGATATTGTACAATCAAAAACAAATTACCAAAAAAAAACCCAGTTTAAAAACTCACTGTTGATAGGTTTGTAGACAATTCTGTATCCCATTGTTGGTGATGGCGGGGCATCCCAACTGATACGTAGTCTGTTGTACCATTCATCTGAGACACGTAAATTTCTAGGAGCAGACAGGGGTACTAAAAGGAAACCAAACTGAGCTTTTACAAGTTTATCTCATACAAGTACATGCATAAAACTCAAGGCATGCACATGAAAATAGTGCAATACCCAGTACTCTCAGATTTACAGGTAAATTGTCAGGATGAAAGCCTTTTATCACATTCATCCTTGGCATTACATGAGTGAAATAATGTTGATATATTTAAGAATGTTATACCAAGTTATACCAAGGATTAATTACAAACTTTGTTCAACTAACAATGAATTTTCAAATTAATTCCCAACTTTGTCCTTACATTTATTTAAAAATGTAAGACAATTCAGAGATAATTATCTTTCATTTACATAGTTTCTTTCAAGTGCACTAGTTTTTAATGTATATATCATGATCTTGTGAACACTTAACACTATCAAATGAAATGAAAGGAATGATTTACAAGTGATTTAAGTGTCTGAATGAATAGCATTTCAATTTAGGCACAAATTATGTAAATTAGGAGAATAATTCAATAAAATTATACTATCATGACTAGCTGTGCACAATAAGATGATTTTTTGCCAATATACAGTAGAGAGGAAACTTAAAACTACAGCTGAGTAATCTTCTGGTGCTTGGTCAGAAATGTAGAGATAACACAAACACAGAAAAAGTTCAGCAGCATTTCAAATGACCTTTAGGAAGTAATGATCTCACACAAAAGAAAATCTAACAGTATAATGGTTGGTTTGATACTATCCCAGCAGACATTGTTTACTTTATTTTCTACATTAGTTGGCTGGTCCTTGTTGGGCTATCTATCAAGGGCTTACCAGCTTTATTACTCAACAAGTTTCTGCAAACTCACAGTATTTGAATGTAACATACAATTCATCAATTAGCAGCCACCCATTATTTATAAATAAATTGAGATTAATATAAAAGGTCAAGTCATATAAGTCATGTAAAATAAACCTTCGTTTATACTGAAACACATTACTACAGTCAAGGAAAAAAAGGCCAAAAGTGTAAGCCTTTCTTCATGCATATCCTGGCCAAAGACAAGCAGAAAGTTTGTACTTACGAGTTTTGCCTGGAGCTGAGACACTGACTCCTTCCCCATCAGAATAGATGGGAGTGATAGTAACTTTGTATTCCGTATCAGACAGCAGAGGCTGAAGCAGAAGTGTGTTTTGTCTCCCAGGCACCATTACCTGGATGGTCATAAAACCAGAAACAATCAAGCTTAATGCCTGGGACCAAAACTTTTTTACATCTTACTTGATCTCTGACACCACATTCCACTAGTACTGCTATATAGCTTGCATTTTTAAATATTTTTGATGTTCTATGGTAAAATAAAATAATTAAATTATTCACCCTTTTAACAGATCTACTAATTATACCCGAGTAAAATACAAAGGAGGATATGCCTATGGGATAACACAGTTTTATATTAAACCTGTGAGCTACTACAGCTCCATAAACCACTGGTAGTATGTGAATGTTTACTACTTAAAAAACAAACTGTAGAGGCAAAATAAATCCTCTTGTTGTGTTTATTCTTGACATGAGTATGATTGTCCAAAGCTATGGCCATTAATAAAGGTTGATTGTTATGTTCTTCAGAGACAGAAAATCACCCTTCCCTGGGAGATAGGAAAATGAATTAAAGAGATTGGGAAACATGAACTGAGCAAGCAAGAATGTTTATCCCATCTGCATCTAGACTGGGGACAAGGAAATTAAGGTAGTTATTTAGGAGAGAAAGTAGGAGTACATCCCACAAATAGCAGAGAATCCCAAACTGCCACGAAACATGGAAGATGTGGAGCAGAAGCCCAACAGAAGGAGAGAAGCTGTGAAAATCCCTCCAGGTCGTTTTGGATGCACCAGAACAAATGTTTCAACCTGCTGAACTAAGAACTGCTTCTTTTAATACTTACAAGGTTTCCCATAAGCAGCTACTTCTGAAACTCTTCAATCAATTACTGTATTTTTATCCATAGCCTCAAAAACTAGTATCACAATAGTGGTGCTAGAGGTGCCCAAATAAAGCCTTGCAATCTTTTAACTTGTCAGTAAAATTTTAATCTCAGAGAGTCTCCAAAGCCTGAATGAGAGCTATCTAGCACATGACATGGTAAGAAAGATAAACAACCTATGTTTCCTGCACCTGTGCTCTGAAGTGACATTGTTGTCCAACCTCGTATTTTGGATCCTCCCTGGCCCATGTCCATTGTGTGAATCTATCACCTGAGCCAGCAACTGCACATATTTAGCAAGTTGAAAGACCTATAATCTCTTTAAACTCAAGGGGAAAAGGCAGAAACTGAGCCTAGAAGTGTTTTGTTGTTTCAAAGAAGACTGATGCATGTAATGATGGCAGAGCAAAACTTTCTGAAGACAAGAAAGCTCTCATCAGTTTTAATGCTCCAGGATACGTTCAAACTACTTGTAATTTTAGCAAGTGATACACAGAAGGAAATTAATTTAGCACACCCAGGTGTTGAGACCTGTCAAAAAAGTACTTCATTCATTGATCAAAACTGACCCAAATCTTCTAAATACATGTGCATGAAAGATTCTCATGCTAAACTCTTCCACACATAAAACACAAACCAAGTTTCTGAAGAAAGAACAACTAACTTTGGTTTTTTTAGGAGCGAGGATGCAAGCATTGAGAACTCTCTCTTTTCCACATGTTCTCATCAGAGATCTTCTACAGAACAACATAGTTTTCAGGAGTGAGAAACATTCTCGGTTTTAAGGAAGAAAAATAATGTGATCCTTCCAGTACGTACAGCACACCCAAGAACATACATGCCATTTAGTGCTTGACCCTTCTATAGTGGAAAGTATTCTATTACGTTTTCCAGTCCTTGATTTTCAGTCAATTGCATCAAGGATTAAAAAGCTTATAATATTTCTATGGAAAGGGAGGAGTAACTGAAATTTATATCACTGAAATCAGAGCCAAAAAACTTAAGTGTCCACCGCAGAATTGTCACGTTATAGAATATTCAAGTCCAAATTCCACAAAACCTTTGGGTTCTGCTTAAGAAATGTACTTCACCATATAAACACTCCCCTAAAAATTGAACATCTGTGTCGTTTTATTGACATCTGTGTTGCACCTCTCAGGTGCTTGAAGCCACATGATAAAATACATTCCTTCTGGTTAGAATGTGCTTAATTTTAAGTATAATCTTACATTATTCCTTATTCAGTATTTAAGCACATTATTAATTTCAAAGATGAAACACATGTTATTTGTTTGCTGAATTGTGTCCAAAAATAGTAAGACTTTAGAGTGTACTTAAAATTAAATAATTTGCAGAAGTAGAGTCAAGATACCTACTTAATCTTACAATTTTATAATTTTTAATGAGCTTTTGAGTCGACTCTAATTTCCTTCTGATAGCCAGAATTTTCATACATTTTCTATAGTTTTAATTTCCTTTTAAAATAATGGCTGTTGAATACTAAAACAGAACTACATTTATATCATCCAACTGAATTTGATTAAGCTTCCCAGAACAGAAACAGTAAATCTGGGATGTGAATTTCAGAAACTTTGAGTTATTGTGAGAAGAACAGTACCATTTGTGCCATTATGCTGTGCAAGTTTTCCAATGTATTATATACAATACTATCATATAGTTGAGGTAAATTCATAAAGCATGTTTTCCAGTCCAAAAGGAAAGCACTACATTGAAAGTTCTTTTTCACATTATAGCCAAAAGAAATGGCTAAAAAGCAATTTTCTATCACGGTCTCACAAAAGATGAATGAAATCAAAATGAAAAAAAAAAAAAAAGACTGATTCAAATTTTTCTAGCAAAAAGAACAAAAAGATTATTCAACTAACTCCTTTTAATATTTTTTATTTATATATACTGATATAGGGCTAAAAATGTCAACTGCTAGATATGAAAAAGAATATCCCATGTGTTCAATATAGCTGTTCAATGAACAGAAGTCAGTCACATGACAGACAGAAGGAGATACAGGGAATATTTTTGCATTCTGAACTATATACTAAGAAAATCACCTCGAACTATACAATTTAATCTCTTAAATGTATCTACATAGAACTGGCTCAAAATTTTATAACTTAATTTTTGTGGAAACCAAGCACTGCAACACTAAGATTTTTTCTTTAAAAAAAAAAAAACCCAAAAAACAACAACAACAACAACAAAAACCCACCACTTGGTCTCACAGAACTCTGAAATTATCTCAAAAACTGTGAAATCCTAAAATAATACAGCTAGGGCTTCTTTTTTTTTTTTAATTATTTGCCATACACACAAAAGAGTACATGTAGTACTCTTCATTCTTTCAAATATTTTCCAGAATCTTGATCACCAGAAAGTTGTTTTGTGTAAGACAATTTTAATTTCGATCATCCCACGGTATTAGAAAAATAATATTGTTAGACATTTAAATTAAAATGTGCTGTCATTATTGTGACACGTTCAGGTTAACAAGCAGTTCAAAAACTCTGTACTTTAACTTTAATTACATTGCTTTAGCATAAAATTAGAATTTTAGAGAATGAGCAAAATTGCTGAAGGAAAAAAGAATTACTTAAGATTGTTCTGTACAAGCATTTAAGAGTTGTTAAAACACAATCACAGGATAGAAAAAGGCCTAGAAGTAAAAAAAAAAAAAACAAAAACCACAAAAACAATGAACAAAAAAGATCCCCAAAACTTAAACAAATTTTAAAATACAGAAAAAAGAGGACAAACATCTGTGTGACTGGGCCATGATCTTACATTTGACTGCTTTTGTCTGCAGTGCAACAGGTGCTATATGATTAAAACTTTGAACATTGATCTTTTACTAATTGCAACAGGAGTGCCATAAGGAGAGACCATGCCTTAACAATTATTAAACAAACTTTTCAAGCTGATGAAGCCATTCACAAAACCCATACAGACCATTCTTACCGCTTCCTCAGCACGGTCACCTTTCGCAGTGAGATAGGTCACTCTGAACTGCTGAATGTTGTAATCTGAAATGTCCCATATCACCCTCAGACTTGAGGTTGTTTCATCATCTATAACAAGGTTTCTGATTCCTGTTCGAAAAACTAAAGCCAAAAATATTTAATTAATATTTTCTCAACTCTAATTTTAGATTTAAAATTGTGCTAATTATCACCAAGTAGCTGCAACCTCTACTGAAGTCACGGTGGGTCTGTAGATCCATGAGTGGGAGCAAACCCATATAGTTCAGTCATACTTGGACTCAATAACATAAAAACTTTAACCATTTAATAAAATAATATTATCCTATACTGCCATTAGCATATATTACCCCATCTGCTTTGTTTATATTACTCGTCTTCTGGAGCTTCAGAATAACCAAAGCTCTACTGTAGCGAATGCTACAGAAGAGAAAAAAATCAGGAATCATTGTTCTTTATAAGTCAGTTTTCTAATTCCAGGGAAAACAAACAGAACACTCAAAACTAAAGAGATTTGTGAAGAGTTTCCAAGCTCATATTTATAAAGGAAAAGAGAAAAGAGAGCTGAATTTTCCAAATTAGTTTCTGTATTCCTATATAATATTGCTGGTATGATTCAGAGTCCCTGCACTGTTACAGGTGGTTCCCCATCCAGACGTGGCACACGCAAAGGGTAGTGCAGGAGCACGACAGTGTGCACCTTTCACCAGTGATGTCCCTTGCCTGGGGTCTGCACTTCCACAAGATCTGCCATGGCAGTGTGCTGACCACAGGGACCATCAGGAACTGGGGTTATCAGCTCCTCAGTAATATCACAGATTCCTGTCCCTAGATCTGGGTGTGCTTGTGGAGAACCTCAGCGCTTTGCATTCAGCATTTAAACTGTTGATGTTTGCTCTGTTTACCTGCTGTGGTGGGCTTAGAAGATGTGGTACTGGTAGTAGTCACCGTGGTAGGTATCGTGGTTGTCTTTGCAACTGAAAAACAACACTCAGCTCACTAACAATTCAACAAGACATGGAAATCACAGTATTTATCTTGTATTTCTAACTATGACAATGAAACTATGTGCTCACACCTACAAGTATCCCACACACTTCAGGCATTTTAGGGACTACAAGGGAACTATTCATTTAGTTTACTTTAGGCACATATATTTGCACGATTATCACTTAGATCTACAGCTAGAACATAATTATAAACTGTACGATTACATAAGAATGCATATAGTTTCCCACATTTCTGGATGAATTCTGCATAATGACTTCCACTTTGAGCATTTATTAAGGCTGTCAGATTAATTAAATTGAAAGCTTTTTAAGGGTGCTTCACTTCTGTCCAAGTAAAATCCAGAAAGTACACTCAGCAACACTGGACTACATCATCATCACCTGGATGCATAAGGGCTTCTTGTCTTAACAGAAGTGCCAAGATTAAGCCTGCAATTAAATTACTAAGAATCAAATAAGGTTTTTTTTAATTTACAGATGAAAAATATAGTTGTTTACTTAACCAGGTCATTATCCATAAAAAGAAAATGGATTGATCAATCTACCGGAAATGCTAGCCACCATTTCGATTATGAAGTCTAAAATACATTGTATGTGATTTTCAAGTTTTATCTTTGTTATTCCATGTTAATGTCACAGGATGCCTGAGTAAGCTTTTTGGACCACTATTTCAGCCAAGAGTGAATTCACCTCTAGTGAGTATAAATTACATAAATAAGAAAGAAAAGAGTATACTGTAAATGCAAAACAAATAAAATACTTGCAAATTAGTTACTTTAAAACATTTACACACACACAGCCCCCAAATCTAATACACCTTCTCATAAGGAACTCTATTCAAAGACTAAATATTGAAATGTGGGATGGAAGAATATCTACCCAGATACAAAGGTTATTAATACTACAGCTCAGATGGGGAGTCAAACCATCATTTTGATTCAATGTCATTTACCACATAATATTAAATAGGAAATGCAAATAATACAGTCAGTAAAGCCTGGTACTAAACCACCACATACTTGAATAATATAGCTACCCAAAGATGGACTATATTATAAGATATATGTATTACATTTAAATCACTTAAACGTTTCTAAAAATTAGTCAAGAGTTTGTCTTACATGTAGCTCCAAGAACAGCAACAACTTCACTTTCACTTTCATCATCAAAAACTGCCAGCAAAGAAACTTCATATTCTGTGTTGGGCAACAAACCCTCAATAACATGACTGTCTGTGTCTCCATTTATGACAACCTAAGTAACAAGCAAGATTAAAGAAAATCAGTTCTGCATTTAATTTATATGAATTGACTGAAAGAAGGAAAATGGATTCTTCTTTAAAATATATGAAATCTACACTTACATCTGCCCAAAGAATTTATTAGTTATGTTGAAACAAAAAAATATCACAGAGTACATCTGGAAAAAAACACTGTTAAGAATAGTTAAAATTTATTTATTCTTTTGTGGCTAGATTGATTAGTTCAACGTGTAGTCTTACACTTTTACCCACAACTAATTAATTACTAAAGCTGACCATGTGCATTTCATTTGAAAATCACTAAAATCCAAAACATTAATTAATGAAAGCAACATAACAGGGTAGATTAACTTTCATCCATATTTCTATCATTAAAGCACTGTTATGACAAATGCATTCAGCATCTCCACATCCTTAAAAAATGCTGTTTCTATACCAGAATTATAATCTGAGTTACAGTTCCACACATCTGAATGCAACTTGAAAGCACATTTGCTGCAAACTTGAGGATTAGAGATGTGCTACAGAGAAGTTTGCTATATGGTGTGATGTTTTTAGTAACTATTTTCCTTATTTCTACCTATGACAGAAGCAGAAGATTCACATGTGCAATGTTAACTGTAAGAAGAAGGTTTCACTTCAGATTTTTGTGTGTTTCCTGTATTTTATTGAAAATGCAATCAACAGATTTGGTATCAACAGATTGGATCAAGAGATGGGTAGAAGTTGGAGCTAAAGGGACGGCAAAGCAGAACACAAGGAGCCTAAGCAGTAATTTTGGTGAAATGGCTGACTGGTTTGGGTAATAGCTTTTAGGTTACATAGACAGATATTACAGTAAAACAACCTTTTCAGACGTTAACATTGGCAAATTTTTAATGTGGCTATTGTACAAAAAGAATCAAAGTAAGACGTATAATAGAAATTTAAAAATTGATATGAGCTTCATAAAATCTACTACAGCAGTTAACAAACAGTGAATCACACTTTATTATTTTAATTACCACAGGATATTTCCTGAGTTGGTCATGGGGAAGAGGGACCCATAAAACAATCACAGACTTTCTGAACTCAGATACAGAGGACAAAAACAGAAAGATATAAGTTGGGGCCATGCCTTCTACAACTATCCAGCAATGAATTAGCATTCCATGCTACACACTTTCCGGCACAGATTTTCTTGGGAAAATTTCAGAAACAAGCTTGAGTGAGTCTAGCTGGATACTAAATAGGTATAAGTAATACCTTCTTCTCCAGTTCCCCAGAGCCTCTAGTTGTGTATCAAATCATTATAAAATATCTATACATAGTTACTATCTCACACATAACTACAGAATACTTTCTGAAGCGTAACTTCCATGACTCTCCACTCCTTGCTATTTTACCCCACAGAGAAGACTACAGAAAAACCCCACAAACTGCTGAACTTTCAAGCAGAGAGGACAAATAACAGAAGCAAGAATAAGTAACAAGCACACGAGTATAACAGCATGCATTCTCTACTGCAACCTAGAAATAAAAAGCCACTCTAAAATTTATTCTGGCTTTTTAGCACTGCCACCCCACTAAACGCTCCTCCATGCACTAGCAGTGTGGGTGAAGTAAGCAGAGATGTGTGTAATTCTCACCACTGCCCCCTGACCCCACTCAGGTAACTGGCAAGTTGGGTCTTGGGAGAAAGACAGAGGGAGTGCATGTCATTTCTCTGCATGACTGATCACTTATCTGGGAAAGAAGCTTAGAGAGGCAACAGCCTGGAGGCTATCCTAAGGCCTGACCCCATTAGAGAGGTCATGCAAGGAGAACAAGGAAGCAGCTCGGGTATTTTTAATATTTCAATGTACTAAAATATTAGGGCCTCCAGCAATTCTTAGTGAATACAATGAACAAGTGGAACCTTAACAGTTCAAATATTTCTTGATCATTTAATCTCACACTCAAAGAACACAGATATCATAAATATCACTTAAAGATGCACATGGCTTAAAGGGATTCGCTGACAGCTACTCACTGGAACTTAAACAGAAACAAATCAATTCATCTGCTGCAGGAGAAAATGCACTCATGTCCACTCACTCATCTGCCAACTCCTTTTCCCTGTTCAATCCTGTAATTTATTTCTTTCTTGCATGACTACCTCTTGCTAGGTGAAAGGGAGGAAAGAATCAGGCTAAGCTAAATTTACAGAAAAAATGCCACATAACCTAAGCTGCTTTCTGCCCTAATGGATGACAAAATGATGCATGAAACCTAGGGCCAGGTGGAAAATGTCATCTTCCCCATTGAGTTCTGTACCCAGATAAACAGTTTGCAGATGTGACCTCTCTTCACAGTGCTGATGCCAAGAGAGCAAGATGTTTGAGAGTCATTAAAGAAGAAGCCAAAAGAAAAAGTAAATAAAGAAAGGGAAAAGGGAAATGAGACAGATTACAAAATATTAAAATTTGGTAAAGTCTCTGTCTTTTTCTACTTGGAAAAAAAAGGACAAAATAGGAAAAGCTAAAGGGATGAAAAATCATTTAAAAATTCAGACCGATGAAAATGGCACTATGAAGAAGATGCACAAGGGCCTAGAGCAAAAAATAAAGCATAAGGGAGAAAAAGAGAAAGAACCATAATGAGGAATAGAGGAATAATAATTAAAAAAAAAACTACATGTAAACTTTTTCCTTTGTAATCTTATGTAACTAAGGCTTCACAGGCAATTTTACTGTGGCCAGCACACTAGACAAATATGGAGCTTTATGTGAGGATATTGCTGCTCTGGCTCAGTTACCATCATTATCTTCGCAGCAAAATGAAAAATATGAACCTCTAAAAACTGAAGTAGCATCAAGCAGCAATGCTAGTTCTATGGTAGTTGGCACATTACAGATTAGACTGATTATCCACAGGACAGCTCTTCTTTCCTTATTTCCTCTTCAAAAAGAAACTAGAATATTGGTTTGATTTTGCTTTAGGGAGCTTTGCAGTGCGACAGATTTTTCTGTAAGTCATTTGGCCATATTTAATCAGCAAAAGCTGCAGCACAGGTGTCCTCAGAATGGAATTCTCTCTTCAATTTCACACCCTCAGAAAGCCAAGGCAACTCACCTCTTCAGATTCCCCCCCCTCCAAAGGAATCCATGCCAATCTGTAAAAAGCAATATCTGATGAGGTGGGCTTCCAGCTGACTCTAAAACTGTCTGATGATGCTTCATCAATTTCCAAATGCTGGGGAGCTGGAACTCTTTCTGCAAAGTAATATGCAAAAGAAAAGTGAGAGTAAATTATTCTCTGAGACTTGCATAGATGGCAATGTCAAGCATGTAGACTTTTACTTGCAGCTTATTACAAACAGTCTAACATGGGAGGTAGATAACAAAGGCACTACAGAAATCTTTGCACACTTATTTGTACTTAGGCAAATGGTTCTGTAGTTGGGGGAGGGAAATATGCACAATACATGCTCTTCAACTCCTCTTAACTGGACAAGCCTCCTTGTCCTCTCCTCACTGAAGAAGCTCCATGCAACCTCAGTCCCCCTCCTTTGCTCAGAGCTCTGTACACCATACTCTTTTCCTCTACCTCAAAGCAAGGTCACAATCTCTGCCCTTCCCAGAGACTCTGTGCTCATTTCTGTTTGCATGTAAGTATCAACCTCTTCCTCTGTACATCTATGTTATCCCTTCCTCTTCTACTCCACATCTCCTCTTTCCTCCCCCAAAGTCCTTCTCTTCCAAATGCTATGTGGGGAAGTATCAGTAAATGCTGTCAGCCATTTGCTTAACAGAAACTATAACTGTGCTAAACAGACTACATAAGCCTTAAATACCTTATATTTTCTCCTTTTCACATTACAGTTTCTCTGTACGTATAGAAGGTTCTACCCTTTATTGCCTAGATAGTTCCCTGGTTAAATATATGATTCAAAACTCAACACACTGGAGAGACAAATGCCATCACACTGAATGATGCTTCAGAAAGCTGGGGAGACAAATGCTTTACTACCTAAATGCAATAAAGATGCTTTAAAATGGCTGATTGTGGAAAGAATTAAGAAATTAACCTTATCCACACCGATGTTTTCATGATATCAAGGGATTATTCCCACAAGTAAGGATGCAATTGGCCCCATAATAAGGGATCAAAGAAGCTGAAAACTCCAATGAAATTAACAGAAAGCATTCCATATATCTGAATTCATAGCCAGAGACACTTGCTGTTACTGGTCTTACTTTCCAGTAGAGAGTATAAAAACTCTTCTTGGAAAACCTTCAGAAGTTCAGCAATACTTACTCGTGGTAAAGCTGCCAGTAAGTGGTTCAGATTGTCCTTCATCATACAGGGAAAAAATAGCAACAGTATACTCTGTAAGGGATGTCAGACTTTCTAGAGTATGGGTTGAAACACGACCAACTTCCACCTAGAGAAAGCATCATTTACAATAGATATTGATCATACACTTTACATTATCAGTGTCTGAAATTCTGTTGGGTAATAACGATACAGAAAGAGAATGTCATGTAATTAGAAGAGAAATTCTGTGAAAAGGTGTACAAGTATAAATTCAGTGCCATAAAAGCTGACAAAATTAATTAAAATAGATGAACTAGAGAAAAAGGAAAATTTTGTTTATGACAAGCTAGGGAAAAGGAGAATTCAGCCCTAGTAAGCCTAACTCACTAGCTAACATATCATCACTGTGTGTTCAGGAACAGAGAAGGGGAAGGAACTTTTGGAGCTACTAAATCCAGTCCCTTTCCATGGATAATCATGGCATAAACCATTACGTTTAACATTCATCAAGAGACAAGATGAGTTTCATCTGGTCTCTAACCAGGGTGCAGTTAACATGACTTTGCCAGGGTTAAACTCAAAGCTGTATAAAAACTGACAGTTTATCAGTCCAACTATTCAGTGTCACATTAGTTCAGCACCACAGGGGAAATGCTACCAATGCAGAGCAAACAAAAAAATGCCACCTGCTCTTTGAACAGGCAGAAATGAAAAGTTAAGAGGTAGATAAAAAACAACTGAATATTCATTCACACTATAAAGTACACTATACCACAAGCCTGACATGTTCAAATACCATTGTGATGAGTACAGACAGACATACTATCTGTATTGAGGGTAATGAATAGTAAGAAGTCAAATGATTTCTAATTTCAATTTTAAGGGGCCTAGCAGAAAGAAATGACACAAAACATTGCACAGGTATGTTCTCTTCTAAACTCAGGAATAGTTTCTTCAGTTTTAATATAAATATTCCATCTTGTATGGATGAAAGACCAGATATATTCCATATGAAACGTGATTACACAGAACTACTATTAAAGACTTTCTTGGAGAGCTAAGTTATCCATAACCATTTATTTGGTAAGGGATCTGGACTGTTTTAATAATTCAATGCATTTACTGCAATTTTTTTAAAAAAACTTTTTCTGTATTTTTTCAGTTTTCTGTATTAGTAACATTCCATCCCGCTTTTCATTCTATCACAGAATTCATGCTGCTAAAAGCTATCAGTAACAAGGCTTAACTAAATATTGCATAAGAAAATTAAGTAAATTATTGAATGTAAGAGTCTAAGTGGGAACATCTTGGTATCATCTTACCAGTCTGCCCAAGCCAAAACATGTTTCTAGGAAGAGAGTTTTGAACATATAAAGAAATGTCAAGAAAATGTGGCAAAGCCTTCAGACAGTCTTTCTGAATGACCTTGAGTCCATGACATATGATATGTCAAAAGTTTTATTATCTGAACTGAATCAAGAATAAACATTCCATATCATACATTTAGTCAAGATCCTGCACCGACGAACCATTGTTCACTTGAGTAGTTTCCTTCAGTTTATGAGAGCCAGCAATGACTATTCTGGGATGTAAGAAGTTCATAGTACTGTCCCCCCCACATATAATCCACTCCAAATGTATACTCGCTACTAGACAAACTCTTATTTGCACTAAGATTCAGAATCATCTTGCAAATCTTTTGTTGCAGCTTGCAAGGTAGCTTTTGTTTAGAAAAGTTAGTTACTGTTAATAATTACAGAGGTGTGGGGAGGTCTAAGATTGGTTAAGGGAAGAGAGATGCTAACAATTTACCTCATTGGTTTCTGTTCCATCTGTTTTAACGTACATGATACGATAGCCATTTACATTTTTGGAAGCAGGATCCCATGTTAGCTTAGCACTACTGTGTCCAACATCAGAAAATTTCAAGTTTGCTGGTGGACTCAGAGGCACTTGAAAAGGAAAGAGACAAAACCATGAAAGTGATTCCAGGTTTTAGCTGTGAAATTTTCACGTCTTGAAAATAAACATCACATTTTCCATTCAAAAATTTGTATCGCCAATATTTATATTAAAAGACCTACATCAACAGACCTACACAAGTACTTAAAGGTAGGTAAAATGGCTTAGCTCTTTTCAGAAACAGAACTTTCAATCTTGCTAACTGCACCTCAAGTAATGCTGAAAAATAAAGAAATTCCTGTTCATAGCAGATATCAGAGCCTACACAATACTTGCAATAAATTTGTGTTTGTATTTGTGAATTAATTTAATTCAACTAGATCTTTATCCTATATGCATTTTTTTCCCATGGATATTCCAGCAAAAATATTACTTAACAGTAGAAGTATTTTGGCAAATAACTTTCTGAATCCTAGAAGACCCTGACATAAGGGTAAGTTTGTCCAAAATCATAACTAGCTCAGAAGATCTCCAAAAATGTTTTTTCTTTTTACCTGTTTAACCTTTCCTCTGTTATTACAGAAAAAAGCTGATTCCTTAACAGTAACCCTGGTTAAAGCCATATTTATATACTATATATTCCTTGACTGTCATGAGCTGAGGGAAAGCAAGTTCATGCAAGAGAGGCTCAGATTGCATCCACTTTTCTGTCACAACAGAGAATACAATTTGTGCTGTCTGTTACTCTCAGCAGTAGGTTCTGTATTAGCCCAAAATCTCATTTTCTCTGAACTGTGAAAACTTTCTCTATGCATCCTGCCTTCACACACACATGCCTCACCAATCCATGTGGATGGATAAATGTCAGCACTTCAGAAACTGTTTCCCTCACACAAGAGCACAAGATAAAAAGCAAAAGATGAAAAAAACTATATATTATGTGGGACCTTCAGCCAGGCCATATATCAACTTCAAAATCTGCAAGCAAACACCTAACCAGCTTAGGAACAGTCAAGTCAACTTAGCTATAACGAAAAAGAAGATTGGGAACACATTGGAATTGTATTAGATGGGTTTGCCACACTTTCTGGCATTAGTATATTCCTCTGAGTCTAGTGAAGGGAGTATCACGTGCTGGCTTTCCTTTCTACTTTCCGTCAGTTGTGGAATGCACTTCATTTCACCATCCAGGCCATACCACAAAATGCTTCAGTCTCAGCTCTCTCCTTTTGGAACTAACCTACTGACAACGTCACTCTCAACCAGACAGGCAGTCCTGATGCCAGAGTTACGTGATATTTACAGTGAGTCTTGGATAGATCCTGGCCCCAGAAAGAAACCCCACCCCAGAATGAACTTGCTGATCATGCCTCAGTTTGTCACAGAGAAGGTTTCACTACAGTAACTGAAATGACAGTGTGTAGAATATTATTATTTACTAAGTAAAGAATATCAGATACTACATGTAATACTACAGCAAATTAGGCAGATCATTCTCCAGGCAGATATATGCTTCAGGAAGAAAAAGCTAGGTAGCTTACTCAATAGTTGGAAGCCAGAAATAAACACATTGAAAGAAAAAAAAAAAAAAAGCAGCTTGTATCTGAATCTGGACAGGGAAAGACATTACGACTGAACACTGACCATGTGGGACAGGTGTGCCCACCAAGAGCTTTCTTTCCTTCCAGATTGTCCCACTGTGTGATCAGTTAAAGCCTATTTGAGAGAGCTTATTTGAACAGTTGCATATGGAAGGTCAGAATCAATCTTCTTTCATACTACAGTGCTAAAGACCAGAGCTGGCTGCAGTGAGTCAACCTAAAAATAAATTAAGGTTGCAGAGTAGATAGGTTTTTTATTCTGGTCTAGTAACAGCAGTGATGATGGGCTGACTAACATATGTTAACTAGCTCCTGTGATCAAACTGCAGTTGTGAATCCTCAGCTTGTGCCAATGTATCTGGAATTTGTATGCGATCTTCCATCCAACGCATCAGCCAGGTTAGAGCTATGCATCCTCCAAGATCATATGACATAAAGTGAATTCAGGCCTGCACAGTCATAAACTACGTAAGCTACTGTTTAGGATAAATGAAAACCATATATTGGACAGATACTGACCAAAAGTGGGGGTGGGGGAAAGGAAAAGGGGGGAGAGACAAAGAGAAGGAGAAAGGGACAGAGGGACAAAGAGCCAAAAATTTGATTATCCAAATATTAAGATTCTTCTACACTGATTTCAAGTCCACAAACATGTGGTTTGCTATTGGTGCTTGTCTGTGTACAACTATCCTCTCAGAGATGACCCTGGAGCTTCTTCCACCACTGCCTGCCGACTTTACAAGCAATTGCTCCGTCCCTTCTTTTTCTTAGTACTCACATGCCTGAACTTCTCTCACCTATTAAATGCAAGTTGCTTTCACACTGGCTTACTCATGCCAGGAGCACAAAAGAGGAAGCAATCACTCCACTGCTAGGAGCAATTGAAATGTCAATGAATGCAGTCCCAGAAATATCCCAGCAGCACAATCACTTATTTTCAATTCCTTTGTCTTCCAAATGCTGAGGCTATTTAGAGAGCTGACATACAGTGCTGTGTACAGTTAGCAGAGGACAGAATTTAGCTGGCAAAATTCTTGCTGCTTATTAAAAACACACCATCTATCATGAGTGCACAGGCACTTTCCAACCCTTCGTTTACCAGATGTTAGGCAGCAGAAGTTGGACAGAAATCTTCTCTTTTCTTCTTTTCTGTCTGTACTATTACTGAGCCAGAGGAATGAACTTCTCCATCTGAGCAGGCTTTCACACACACCTGGTTCTCTGGCTACAGGAGGCTAAACACAGCAGTCTCAATTTAGCTCTACACGGTAACCGTCATTCACTTTCAGCAAGTTCAGAAAATCATCAGGAGTTCCACCAAAATCAACAGGGATATCCACAGTACCACTACCAACGAAAGAGAAGAGTTCACGGTCCTGTTCCAAAACCAAGCTGCTTTGTAAAAACTCACATCCTCAGCCTCTATAAATTAAGTATTCACACTGAGAAACTTAAGCACAGTTAAGATCTTGCCCTGTGAAGTATTCAAATCAGATTTTTAAATCCAACGTCTGCTCTAATATGCGCAAAGATTATTCTGAAATTTTATTAACACTGAAGTGAATATAGATATGTGCAACCTACATGTAGTTTCTTGTCCTGTAAGGGGATCACTAGCTTCTTCTCCAAACATGGCATAAACTGTGACTGTATATTCTGTATTGGGCAATAGTCCATCCAGTTCAAGATCCGTTGAAGCCGCCCCAATTTTTATCTAAAAACACCATGAACAAAAAAAAGACACATTATTTCTGAATTAGCTCATGATGGGGAAGAATACAACTTACACACTAGCTATGTGATCAAATGCTCTCTCAAGCATTTGTATGACACTGTGTCTGCAGTACTTGGCCCAAGATTTTTGGATTTTGCACAATAAACAAAAGAACAAAACTGTCAAAAGGCAAAAGCCAACATATAGGTAAGAAGACAGTAACCAGTCACATTAGCAATGACAAAACAGTCCTCTCTAGAATGTGCAACTACTAATGCCTTTTCATTCCCACCTACACCTTGTTTCATCTTCAGTCATAGGACTGAAATTTCATAGGAGGAATTGATTTCCATGCACATTGAAGCTCATATCTGTTGCTATTTAAGGTGTGTATCATTCTCCTCCACCTCTTCACTGAGAGCCACATTAACGTGGACTGACTTATTTACTGAAAAAAAGTCTTTCTTCGGGGTAAGGCTCAGTCCTCCTGAATCAGCTAGTTTTCAGGGAGGCCCCATTTTTAACAGAATTATGTGCTCACAGCCAACCTCATTTAGCAGAAAGCACAAGTCTATGCGAGCTTTCAGTAGCTTCCCACGCTCTTCACATTCGCATGCCCCTGCATGCTTTTTAGTGTTCTTGCTTGAACAGGGATGCTGTACATAATCTTAACTATACATATAGAAACTTGAGCATAAAAACTTTTAAATCCTAGACCAGAAGTTCCAGTGGAACTATGCTAGCAACTTTAGAAAAAGTCTACCATTTTTACTATTTTAATGACAGATCAGACTTTACCTTGTCCCACATTCTTTTCCTTCTAAAAATCACTTTTAATGGAAGGTATTATTTTTATATTTAAAAATAAAAGTTGAACGGAATTAAAAGAAAACCCCTAAAGGTCATACCTGCAATCTTTACTTTTAAAGGTCCTGATGAGAACAAAGGCTAAACTTCATATTCTTCTGATAACACACGTAAAAAGTATCTTAGTTTTACTTTGTTTTTTCTTCCTTTGAGTGTTAGTTTTATATGATGATACAGTATCACCTCATATATAATTTCAAAACAATCACTTTAATTCAGTTGAAATTGTTGTATTTTTATGGCAATAACATATAAAAATAATCAACTGGCATTTGCACTTTATTTATAGTCTGTAACACGTACAGTACTTAAGGCAGTCATGGAAAGAAAAAAACCCGAAGTATTTGTTGATCAAGCTGGAGGTTAAAAGCCGTGTACTAAATTATTCTTTACAAGATTTATTCTTTCAATAATTGCTATTCAAATGAAAGCACAATACGTCACCTCCTTCTCATCTGCTGCCAATCCTTCTGTGAGGGGAGCATACAGGATCATGTAACCTGTGGCACCCACTACTCCATTCCACTTTGCTCTCATACTGCTCTGTGACACATCGTACAATTGCAGATCCGATGCTGTTGGCAAGGCAACTACAGTGGAACAAGAGATGGACACTTCAGTTGTCTCATTTGAACAACCAGTTGTTTTTCAAACAATTTATTTTACACCAGGAAACAAAGGAATATAGCTATCTCCAGTCATGGAAGTGCTGTCTGTATGCCACAACTATGTTTAGTACATAAAAGAACACAGAATTAGAGAAACAAGGAAATGATGACCTAACCAATTCTAACACCAGGGCAGAGTTAGCCTTTACAAAGCATTTCAGCAATCGGTCCTAAATGGCTTTGAACATTTCAAGTGAGAGGATTTCTGTCCTTTAAGCACCAAATGATTCTGTTCAGATCTCACCCTTCCTTCTCCCTGATCTGCAGGAGCATGACCAGTCACTTGGTCATCCTCCTGGGCACAGAATGGGCACAGCTGCTATTAGGAACAAGTAACAGTCCCCAGAGGTGGCTCTTTCTGGCAGTAATTCTCAAGCCAGAGCATGGGAGAGACAGCCATGAGGTAGAATACCCTGGAGGAAACCCTGAACAAGCATGATGCACACATCAAAATATTTTAACTACAAATGGTTGTGTGTTTAAGGCCTGGACTGTCCAAACTGGCTCCTAGGCATACATCAGTGGGATTATGCAAATGTAGGCAAGATCATCCACTGCAAATCATGGCTAATGCTAACCTGGTGAGTACAGCTAAGCAGACTGAGTGCAATTTAAAACATGCTTTACTTATGAATTTAAGGCACTGATAACAGAACATAGCACTAATGGGGGTTCCTGAATATTTCTTTCTATATCTGTGACTCTTTAGAGCAGCATTTTGCACTTCTCTGATTGACCTCACTTTCTTCTTCTCACAGAATAACATCCCAAGGACTCTCCACTGCTGTTAGTTACATCATTGATAGATCCCACCAACATATCCAGTCCCTGAAGAGGTATAATGGAATGTTAGTGGCTCTTTTGGAACTTCTACACTGAGAACAGTCCCTAAAATGACTCAAAGGATCTGAACCAAACAGAAGGCAATTGGTAATCGATATCAAACATTTCCTAGTAGGAACTCTGAGACTGTGATAGGCTGCATTGTAAGCTTCTGCAAAGCTGTTTTGCATGTTTCTGAAGAATCTGATCTGCAAACATAGATTCAGCAACTAATTCTAATTACAGTGCTAGTAGTTCACAGAGCTCCTCTAATCTCCTTGTCCAAATTAAAATTTCAGCCTACCTAGCTGACATCTCCAAGGAGTAGTGTATCTATGTTCAACAAGCTTGAACAGAGCTCTCAACTTCATACAAAACATGCCAGCCTCGTCCTTTCTTGTTCACTGAAGCCGTTCACCCAGTCTGTTGTTCAGCTCTGTAAACGTGGGCAAAACCAGGAACCTTTAACCCAGGCCTCTCTTTAGGTTTCCACTTCCAGGTCACTGATCTATCTTCACTTCCAAACCTTTCACAACACACCTCCATCCTGTTTAAACCCTTGTTGATGTGCTGGTTTATATTCCCATGAATTCACACAATTCCTCTAATTATAGGGAGAAACAACCCATAAAACATTTTCAAATGTACTTCACTCTCCTTCAGAGCTCCACTCAGACCTCCAATACCTACAGAAAGAAACTATATGTTGAGATACTCTGAAGGGACTTCCTACCATATTTAAACTGCTCTAGGATAACAGAGAATGTCTTTTTCCACATTTTGATTATAAAAATCTTCAAGGAAAGTATCCTCTAACTAACTTATAACTCATATTTTAACTCACAACCTGAAATCCTAGACACTCTGGCAATATAAATAATAATTAATGAAGAGGTGACTAGAAATTAAACAAGTGGTCATTTATACTGGAATTTTCAGCTGAAGAGTTACTCTGGTAACACAGGGATAATTTAAACCTACTAAAAAACAACTGGAATAAACTAAACCAGATAAAAATATATTTTCAGGAAATTAAAATGTGAATGTATTTCATACTTATTTCAAGTTAGGAGTGATTAATAAATCAGAAACCTTTCTAATTATCTGTACAATATACATACTGAATATGTCTAGATTTCACATACCTGTAAGCTATTTTCGATGTTCTGCATGAACAAATGTGATTGGTGGCTATTTTAATCAGTATCTCACACAAAGGCAGGAATGTAAACTACAGTTTTCCATAGTTCTCCATTAGGATAGTAAAAATTACTTTCAAACTGCGGGTATTTTAGTATTTGGAGTGATTAATCAGAGTATTACTTCCAACACTATCAAAGACAGCTGTATTAAATGCTTGATGCTGCATGACCTTGGGGTGTGATCTGATCAGACCACAGAAAGCCAGCAGGACTGGGCTCCGTCAGAACTTGACTAGGTGACTTCAAAGGAATACCAGGTGCAATATGAAACAATCCTGTTGGCTCAGTGTGTGACTGTTCTCTCTGTCTCAATAAATTAAAACAGGTCCTAACACTGTGTGTGTCCTAAACACTGGAGATGACATTTTCGGAGACTTAAACTAAAACTGAAGTCTCAAATAATTTTATATGTTCCTACTTTATTTTCTTTTTAGATTGGGAAAACTAGCATTGATATAGAATCAAAGAATCATTCAAAGGTAAAAGGCACCTCTTGAGATCATCTAGTCTAACTAACTTCCCTGACAGTCAGGGTCAGCTAGAGCAGTTTGCTCAGAACCGTGTCCAGTTGGGTTTTAAATATTTCCAGAGATGCAGACTCCACAACCTCTCTGGACAACCTATTCCAGAGTTTGACCACCATCAAAATAAAATCGTGTCTTTTTATCTTCAGATTTAATTTCATGTTTTAATTTGTGCCCATTGACTCTCGTCTTGTCAGTGGGCACCACTGAGAAGAGTCTGGCTTTCTCTTCATTCCTTCCCATCAGGGATTTTTACACATTGATAAGATCACACTAAGCCTTCTCTCCTCCAGGCTGAATAGCTGTCTTAGCCTGTCCTCTTATGAAAGATGCTCCAAGCCCTTAATCATCTTTGTGGCCTTTCACTGGACTCACTCCAATAAGTCCACATCTCTCTTGTACTGGGGAGCCCTGCACAGGACCAAGCATCCAGGTGTGGCCTCATCAGTGCTGAGCAGAGGGCAAGAATCACCTCCCTCAACCCTTGACCTACATGTGTTTGGAAAAGGGTTTCAAGGATTAGTTGCTCCATTGCCATCCCAAGGATTGAGGTGACAATGACCAGCCTGTAGTTCCCCAGATCCTGCTTCACAAAGGATTAACATTTGCTTTCTTCTAGTGTTCAGGAACTTCTCCCAGGCACCATGACCTACCAAGAATAATCGAGACTGTCCTCACAATGACATAAGCCAGCTCCTTCAGCACTCAGAGGTGCAGCCCATCCAGTCCCATGGACTGAAGTGCATCTAGTTTGCTTAAGTGCTCCCTGTACTGGTACTCCTCAAATGAGGGTAAGTCTTCCTTTCTCCAGACTTCCCCACCGATATCAGCATCCTGGGATTTCTGAAGGCCATCTTAACTGATAAAGACCAAGTCAAAGGCGGCACTGAGTAACTCAGTGTTTTCCACTTCACTTGTCACCAGGTCCCCTGTCCCATTCAGGAGTGGACCAATGTGTTCCTCAGTCTTCCTGTCACTGTTTATGCACTTGTAGAGTCCATTCTTGTTGTTCTTTGCATCCCTTGACAGATTCAGCACCAGGTTGGCCATGGCTTTCCTAAATTCACCCCTGCAAGATCAGACAGCATCTCTATACTTCTGGATCATCTGCATCTTCTCTCTCTCATACTCTTCCTTTTTACGTCTGAGCTCCTTGCTTATCCATGCCTGCATCCTGTCACCTTTGTTTGATTTTCTACTTGTTAGTATGGAACTTTTTTGAGCTTGTAGGATGTTATCTTTGGGTATCATGCTGCTCTTCTGGATCCCTCTTCTCTCCAGCACATCTCTGAAGAGACTGAAGACTGCTATGCTGAACTCCAGAGTTGTGGTCCTGCTTTCTGCACTCCTCCCTCCTCTCAGAACCCTGACTTTCACCATCTCACAGTCACATCAGCCAAAGGTAACTGTGACTAACTCCTCACCCCCTCATCAGTTCTTCCTTGTTTTTAAATATCAACTACAGCAGCGCACCTTTTCTTGCTGGCTCCTTGTTCGCTTGTGTCAGGAAGTTGTTGTCAAAGCACTGTAGAAATCTAGATTGCTTAAGCCCTGCTCTGTTGCTCTTCCAGAAGATATCATCTATTAATTTCCTGGCTCCTAGTTTTAACTAAAAAGTTACACTTCCATTCCTAATATCTGTCATATCTACTAAAAATGTAACTGTATTTTGTATATAATAAATAAAATTGATACAATCAACAGCAGTACATTATCTCACGTACAAGCATAGTTTTCATTACAGAACCCAAAACTGTAAATTATCCACTCTAACAATACAACAAATCACCACTTTAGAGCCAGAAATTAACTGAGTAATTTAGAAAGAAACTTACAGAAGTTACCTTGAAATCTTTGGCATAGTGGGAATCATGTGCAGGTATTTCTGATCCCACCTCATCCTCCACTCATGAGATCATCTTCAGCCACAAACCTAATTTATAAAGCTTGGCTCCACACCCAAAGTATAGGAATGTTCTAATCTAGGGTTCAATACAACCAACTTCAAAGTTCAGCCTAGAGATAAAACCTTTCTCAGTGTTTAAATATCCACAGAGCATTTGGACTTAGGAACTTAGCCCAGAATTAATTCTAACTGAAATTAATTTAAGGCAAATGCATTAAAAGAAGTTAAACTGAAAAAGACTCCCTTCTGTAATTCTTTTTCACAAAGACTAATGCTTACATAGTGTGATTAAATGCAGACAGTCAACCATGACAAACATGATAAAGACACTTACGTGTAGTTTCAGTTCCACGGAGGCCCTCACTAGCAGCATTTGAGTATATAGCAAATACAGCTATTTGGTATTCAGTTAAAGACATCAGATTTTTCAGAACTGCCGTTGACAAGCTTCCATCAACCACAACCTGTTTAGAAGAAAATTCAACTCAATACACATAAAACAAAATAACTATATTACTGTCAAATCAATCAATCCCTCTTTCAGGCAATTTTTTCACTGGCGTCTAAGAATCAACGTACTAAAGGTTCGTAAATCAAATTTGCTTTTGCTACCTTTAAGTACAGCGATGCGTCTGAAAAAAAAAAAAAAAAACAGCAACTATATACATCATCAAAATATTTAGCTGATATAAGTAGCCATTTAGATTAAAGGTATTGCTTAGATAAATAAAGTGTATGGAATAGTTTAAAAGTGTCTATTGGGCACTTTTTGATATAATTACTATATCATCATAAATATTTCTTTAGTACTACATATGCATACACACAGTACTTCAAATTGACATTAACACATATTCATGCTAAACAAGTTTCTAGTACAAAAAGAAACAAAATACATCCTTAGTTAAATCCTTTTGCTCTTCTGCCTTTCCATTCAATTTTGTAAGTTGTCAGCTGAAGCCAAAAGCTTGTTCCATTGCACTTTTTCCCATCTCCAAAATGCCTAAGCCCAATTCAAACACCTCTCTCCAGATTTTCAATGACCAGTTGTACATGTCCCAAAGTATACACCCATATCATCTTCCTTTTATGAATTACTTTTTCTTAGAACTGAAAATATGGCTCACCATCAGCTCCTACCTCTTCTGTTCTTGTAAACAGAATGGTGCACATAAAGTCTATACAATTGGTTCAAGTAACCATATATGTAAGCAAAAATGCAGGTTCACCCCAGCTCCCAGAAGTGCTCATTGTTATAGCATATTTACTTTAAATTACATGACAGAAAAGCAGCCTGGCTACTACCTAACCTTCACCACCATCCAATGCAACCATATCTCCTTTCTGTGGTGGGCTTCACAGCCCACATAGGGAATGTCAGGGTAGGTTTAAATGAGACCTCAGGGTAGGTTTAAATAAGACCATGGATCTTCTGTCTTGTTACTTCTTGTGGTTGCATTAAAAATTTCTGGGAAGCTTTTCCTCCTATTACCTCTTCCGGTTGTCCTCCTCGAGTGGGATAGTACACAACCCTGTATTTTTCCACTTTGCCTGGTGCATGGGTCCAGCTAACCCGGAATCCTCTAGCTGTTACCTCAGATGTGACCAAATCCGAAGGAGCCCCAAGTGAAGCAACAATTGTTCCTAGGTTAGAGACAACACATATTTTTTATTCCCCTCTGCAATATAATTATTTGGTTTGTTTTATTTGCTGAAGCTCCAAAGATCATTCCTCATCAGTAAAACAAATAGTTGGCTACTGCACATTTATTTAGGTCATTTTCAATGGAAACAAAGAACTAATAATAATGAGTACTGCACATAAAACTTTCACTGGAACTAAGCCTCCCTGCTCTTTCATAAACCTTTATGTGAAAGAGACAAAAATACAAAACTAAGCCTTCTGTCCTTCTTCCCATCAGTCTTTCAAGTCCTTTCTTTCTGGGTGTTTTTTTCAGGCTCCTTTCCTCCCAGTCATGAAAAACATTTAAGTACATATACAGCTGTGATCTCCTGTGGTCCTCTGCAGGTTGGAAACTGATATGCTACTTGTCAGCAGATTGAAGAGATGTAGTGAACGGTCATCTTGTCTGGCAATCATTCCTTTCCACAAAGATGTCTCATGTCTCTATGTTTTTTCCATCCTCTCCCTCTCAATTTCCCAACTGACTGCTTACTCCCCCCACAAGACACAGTTAATATTCTGTATTTCTTCCAGTTTCCAGGGGAATAAAAAAAGAAGGAAAAGATGGAATGAAGCCTTACTAATACACCCTTTCTCATTGCACAGGTAGAAATATGTGTGAAAGACAGCCTTCCTTACTGATATATATTACAAGCTTATTGAAAAATCACTCAATATTTCTGTGATATTACAGAATCACAAGCCAAGCAATACAAACAAAATCCACTGTAGACTTGCAGAAGACATTTCCTCAGGTAGGACTATTTCTCTGGCAAATTGTGACATTTTTTCATAGCCATTTCTTTTGTTCAGCAAAAGAAAAATACTGTAGTCAGAGGAGGCTTTTACATAAGATCAATTTTCTTCACCACCTTCTTTTCTTATGCCCTGAAATATATTTCTTGTGCATTAAATATGAGGAATAAACCCATCATCAGGAAGGGACAAAGCAATCTTAATAGTTCAAAATTTTGAAAACTTATGAGACAATAAAAACAGTAAGTTTGGAGATGGAAAGCACAGCACAAACATAACAATTCCATGTGCAGCTGTTAAAGTAATTCATCCCCAATACTGTGTATTATAAAAAAAATTTCCTTATCCACCACTTGGAAATAGTTACGACAGAATGAATGTATACTTTTTCATTTTTTGGTACTACCAAGTCCTGTAATATTTGCCACTATCAAAGACAGAGAGCAAAAGATCAAAGATATCGAAGCAATAATAAAAAAACACACCTAGGAAGATAACTTCCCTGACAATATACTTTCTTGTGAGCAAAATAATATACATCATGAGTCAAGTGCCAGAAGCCCGCAGGTAACAGAACTGCAGGTATTTGGAATAGGATTTATAGCTCTAAACTCATACTGTTATATTACATCTTGTTTCTTATTCACCTTTGATTTCCTTTTCCTGTTCCTCTACTCGTGAGCACACTGTTCTGGTAAGACCTTCAACAATGGTATGCATGAAGTTAAAGTCAGCAACATTGTAGACATGTGTGCTGTCAGGTTCAGAGGCAATCTCTTTGAGTTCATTTATATCTGCATTCTTTACACCTTTAATTGGAAAGAAAAATAAAGAAAACAATTGCAACAAAAAAGATTTGAAAAAGTTAATGATCTTAACATTAAAATCAGATTGCTCTGTTGTTAAGATTTTACTTCAAGATGTTAATTTGTGCCAGCATAACTGGCACTTTTTCAGCTGTCTCCTGATAATGTAGAATCCATGTATATTGCTCAATTCCAGTTATAGCAGCAATGATTTGGAGAACATATTAAATAAGATTTAAATTACTGATGATACATACTGGATACAGACAGAAAAGAACACTTCCTTAATACAGAGGGCAACAGATACAAATACCCCAGAGTATAATGGGACATAATATATGGATATAGTAGAATACACACCGATAGCAAACAGCTCAATGCCTGCATCTCGCAGGTTTTTAGCAGGAGGGATAACATCATCTTGGGACTTCCCATCAGTGATCAGTATACCAATTTTAGATACTCCAGGTCTTGCACCTGCTTCAGGCTTAAAGCTGTTTTCCAAAATGTAAGTTAAGGCAAGACCTGAAAAAGGAAAGATTTTTAAAAGACTTTAAGAGGGGAAAACGTCCATTAATTTTGCTAATATCACAGTGTTTATCTTTCCATTCAATTTAAAAATCCAGAGACATCTTTTAATGAAGAGTAAGTATAAAATAATGTATTTACTGAAAGATTAAATTCCAACAAGCCACCTAAACTAGAGAGAAGGTGACATTAATCTTTAGCAGCCTTTTGATCAATCAATGTATTTTAAACTGGCCATGGAAACCTAAATTGATCTTCCTGTAAATGGATCATCTTTCCTTTCTTACTCTACAAAGTTAGAATAGGAAGTCCCCTCTCCTTCTACCTACCTCGCTCATATGAAAGCACACGCTCTGGATAGCTTAGTAAATCCCAATACTACATACAATGTTACTTTAATTTGTTTGGGTTTTTGTTTGTTCTTTCCAATTTACAAGCTGAAGAAAAGCTTAAATAAAGCTTAGGGAGAATCTGATTCTAATAACTGCTAATTATTTAAAGGGAGGAAGAACAACTTCAAGACAAACGTCACAATGAGATCCTATCTGTAAACAAGTCTCCTACAGCAAAGGTTCCTAACTCACCTTTTCTAACATCCATATAAAAGAATCATGATAATTTACTACTTGCTACCTCACAGTAATCTCATTCCTAGACTCATACTAGAGTCCTTCTGTCCTTTGTCCCACTGCAATCAATCCTTCTACCAAAATAAAGGCTTGTTGCAGAAGAAGAGAATCTTCCACATTCTTTCTCCCCTTCCCTCCCTGCCAAAACCAAAAAAGGCAGCAATTTACTTAAAGCCATGTCAGTGTCTTTGGATATATCATTCTCCTGGCAAGACAGGCAATATTACTAACTGCTGCTTTGACGATACTGGAATTGTATTCAGAGACGGTATTTTTCCCAGGTTGACGGGCATCTCCCATTTATCCATTACTAAGTGTCTTATGGGGCTTCAGTGCTCTAACTACTAAAAGGTCAGTGGAAATCTAAAAGCCCCAGGTGATCATTTGAAAAGTCACTATTGCCAGTTGTCAGATATTAAAACAACATTCTTTCCTTCTCCAGAATAAAGATCTGTGCATGAATGTTATGAATGGATTTTGCATTTTCTTCCTAGCAGGTAAAAGATTTTACTTCCAGCACAGAGAATTCATGTACGCTTTGTTTTATGAGACCTTGTCTTGACCAGAAAGACTCACAGTGATGCCAATGAGTCAAGCACTTCAGAAAAAACTTCACTGACACTGGATAAAACCATTAGCAAGCTGCAAAAACCCTACCCTTTTTGCCTTCATAATAGGCACTAACACTTCCTAGTCTGTGAAGCAGAATATGTTTTGTCATAAAAGGCAAAAGCTAAAACATAGACAGTACCTGTTAATGTATTCCCTCCCTTATATGGTAGATTACGGACTGCATCCAAAACAGCATCTTTTGTGCCATAGGCATTCAAATGCCATTCAATTCGGGGATCACCACTGTACTGTGCAAGACCTAAAGAGCAGAAATTAAGGTAACCCATTAGACAATAAAGCATTTTTTTTCAAAGTACATTTTACATACTGTTACGAACTGCTCACCATAGTAAGCTAACCACAATTAGCTTTGCTACCACCCTAGAAAAACTGCATTGCTTGATGCCAAAAGAATAGTATAGAGTTGTTCTTAGTGGCAACTCCTCAACTTATTTTCAAAACCTTTCTTTCAAGTGCTAAGGAAAGTAAATGAGAAAGAGTACCCAAACTTTTTCAGTTTAGTGATTCCAAGAAATTGTTTTTTGTAAAAGAAGAATTTTATTTAATAAACTTTTGAACAGACTAAAATATACACAGCAGAACAGAAATACAACATCTGAGCCAGTTTAATCCATGACAAAAAGCCATCTATTGGCACATTCTTCATCCAAAAATTAAAATGCAAGGGTTTGATCTAATGCTGACTGAAGTCAGTAAGACTCTTTCCACTGTTTTTTCTTCTCCATTGACATTGCATTAGAGTTTACATAAGTTGAGTATCAGAGTAAACTGCGAGAAATTAATACTACAAGCATTGCAGCAGCATTACTCTTATGATAGAAGTGCTACTTGCAGGTGAGGAGGAATCTTGCACAAATAAGTAGCATTGAACTGTTAACTATCCTGAAATAATAAAATGTTTATATTGCTATGGAAATATTAAGAAAAAAATATGGCACCTTACCTACTCTTGTTTTCTCAGATCCCACATTAAAAGCGGAAACCAGATTTTCCAGGAACAGTCGAACAAGCCTGAAATTGAATCTGCCAATACTCCAAGAACCGTCTACCAGTATCACAATATCTGCAATTGCTGGAGTTTTACAGGTAAACAGGTTTCCTGTAAATCATTAACATGAAAAAAATATTGTTAATTGTAACTTAATAAATGTATACCTTCCTCCTCCCACTAAATTTAATACTTAAAGCTTTTTTCCATGGACAAAGTGAGAAATAAGCAAAATCACTAAATGTCTTTGTTCTAAATTCAGTAATAGAACAGTTTGGTGATTATCTACTTCAGTTCTTCCATCAAGCTGTTCAAAATTACTGTTGGGAGATGCATGAAAAAGAAATACTGCTTCTAAAAATACAATACTCCAGATAGAAAAAAGTAGGAGTTATATATCACAATCAAACCAGCAATCTATTGTCATTCTCAAGAATATACATACACAGTATGCAGTTCATGACACTTAACCTGAGGTGTGGACAATGCAGAGAGCTTTCTAAGATACAGACATCGAAAACAATTATCAAGACACCTTTTATATAGTCAATATAGAAAAGCAGGTGTTTCTATACATCTCAACAACTCTGTAGAAAAACTTCTTTAGCTGTCATTGTAAACTTCTAAAGCTAGAAGTGAATCTCACCCTGGGAGTCTAGAGCAAAACCGAAGGTCAACAGACTATTCTGTACTAAACCTAAGTAGGAGGCACTCAATACAGCAAAGGGAAAATACAAAAACCTGATTTAAATTCACAATCTCTATGAGAACTAACACCACATGAAGATTTAGTCTTATAGATATATAGAAAAGTACACAAAAATGAAAGAGCATTAAAAAAGCAACAGAAAAGATCTGATAAGAATTAGCATAGATGCATATTAATAGTCTTCAAGGTTTAAGAGACCAACAAGGAAATCAGATGAAACGGCAGTAGAGATTAGACATAAATTGCAAGATAAGCCAACTAAAAGGTTTTTAGGGATACAGATTCTTAAAAAATTAAGACACCTAAACAAAGTGCCACATTCAGTTTGAGGAAAATGATAGGAAGGGAGGTAAGAGAAAGGAAGAGGTTTCCATAACCTCAGACAGAATTGCCACATCCCACAGAAGTGGCTGCATTACTGTAAAAGTAAGGTGGTGGAAATAATGGATTCATATTGTAGGGAGGAAAAACAAATTAGTGATGTTGTAACATCTATATGATGTTGAAACAGCTATACCATACAAGAGTTTAAGTATAAAAAAAGCAAACTCCCCACAAGCTTGACTACAGAACAGGGATGGAAGTAGGAAATTCAAAGCAAAGCATGTTAGTAGAAAAGGTATCATGCATCACAAACCATTTAGGGATGAAAATCATGTCCCTGAATATAGTAAAAAACCTGCAGAACAGGGAAGTAAACTGCAGCCTGACTTTTATAATGATTTTTTTCAGGACCCACAACACAAATTAGTTGACAAAGGATACCAACACCTAAGGTGGTAATAACAGGAATCACCAAATACATTGTTAGAAATAAACTGATCTTAGGCAGAGATGTTCAGCAAATGAAATAAGTAATTCAGTGAGAAATAATGAAAAAGGTGCTTGCACTAGCCCATAAGCAGCTCTCCTGTTACAAAAAGGGAGCAAACCACACGGTTAGCAACTTAAAACTTTAACACCATATTATTAATTACAATCTTTTCATTAAAAACAAAATTATAGTCTCACAGGCAAAAACAATCTGATGTGCAGAAGGTCTTCAAACAATTGGTAATAATTAAGTTAGATTTGTACTGTAGTGTAAATCCACTGAGCAAGAAACCAATTCCATAAAGTTATAGTTAATGTCTTAAACGTGTACTAAAAATACTTTTAGAAGAGCAGGGAACATTTCCTACGTGCAGCTAGCAGTGCAGAATAAGTTCTAAACACATGACAAAAATTCCACTTACAAAGATGCCAAAACAAATATTTTATTTTAGTTTTTACAGTACAAGACAACGCTATTTGAATTGGCAACACATTTTAATGTATAAACAGTGGGGAACATTTAGTAAGCATCAGAAAAATGATCTTAACTTGGAAGATAAATCCAAAGGAGGTCCAAATCTTTGTATCACTGAAGTCAACAGGAAAACTTCCCTTGATTTCAGCAGGATTGGAATCTGTTTTGTGATTTAATAGGAAGTTATTGGTCATGGCAAAATTCATGTTTTAAATATCTTTGCCAAACAAACTTCCTGTTAATCAGCCTGCATTACTGGCAGTATTTGTCTTTCATTAACATGCCGTTCAACTGTGCCATTCTCACACTGGCCATGATTAGCTGCTTAAGCTTCAAAAGAAGTAAACCACTACTCAACAGCAGTAAGAATGGTAGAACTGGACCCCCAATTCACATCCAAGCAGCTGTACTACAGCACAGATGTACCTTTTCAGTATGATCCCAGCAGTTTAATCCTGTAGCCCAGTGAGGATAACAGGATTTGTGTGGCTGCATTTCCCATCTCTACTTCTAAAATCTTATGCTTACTATGAAACTCCATTAGTATCCTAGGTTTTACTCTTTTCATATCAACAAGTTGTGCCTATAAGGCTTCTTTAATCCTGTAGTGATGGCTTCGTGAATAAAACCTTTTATTGGTTTTACTAAATCCATTCAGTGCAGAAATCCAAAGAATAAAGAAAACAATAAAGGCATTCCTTTCAATATTTTATTTCCACATCATCAGACCAGTGCAAATAGTATCATTCAATTATATTTTTGTTAAAAAAGCATGTGTGGTTTGATCCAAGATTGTACTGCAATGTCACAGAATGTGAAAATTTGATTCGTTCTTCGTAGATAGGAGAAACTTGTTGAATCTTTTCTGCATAAAACATTTAGCTTTTGTTACTTCTGTACACCCACTATTTGCTTATGTTTTCTCCTTGTTGTACTTAATAGAATTGTAGAAAGTTCCCTAAAATGGAATAAACAACAGTGAGATATTAAACAGAATAACATGCTGTATAGAATTCTTTAAAACCTGATAGGAATACAAACACCATATCATTATAGCTTATAAAGTTAGTCTAAAATACACAGTATGTGGCAAGTAATTTATGCACCCCACTGGGATTAGACAGTTTCCATTACCACTTCTAGCAAATGTCTTTTTCAATAATCTTTCCATACAACCATACATGGTCATGAATTCCTATAGTGTTTGAGAATAATTTTGAACATTTCAGCTATCTAAATGTAACTTTAATAGGCATTTTCTCAAAAACATTACTTAAAGGAGGATGACAGCATATAATTCCATATAAAAAAACTTCCAACACTCAATGTTTTAGCCCATTACAAGTTCCAATACTGTGATCAGATTGTGCATATTTCCCTTTCACTTGGTCATCAATAAAACAGCAGTGAAAGAGAAGGTGCCACTTTGCTCTGAATTACACAATACTCACCAGTTTCAAGAGCGGGACAGTAGAGAGGAGACCAGTTACCTAATTTTTGTATAATGTTTCCTAATGTTAAATAGATAGCATTATTCTACTTCAAATGCTGAATTCCACAAACAACAACAGAGCCTGCAATTTTTAAGTTAGAGAAAATTACAGAATTGCAGACATTCTAAAGGCAGAAAAGACCTTATATATTTTACACCAGCAACTGTCTTCAGTGCATCCACCTACAAGGAGTGAAGTTTGATAAGGAGAAAGTAAAAAACTAACGGACTTTCTATAACAAATTTACAATCTTCCTAGCTTTATTTGGCAGATGGAACTTGCCACTCTGCCAGGAAGCTGAGGAGGAAGAGGCACGATCTCTCATTTCTGCATGTCGCAAATGAAGGCATAGGCTCAAAACTTCATCTCTAAAGACACCAGTATACAACTACTAGCAATGCATTAGGACAAGATATTTGCACAAAACTTACTTCAGTATTGCCAACAGTCATATCATCATCAAGAATTTTGGTTCTTCTGTGTCAGGGAGACCTCTCAAAGAATAACCAGCATTGAAGGAATTTTGCATCTACCAAATGAAGTTTCCTGCCTTTGATCCTTCAAGCCCCTAGACTTTAAAGGTGATGCATTTGCTTACCACCGGAATGTGCAAGTGCTATAGCACTACCAAGACTCATGTCAAAGTTTGGCTGAGAGTGAAGCCAATGATGGCAACACTGAAAAAAAGATCCAGCTTTCTGGGGTGGAGGGAGAGTTATTGAAGCCTGTGAAACATGACCCTTAAGATGTCCTACTGAAGGAATCAGAGTACAGAGTGAGGACCATGAGGGACTCTGGCAGTATAGGGGATGTACAGATCAAAGCATGGTCTGCAAGCTTCTGTAAACACTGACCCCCCTCTCTGAAGCTTCATTTTCAACCTGTTGCTGTTTTCTCACATGCATTCAGTGAGCAAGTGAGCAATGTTAAAAAACAAGTTTGATCAAAAAAAACGGCCAGCCTTCATTAAACATAAATACAAAACCATGATTTTTAGACAAAAGTAGTAGCTCTTTGATTCTTGGAGTTAATACTACACTTCAATAGTTCTTTGAAAGGCAAAAGGAGAAGCAGCAAACACAGGCACTGACACCCAGGAGGACTCAATGCCTTAGAAGAATCAGTTCAATTTGCATGCAGTTATGATACATTTTGCAGAAACACATTTGATATTTTGCCTCCCCTTGGTATGAAACTGTTCTCATTTTCAAGAGCCAAAACACACACTTCTTCTGCTAGAAGAAGTTAAGACTATAATTCTTTCTTAGTCTGCAATATGTCGTTTCCTTTCTTACTCCCTGTCACAGTGGAAAAGTCAACTAATGGATATGGAAAAAGAGGAAGAAAGTTCAAGTAGAGGTCAGTAATAATACAGTATGAATGGAAGACTCGTTCATGGGGTAACAAAGCACAAAAGGCAAGAAGCTTGATGACAGAAGCAAGTGAAAAATATCTTGTGAATAAAGCATGAATGACAGAGAAAAGTCAGTCCTCCACACTGACTGACAGCACCACAGCTGAGCAGAAGCACCACTGAGGGCAAGGGCAATATAAATCTGTATTGGCAAAATGTCACTGCTTTTAGAAAAAGGGTTAAAAAATAGGGACGTGAAACAGTGTTCCGCTCCAAAATTTAGCTACTCACTAGTCCATGATTCTGACATTGATATTATTGCACTGAGCTGGTGATATCATCATTGCACTTAGACTTCAGTTTAACACATCCCATATGTCAGGCTACGGACCAGACAAATGCATACAACATAACTGCTTTTCTTTGAACTATATCCAACCATAGCTTGAATTTGAAGGACTCAAATGCTGGAACATCATTAGGTTGAAAGAGCAGCCCAGTGAGGTTAGAAGTTTGTCCCTGCTTCCTAGAAAAAAAAAAAAAAAAAAAAGAGCAGCCAGCCCTTTCCCATGCACCTTGTTCTGTTCCAGGAAACTAATACAGCCCAACTGGCAGACCTACAAATTTGCTATTTGGAGGAGTTGTTTGAATATTAAGATTAACTGAACATGTTGTGTCTAATCATATCACATTTGACTGTGAATACTGCAGTTCAATAATTTTACTTATTTCAAAAAGTACACAGCAATAAATAAATATTATTTAAGGTACATCTTTTGAATTTAAAGCCACAAAACTAATTAAAGCAATAGTATAATACATTAATTGCTTACATATACTAGGGATAATTTTCAAGCATGAGAGAAGGAAGCATATAGCCATTTTCTGTGCACTTACATTTTAACTTTTTAATTTACTTGAGAGACAGAATAAATATAAAAGGTAACTACAAAGAAAGTGCTGATGTTTTCTGGCAGACCATTACTGATTGACAGCACTGAAGCACATGATGTCTGCAGCAGCTTCCCAGATAGCAACACTACACTCTCTTGGTCTGTGTACCTAGATAGAAAAATATGTTTTAAAAACCCCCTGCATTTAAACTGAGAGTTCAAAACATTTATTTTAATTTCTCTCCCAACAGGCAACATGTCAACACAGAACAAAGCACACTGCTGAAATCTTTCCTGAAACTGAAGTTCAACATGGCAAGATACTGTGTCAATTTAGTCATAATGATTTACACTGAAGATGATCCACAACCCTCCTGTAAAGTACATGAAATCTAAGAAACTCTTCTGCAGATTACAGTGATAATTCTCTACTTCTCTTTGCTCTCAGTTCTGCATCCGAGTGCATGAATGTTTTAAATGAAACAGCTGTCTCAAAGTCTAAATTACTTTTCAAGGCAGACAACTATAATTTTTTATTAGTATGGGCATATTTATCCACCATTGCTATGTAACAAATATGCCAGGATTTAAAACGGTTATTTTTCCCTTTGCTTTAGTGAAGTATGAAATCCCCGAGACAGTCTTCTCTGGCTATGTAGAAGACAGTTAATCAGGGGGCTGAAGACAAAACAGGCACTCAGAAATCCTCAACATTAATTAAGCTGTATGTATATACTCTCTAAACCATGATAAAGAGCTGATCTGTACCTGAGCTTGTGATTAAATTACAGCTTTAACACAGCAGGTAAAATAAAAAGAACCTGCCTGAGAGAGCAAGCTGCCTATCTATGAAAGTCATTAACATAGAACTAATTGAAAATTAAAGTCTGTCTCTGCCTTCTTTACTCCTTCCAATGTGTACTTTTACACACTGGAAAGATATCCCCTGACCCTGCTGTCCTCCAGACTGAAGAGTCCAGCTCTCCCAGCCCCTCTTCTTACAAAAGATGCTCCAAGCCCTTAATCATCTTCATGGCCCTTCACTGGACTCACTCCAGTAAACGCTCATCTTTCTTCTACTGGGGAGCCAGCCCAGCACTGGATGCAGAACTCCATATGTGGCCTCACCAGGGCTGAGCAGAGGGAAAGTATCACCTGCTGACAATTTTCTTCTTAATGCAGCCCAGGAGGCCGTTGGCCTTCTTTAAGACAAGGGCATATTGCTGGCTCATCATCACCTTGTCCACCAAGACCCCCAGGGCTTTTTCTGCAAAGCTGCTTTCCAGCCAGTCAGCCACCAGCTGACTGAGGTTATTCCTCTCCAGGGCCAGGACTCTGCACTTGCCTTTGTTGAAATGCACGATGCCCCCGTTTGCCCATTTCTTCAGCCTGCTGAGGACACTCTGAATGGCAGCACAAACCTCTGGTGTAACAACCATTCCTCCCAGTTTTGTACCATCTGCAAACTTGCTGACGGTGCACGCTTTCCCATCATCCCAGTCTTCACCTGATGGTAGGTTCTCATCTCCCTCCCACATCATTCCTTTTTTAAAGCTTTTCTCATAAGGCTGGCCAGCCTGTTAGCAGAGATGACTTTGCCCCACTTAGTCAGATGGATCACATCTCTTCCAAGCAGCTACTGAGCCTCAAAGAGGGTCCCATCATCACAGAAACCTAAACCCTGTTGTTGACAGCAACTGCAAAACTAGTTGACTTACAGGATCTGCCCAGTCCTCCTCAAGCCCTTTCCCCTCATAAGTGAGATCAAGAAGATGACCACCTGAACTCCCATACCCTTAAGCATTGCCCTCAGAGCCACACAGTGGACAGTTTGCCACCCAATGCAAAGAGACCTTGGCAACAGGATCATCATAATTAGTTTCCACCTATTTAATTCCCTATCTCTTAAAATATGTGTTATTAAGCAAAAGCAGACAAATATTAAAACAAAGGAGCCTTCCTCGGGGGATTCAATTTTGTGATTGTTTGGTTATGTCTCAATGAACAATTTAAAAGAATCTCAACAGTCTGCCACCGCACTGTATTAAAGTACTGATCAGTGGGCTAAGCGGCAATAAACACACCACAGATATCTTTTTCTAAGTGAGCATTTAAGATAACCTTTGATTTTCTTTTTCTCTAATTCACAGACTTTAAAAATTCCTCTCATGCACTAAAGTAATTATTCCCTACTATAAACAAATTACTAAATAGCCATGTTAGGTATTTTTCCCCCTCAGGCAGATTACACTGCTGTTTTCCATCCTGCAACATTTCTTTCTGTCTGAGATTCCAGAGTCTTCCATTCACTTATTATTTCTCTGGTCTTGTACTTACAGTACCATCCAGCTAGACAGGTAAAAAACGCATATAGGCACATCAGTTACAAAATATCATATAAGGTGGATAGTTAATTTTTTTAACTACAGAAGAACTAATAATAAATCTCAAAATAATTTACTGAATATTTTCTTTCATTCAATGCCATTTATATCTACTTTTCTTTATAGTGTTTCAAAGGCTCTAAAACGACAAGTCTTATCTCCAAATCCAATTGCATTTTTAAAAAATAAAATTGAAAATCTAATGTAGAACCTTATCTTAAAGACTTCAGTACGGGGATTTTCTTAACTATTTCACTCTACAGAGGCAATTTTTTAATCTTGATTTTACAGGCATATGAGAAAAATACCAACCTGATTTTACAGAAAAGGTCTGCCTAAGACTCTAATAATTACATTCAGATATTTTTAAAAACATCTTCCAGAAACAATGGTAAATTTTAAATCTGCAAGAGTGAATTTAAAATTTGCACTGAGGAAGAGACAATTATTTTAATTAAGACAAATTACTGGCCACTACCCAAAGTATACAACTGTTAAGGGAGCTGTCAGAACCAAAGGAGAGTCCTATCATGAGGTACTGACTATGCTTAGACATCTGGGTTTATTTTTAGTTTGGACAGTAGTTACTTAGCAATTTACAATAACCATAGTCAAAATGAAACTGCTGGCCCTTAATGAAAACCATGTACTTCAATATGCACAGATATAGTTAAATCACCCTGATGCCTGAAAAGCAGGGTGAAGACAATCGTATAAAAATTTATTAAAATATTCCTATGGAGCTCAACAGAGGATTTTTTTTTTTCCAAAGAAAAAATGTTCAATATTCAATGAATAACATATCTAATATTCAATAAACATTTTTTTCAGTCGTTGTTGCTCAATTTTTTCCAATAAATAATAATTGTGGCATAATTACATTCTATTAGATCAGTTTTAGGGTTTCCTCCAACCATCTGTTTCCTTTTCCCAGACTAATAAAATACTAACAGTTGCAAGGCTGGCACATGACGTGTCATTCTGTTGAGAAAAAATACAAGCTTCTGAGTGTCTTTTTTTTTTTTTTTTTTTTTTTTTTTTTTGAGGTACAGCTAAACAGAACTGCACCATCAAAGTCATAAAAGCATCTCAACCAACCTCTAACAGATATATCATTACTGCTTGCAACTGCTGCTTTATTACTACTTCTTGGAGAAAAAAAAACACTAAACTGCTCTCAAGGCAGAAACACATGCCATAGTTTGACACTACCTCCCCACTCCATAGTTACTGAGCTAAACCTGGATGTTGAGTTTGAAAGGTCTTGAGGACATGGAGAGGAGAGATAAGATATGGGGTAGAGAGACAAGGGATGAGATATGAGCACTATTTCACAGGCCACAACTGATTGAGTCTTTTTGAAGGAGCCACCAAACCTATGCTCACAATTTAATTTTCCTTCCTTTATCATACTTTCTAGAAAGATCAATGCAAAAGACCAGAAATGTCACCACACGTTTTAAACCACATAAACAAACCAAACCCAAGCAAAGACCCTGCTGAGACTAACATTCACTTCTGAAACAGCTGGCTGCACCACTATGCAGCCCTAATTCTGTGATCTTTCCTGCATACAAGGAAACTAAATATGTTCAGGCATCAAGTGCTCCAGAGAAGCTCCTTTGAGGATTTCAGGAGAGCAGAGTACAAGAATACCACGGCTCCACTTACTGGGGAATAATGAGGCAAACAAACACTTCACGAGCTAAAGACACACACACAAAACCCAGAAGTCAGATAAGAAAACAGGATTCCCTCATTATATGCAGACAGACTAGTACAAACAGTACAGCTAACCACACAGGCAAGAACACCTTTGAGGTGGAAAACATGGACCACTCAGCCAGGTAAGTAAGTTCTGTTTCAGCTACTAACTAGCACCTTTTTAATCAAGGGGTATAGCTCAGCTGTAACACCAAGAATTACTCAGCACACAGAGCACCAGACAAAGGGTATGACCATGAGACAGCCCAGAGTCCTCCATCAACAGGTCCAGAAAGAACATGAAGACCTCAAATATATATGCAGTGAGGGTGGAAACGACCCTGAAATCATCTCTCCTCAGTACAAGCTCCTGCGTAACATTGATCTACAGTGTTAGTATCAGATAAATGAGATAGACTGTGAAATAAGACTCCCCTCTCCCAAGGCATAAGGAACAGCCTTGAAAGGGAACTTGAACAGCAGACAGCTGTAAAGCAAAAGATTGGACATGTTCTAGTTGCATTCAAGACAAGGCCATCTCAGGGATCACAGTGCCTGAAAAAAGATACCAAAACATTAACCTTAACCTCCCATTTTGCTGTACAGAGCACAAAGAAATGCAGCTTGTTCATCGGGGTATTCAATGAAACTGGAATGCAAATCAATGCATGATGAATGCATCAATCCTTTGATTGTAGCTTTCTTACAAGAGGATCTTGGTCTTGCACTTCAGTGTTTATTAATGTGTCTGCCTGCTACCACCTCCCCAAAGCTTTTTTTTGTTTTCCCTTCAAGGTTGGCACAGAAATTTAAAAAATCGCCCAGAGTTTCAACTTGTTACTATGTAGCTTCAGTTTCAAAGATTGGGTAGTGTCTTATATCAAAGACAACATCACTCATGAGATACTATTTGCCTAGAATATATACATAGTCATGAGTAAGCCTACAGACTTCAAATTATGAGAATTCACACTGCCAGATGATGAAGAACTGTTAAGGAGTGTCTCAGCATGGTAGTAATGAAAGTATTTCAATAATGAAACATGTCAACACGGACCCTGAATCTGACTGAAGGTAACAGTCTCTTGCTGCCAGCAGAATCCAGCTATGCCAGCACACTGTGTATTGGATGGATGCTCAAAAGCTAATAACTTGAAGAGATGAAAAGCAGTCTGAAGAGAATGAAAGACCATTCATTCAGCTGAGCTTCTATTAATCAGTCATTCAGGAACGTGAAGAGCAGTCTCCCACTTAAACTAAGAATAGATTGCACACAAAAAGGTCAGTGCCTTAGGGAAAGCTACGGAAGAAAAAAAAGAGTCCAGACAGGAGGTTTTCAGTTGGTAATGGTTCAGAGTTACCAAGCATTATACATCTTCACTGTGCAGACACATGAGGACAAACATCTTAGCTCAAGGGTTATAAACCTGAGTAGTTCTGATATTAGGGGCTAGATCACTTTATGACAAAATTGAAACTTATGTTTAGGTCCAAGATAGTTAGAAGTCTCCTGCTTCTACTCTGAGAGATTAAAAAAAAAAGAAGGCTATAAAGCTGCGTGCTTTTTTTTTTCCTCAGCTACAGATTCTCTAGATATCTGTGTCAACACTGTGTCGTCTTTTCAGTGAAGCACATGCATTCAAGGATAGTTCCTAAAGAGAGACAGGGAGGGAGACTGTGGATGATAGAGGGGCAATCTGTCCAGTCTCCAGCTTCTGCCTGGCCCAGAACACTGTATGAAAGGTATTGCACAACCACAACCATCTATATGATGTTAACATACTGACAGATGGAAGAAAAGCAGTTCCTCCTACAGAAAGGAGGAGCCAGAAGATCAGTGGAATCCCTGGGTAAGAATGGAGAGTGGCCATAATTTCTAATGCCAAACTTTTTATTTTCTGAACAAATAAAGAGTTTGTCTGGCATACACAAATTGAAGAAGGTACCCAGCAACCTCCGTGTTAATACTCATTCTCAAACCAGACTATAGTAAATAAAGTTATTCACAATTTTACAGATATTCAAAACAGACAAGACTGTTACAAAATATGAGACCCTTCTTATGTTAAGATAAATCCCTTCCCCCAGTTTCTCTTTCTCTTCCTCTCTGTTCCTCTCTCTTCCCTGGTATCACTTCAACTGGGGATCCTTTCTGTCAGGATCAAGGTGCACTACTCAAAGTGAACCCTTTCCCAATTCCAGCCTTCATAGCCACTTTTGGGTCTTCAGTTTCAAGGTTGCTTTCTCTCAGGAACATATTTCTCTCTTATTCAGATGATTACAACACACTTGCGATAGCAATTTAGTTTGGCCAGACGGCAGATGTAAATGCTGCAATCTCTAAATTGGTTTTAATCTCTAATGCTTGGTTTTCTCCGAAGCAAGAACCAAAATGATGGCAAGGGAAAAGCATTTAAGAATTCTGTCCATGTCAGTGCTGATACTTCCTATCAGGTTTTCCAGTCGTGGGAGGCAGGAAGCAGGAGTCTGCCGAAGGATCCTGGCCAGGTCCATAAAAATATTGCCATTGCAAAAGGAAATCCAAGTTGCAAGTAGTAGTCAAAGGATACAAAATCTGAGCTATGTTCTCCAGAGAAATTCATATGATGAACTCTTGGAATAAGCATTGATAACCCACAGCACAATGAGCTAAACTTTCTGGACAGTAAAGGGGAGTTTACTCAAGAGTTTCCATGCAACAGAGACCTCCTGTAAATCCTCCAGTCATTAACAAGGGATTTCTAATATAAAAAGCTCTGAATGATGGGTCACAGGTTTATAGACAAGCTTAGAAACTTAATGGATGCCTGTCATCAAATTCTACCCTCTGAAAAGCACAGAAACCAACATGGCTTGGAAGTGGTATCCTGAATTCGTGTGTCAAAGAAAGCAATGGTATATTCTAACAAGTCTACTTCATCTCCTGTTTTTAAACAGACATTTGCGTCACCTGAATTTGGGAAAGATGAAGAGGTCCATGGTGAGTCACACAGAAGAATGGAAAGCCACCACACACATGGCACAAGTTAAAAAATAGCCACTGTCAAAAAAACCCATGCTCTACCAACCTGGCATGGATGGGGGCCTGCTGATAGGATTGATGGGCAGGTTCTAGGTGGAGTCCAGAGGACAGATCTTTTAGCACCACAGAGGATGGTGATCTGACCAGGAGTGAAACCACTGACACACCAGACTGGGTGCAGGCATTTAAGTGAGAGTCCTATTGACAAAGATCAGATGGTCAGGTGCTGCTTTCACCAGTAAAAGCTGAGATAGGATGTATCATGGATCCTCTGCTCGGGCTAAGGTTGGGCAGAACAAAGCCAGATGAGTCCAAAGCCAAAGTGACAGAGTCTGAAACCAAAACAGTTCTACAAAATTATTCCTGGGCTAAGCAGCTTCAGAGTGGTCAGAACAGGGTCCAAGCATTCCCCAGTCTTCTAAAGGGAGTCATAGGCATCTGATACCACTCCCCTAAAGAAGCATAGATAATAGATTCATTCATTTTTATGTTTGTATTACCTTTAACTGATTAACAAAAACTAGAACAAGCAGGTATACACCAAACACACACAATAGCTTTTCACAATCAGATCAAAGGACTGCATGCAACACAGTGCTGAAAAGCAATTTTTGGTAAAGACTACTAAAATCCTTGTCAAAATGGTAAGCACAGAACCCAAAGTAAACTGAAAATAAAGTATTCCTAAAGTAACATAACAGCCTACACAGAGCACATGCACCCAGCTGTGAGACAGTTAAATGACAGCAAGTGTGCATCCTGTTTCATACATATCAAGGCAATGTATCCACATACCCCCCTACAGACACCACAGAGATGAAATATTTAAGTCTCAGTATGATGTATATACATCTTTTAGGGAAATATAGACAGAAGCCTACCATTTAGCCTACCATATACCATATCCCCAAAGCAGGAAATGAATCTACCCCTGTTCTGCAACATCTAAGAAACTGATGCTAAAGACTAATGGCCAGGGTTACGTCTACACTTTGTAATGGCGCATAAGGGAGAAGTCCTTGAGCTAGCTAGTTATGAGCAGGCTAGTGTGTTCACCAGGGAAAGTGCTGTACTGGACAGTATAGCTGCACTGCTATTAGTTTTGTAGGAAATCTAGTTGCATCTAGTTCAAGCAACTCTTTGATACTCAACTGCACTGCACTGAAACAAAAACAAACAAACAAACAAACAAAAACAAAACAAAAAAAAAGCAAGCAGAAACTTTAGTAATGCTGATATGTGGGGGGTTTTTTATTAATCATGGAATTATCAAAAGTCACAAGATACCTCCCTGGTGATGTTGTGCTTTACCTATCATGCAGCCTCAGGTCAAGTAGTTCAGTGTTTGCCTTTTGTGTAAGTACAGCATAGACACAGAAACAACACTGATTACAGGGGCTTCATCTTGCTGGTACCTTCCAAGATCAGCAACACATTTTTATAACTTGTACTTCATCACATGGTCTGTTCAGACTGGTGGGGGGTTACTGCTCTAGGGGGTAATGAGACTTACGGGATACAGAAAAGACGTATCTGGGGATTATACAAGATTTAGCATGATATGTTTATAGAAGGAATCAAAGGCAATAAACAGGATGAATCAAGATAGTTTGGGGAGGAACAAGCATGGGAAAACAGAAAAACTAAGGGATAAAGGGGGCCAATTCAATCTACACAGGTGGCTGGTTAGTACTTGTTTGGCCAAGATCTGTGCTTGATCACCTCAGACCTCTCGGGACTACATGCTCAGTCTTGCTAGTGGTTGGAGCTGGGAACATGGAGCTTGGGCAAACCTACATGTTTCTACTGGGCTACAGGATTCAGTGATTCCTAACACAAGGGAACAAAGAAATCATATTGACAGTGAAAAGCCAATGACTTTCCCATAAATTTTGCTTTTACCCTCAGACTACAGAAGCAGATTAATGTGCAAGGGCTGAGAAGATAAGGACTGTTTAGGAAGAACAGAATGGCACTGGGGAAAAGTGCTCACACAACACAGTTACAATCTCTTTCTTCTGCTCGCTCATAATGCAAGTGCTGAGTTGCCCTCCAGAAAGCTCAGGGAAACACTGTTAGTAAGGCCAATTATAGGTTGTGTAAAGACAAAGTTAATGAGTTCCATAGCCTAGGAGTTGAGCAAGTAATAAAAAAAATAGAAAAATGTCATAACTAAAAACAACATTTGCAGTTACATTAGCCAGGATGAAGTGAGTAAAACTATGAAACACAGCCAACAGAGCAGAAGTTCAGAAGGTATTCATTCCTGTGGCTTAGTCAAATACCTCATAGCCCTCATTTCACACTGTCTAGTAATACTTACTGAAGCATCTGACATTAACTAAACAGACAAGTTAATAAATTGGATAATTAGTCTCTTCTGATGAAAGTATCTTAATATACCTCTCCACAGATATTTTCCTACTCTGCTTAAATAGTGCCATTTAACAGCTACAGAGTGAACCTCAAAGCTTATGTGCATCAAAGGTGATAGCAGTCTTGGAAGAAGAAAGGAAATCAGTGTATTTTTCAAGTTTATTGCACCTCTCATTTCTAGCATTATACCAAGACTGATGTGACCTCACTGCAAGAGTTATTATAATAGAAACCTCAGACATGTATACCATGTCATTTTTGAGGAATGATATGTCTTTTCCATTATCTGATAGTTTGCATAGCACTGGAAGAAAAATATTATGAAAAAAAAAAAATCATTCAGAAACATATACTTTCAAAGATTGTAGAAATAATGTAAATAACAATATCACTAATAATGTAATATACTTGGGAAGACAAAAAAAAAAAAAGAATCAAAAACTAACTCACTGCAAAGCAGAATAACTTTGGATATGTATACACGGGTTTTGTAGGCAGATGAGATCTCTACCTATTTTCTAAACATAGACAAGGAAGCTAAAAGTTACATTCACAAGAAAAACTGCAGAAGATCCAGCACCAAAAAGACATTGTTTCTGGATGATTCACAGCACTGGCAGAGCACACTTACCTGAAAGAAACTGCAGGCATACTTATTCCTATTAATAGTTAGCAGGTAATTATCACATGACAGACAACTTCGGGTCTCTTTCCAGAAGACTTTATGATACTGAACCCTAATAGTGCTAAAAACTTTAAATTTAGTACAATACAACTAATATCTCTTCTGTTTGACACTGAGTAGGGAAGAAAACAGAGGAGAGTGGGACCAGCATGTGTCAGAAGGAACTCTGAGTGAACAGCTATTCTCCACGATATTTATGACTTGAATGTACATATATATTATTACTATTCTGCATACAGAAAGTCACGAGTAATATTAAATTCACTAAATGTCACTAAAGGTCATTAATAATATTAAATTCATTCAAAGGAAACATTTGCTTATCCTTACAGGCCATTTTTACCTCTTCCTCAAAAAATCTTTGTGTTTAAATTAATATATAAATGCAGGAATATCAATCAAGACACATGGAGTCATTATTCAATGTTTTTAACATTAGTTCATGTTATATTTCCTACATATAATACAACTTGGCACCTGCACCTTTCTATTATACTTTGTGGCATACATGGTATGGCATCACACAGCTCATTAAAAACAGCTTCTGAAGTTTTTCCCTATCTCTGAGGCCTACTGATTTCTACATTATTTTCCACTCACTCAGTGCCTAATTTTTCCATTCCCAAATTGCCCTTTCTACACCCATGAGCCAAGAGATTAGCTATAAATTTTCTTTCCTAAACTTCTACCTGCTTGTGTCAGTCTTCCATGATGAGAAACTCAGATCTAGCTTTTATTGTCAGCTGATTTATCCTAGAGCTTCCTCCTGTATACTCTGGGCAGGGAACTGAGGGCAATATCCCTTTTCTCAGGTCATTCAGCTGGCCCCACAATGGCCCAGGCAGCTCAGGTAATGTCGTGCCAGTTTGGTTCCTGGCATGTGGCAAAGGTGACTCCCTCAGAAGTAAGCATTTAAGGGATTTTAAAAAATTGCAGTTCTCCCAGTCTTTTTAGCTAGGCCACACATCAATAGATTTTCATAGGAATTGATAAAAAACCCACACCTGCCCCCAATGGACTTGTGCCAGGAATGAACTGCAATTTTCATCTGGGAAGGCTGGACTAACCAGTGTGTTCTATGCTGTGCAGTAAAGATCTCTGACCTCCCTAACAAGTCATACTTACTATATGACTATATTACATGCACTTTACAATGAGAAAGTAACTGTTCCATTGCATCATACATAAATTACATAACCTTTTATGGGAGCTTATTTCTCATCATTTTAATAGCCTACAGCCTGGTGAAGACTTACCCTGCAAAAACTTGATTCAGAGAGAAACTTGATCCATATATGCTCTATGCTGTCTTAAATCATCCTGATTTGAGATTTGCATAAGGGAATTTCTGAACAGGGCAGATTTAAGACTGTGTAGTAGAACATTAATAAAGCACCTCTTGTACTGGGTGTCTGCCCAGGTTTGGCAGCAAGGAGGGAGGTTGCAGGGGTGGCCCTTTTGAGCAGAGGCCAGAGGCCACCCTGTGCCTGTGCACAGTTGGTAGTCCCTCTGGGAAAACATATTTAAGAAAGAGCAGAAAATGCCAGATACAGAAAGGAGGAGAGGAAAAAAGAACAAGAAACAGCAGAGGGAAACCCAAGATCAGAGGAAGAGGTGCTCCATGGTGGAGCAGATACTCCCTACAGTCTGTGGAGGACACATGCGGGAGAAGAAAGGCATGAGAAGAAAGAAATGGTGGAGAAAAAAACCACCACATCCTGATCATAACCCCTCAACACCCCTTTTGCACTGCTTGCTTCCTCTCTGATGGGACTTGGACTGAGTGTAACCTGTGATAATAACATGGGAGGAGAAAAAGGGTCTGGAGGAGGGGGGAGGTCAAGTTGAGCCTGGGAAAGCAGGGAGGAAAGCTGTTGGATTCATGTTTGTCTTTTTGTTTACCACTACCCACATTATTAATTTTTTTTAATTTTATTTGGCAATAAATTAAGCAAATTCTCCCCCTGTTGAGTCTGTTTGCCTACCATGGTAATTGGTAAGCAGCCTTTATCTCAGCCCATGAGCTTTTTTATTCCTATTCTTCCCCTTTTCTCTCCCATCCTGCTGAGGAGGGGAGTAAGCAAGCAGCTAGGTGGGAGTTGGACTGTTAGTCTAGGCTACACCACCACACCTCTCAACTAAAAAAAAAACCAAAATGAAGTCCACAGAGAAGAAAATAAAACTGGTCCTCAGTATTTTGGGTTTTTTATTGAAATGGGTGGCTAAAAACATTTCAGACACAAGACAAATACTCTGCAGAGAAAGGATATAGTCACATATTTGCTACAGGATACAGTCAAAACACTGTGATTCTCTCCTCCCCAAAGGGATTTGATTAGAGAATCACTTGTAGAAGAACTCTGAGAAACTGTAAAACATCTGAGAAGGCACAGAATGTATTAACCCCTGTTGCTGTACAGAAAGAAGCTTTGTACACGAGGGAGTTGGAGAAGCGCCAGGGGACAAGTACTCAAATATCAGTGCATGCTGAAAGAAGCCAAGTCTGTGAGCTTTATCTCACAGAGAAAAAGAAGACTCCTGACATTATTAATACAAGCATGCACAGCAGTGATAAATCACTAAACTGAAAGCTGACAGGTTCTGAAAAATACAGAAAGAAGATTCAAGACTTAAAAGTGGTTGTTGCAGAAGAACTAAAGAAGGTTTCTGAAAATCAAATATAAAGTGAGTATTTGATGGATGAGTGCTAGACTTTAAACCTGAATTAATTTGGCACAATGACATTACTGGATATACACTGGAGGTTTGTTTGAGATAAGAACATAGTACTTAGAGCAAGAAAGAAAGGAGCAAATCTTTTCGAACTACTTGAATGGACAGGACAGAATAGATGGAAAATTTTAATCTCAGTTACTGAAGCTGCTGGAAAAATTACTAGCAAGCCATACATGCCACTGACAGAGTTCCACAACAACAAAGCGAAACCCAAATATAGTCTAATTTAAGGACAGAGGAAAAAAGGCTATTTGGGAGTTTAGAAGACATCCATACCTCCTAGCACTATCTAGAGCCTCAGACAGCTGGTAATAGCAGACAGCACTGCAGAATCAGTTCTCTAAACCACAGATGAAAATAAGAGTGAGAAGCTTGGAATCCATATGGAATCATTAATACAGACATCCATCTTGTATTTCTTAGTGAAGAGACGGCTTCTATGAATAGAAAGGTTATGGCTAAATCTTTGTCTCACTGAAATTGAAATGGTGTGATCCTAAAGAAAGTATATTAGCTAAGAATTTATAAACAACAAATTTCTGTGATTATGTGCCTTTGCGCCTTTCAGGAAAACCAGCAGGACACATGAGTTACCATAATGCATAAACTGGACCCTGCATTACTGGCAGAGTGCACATGCTTTTTCATACACACTGGCAAGCGTATTGCTGTGCTTTATTAGTTTTGTCCCTGATCACTGATTTCAGATTTTCTGGCCCACTAAAGGCCAAATCTGTCCTAATATTCACACTGGAGAATGCCGACAGACAATTCTCCATATGCAGGAGAATGATCTTTGCCTTTCTAAGGCTTACAAAGACACTTCAGTTTCTTCTTATATAAACATCCGTCTGTAACAACTGGAGCAGATGTTCACAGAAGGCACCTCCTTACATCAAAACTTGACTTGCAGAAATGGTGAAATAGACTTTTGCTATTCTTTCAGTCAAGACAAGAACAGAAGTGTCAACCTGACAATACCAATCTCCACAATGGTTTTCAATTTGCTTTGTGGGCAAAGATTGCTCTTGTTTTCAGATAAGATATTATACTACCTAATAATTTCTTTCGTACTGTTAAATCCTCAGGTCTTACCACCTTGATCAAGGATGTAACACAGCCAGAGAACGTATCAGGATTGCTATTAAATTAATCAGTTTAGCCATATACTATATTGTTATGAAACCAATTAATTGCTGGCCTGAATTCATTGGTCATACTCAAATCATTTCCTGTCAAACATCTGCAGATGATCAAGTTATTCTTCATGGTTTTGCCATAAAATTTTGCTTTTATTTCTTTAATCTATTTCTTTCACAGATTCTTCCTTTTTCTTTTTTTTTGTTCCAATTTCAATTTGAGGTGGCATGGTCTTTATATATTAAATTAGGAAAGTTTTGATACCATTAGTCTTTGTGTATCAGTTCTGAATTCACTTCTATTCCAGCTACGCATTTTTTGCTGATGTTGTTATTTCTACAGAGCGTTTTTGCTTGGACTCTCACCCTACTCCCACTGAAGTCATTCATTTGGAATCTCCATCACTTTGAATAATCATTCTACTGCACAAAGCAAAGAAATATGCAATAGCGAGACAGTAGGGAAAAAGTCTATTACTTTATATTAAAATATAGCTGGGTTGAGAATAGGGCTAAACAAAATCTAGAATTCAGAAAAAGTAGTATAACATTTTTTCTTTTTGGTTAGTTTTATTGATTGAGAAGTTTGTAAATTTTGCCTTTCTTTCAAATATATACCCTAGTTTTCTAGTAAAACCTGCTGCAGTAAGTGTAAAGCAATATCTTTTCACAGGTGCTGGATGGAAGTGCATTTTCATGTTACACTGCCCCAATACAACTGAAGAAGTGTAGATAAGTAAAAAGTTGTGTGGGGAGGAGGAAAGCTGAAGACTTTGCAAGTAAACAGGAATCCTAAAAAGGGAGAGACTGCAGATCCAATCTCTTGCCAACTGTATTTTTGCCCCTACTCCATGAAAAAGCATAAATCCTCTCCCACAGTCTGGCAGACACTTTCCTCTGCCTGTATTTAATCAACATTTTCCTATTACAGGCCCAGCTTTCCCTCCTTCAACTTTTATCACTTCTTCTTCATTAAGAAAACAAATCACATTTTCCTTCTTTAGTTCTCTCATTTCTTCCAACTCAGTCTTCCTCTAGACATGAAATAAAGATGACCTATCCACTACTCCATCATGCACTAGCAGGTATAACTTGCTTCTTTAAGTGTTGCAAATACTAGCTAACGTTTTTCCCCAATGCACCCAATGTGAGGAATTCAAGGGTGCTTTGGCTTGAGAAATGCTGTATGAAAGCAAACATATAGTGCTAATAAATACAACATGACACAAGTATGTATGGCAAGAAATAAAACCAATGAAGTGAGAAAAATTTGCATGAGCTTCCAGGAGCTTTGGGTAAGGTCTTTGGTACTTGCATTAGTAGGAGACAGAGCTAAAAGACATGAGAGAAATGGAATCCTTGAAACTGTCCAATTTATTCACAGAAAGACTATTTAAGGTCATATCAAGCTATTCTTGTCTCCGCTTGTTCTGTACATCATAAGTAACCACTGAAGGGAATAATTACTGCTGGGGTTACTTCATAAAGAAGATGCTATTTGAATTTTAGAATAACAGGAAATAGAGTTATATATTAAGCTTGAAATAGATTTTACTGTCTGTACTAGACAAGCTTCTCATGACAAGCAGTATCACATTTCACCAGATTGGGTCCTTTCAACTGGACAAAACTCTTTTTCCCTACAAAATATTTCAAATGTTTTCATACATATGACCTATTATTAGGACAGAGTTATCAAGTTATCATGTGCTTAATTATACAATAATACCAATTTGACCTTAGGTAGGAATTAATACAGCAAGTCTGTCTTGCAGCCAAGATGACAGGAAATTATTATGTATATACACACGCGCACTCGATTCTTTCACTACTCAAAGTGCATGCAGTGGGAAAGTACAGGCAATACAATTTTTTAACACAGGCTCAAAGCTGCCTCAATGCTCTCCACGGTGGTATTCAGTGCTTACTGCATAAAGTGGTAAAGCAAAACACAGAACTAAAAGTAATACCTCTGTTGTAGCAACTCTTGAGTATTTCTGAAAAATACTGGGTTTTCCCTTCTGTTTAACTTAACCCTGGGAACCAGATTTAAAGTACTGACTTAAAGGAAATCTATATAATGGCCAAGTTAAATAAAAAAGCTGATTATTTTCAGAATATCACACAAGTCATATGTGTTATGATCTGACCTTCTGGAGCTGGTTTACTCGCATTTGTTTTTTCTGGATCCTTCACCTTGGGTTTACTTGTTTCTTTTCTTCTCTCTATATCTTTAACTGAAAAGTAAGGGGGAAAAGAAATAATCAATCAAAATAGGAACAGTGAAGTCAGAAGCATGTAATTTTTTTCTTCCAGATAAAAAAGCTGCACGCAACATCTTGTGATATGCTTAGGTAGCAAGTGACTGTTACTGGGTTTTCCCTCCCTCCCCCGTTGGGTTTACACTTTTTATGAATCTTTCCCCATTGTATCATCATTAAAGTTTTCAAAAGTGATTCTCCTTGCACAGGAGAGTCCAAATACAGTGACATCAGCACCTAAGCCCACGCTGACAAGATCCAGCACTGGAAATATAGTCCAGAAAATTGGCAAAGCTAGCTGGGGAAAGTCCAGCATTGCAAAGTTCCACTCCAAGTCATTCAACACAAAAGCACACAAGCCAGCTGTTACATTATCCTCTTTAAAGAATGAGCTTAGATCCCATGCCCAAATCTGTGTTCAGGGCACCAAATACTCCAAGAGCAAAGTTGCTCCAAAGCCCAGACTTCAACAGTTTCCTGTCCCACAAGTGGGTGAGATACCTCCCTTATGTCCCAAATCTCTCATTAACAGCCAAGCAGAACCCAGCTTGATTATCAATTCCTAATATTACATTAGCAGCCAGTATCACTCTACTCACTGTCTGAAAGATTCTGGCAAAGTCATTGCTAATATCATGTATTAGGGAAAAAAAAAGATCCTTTTAGAATTTCCTTAGAACTCTAATTGGTGTCAACGCCTCAGCTGTCTACAATGGCCAGGAACAGCTTAAAAGAATGAAACAGAGAATAACTTTCATAGAAAATAAAATTCTACTCCAATTAAAGTCATTAGTTTATGTAGAGCTGAATTATGATGGGCATTCAGCCAAGCAGGCACCGAGTCTTAGCCAGGATAAGAGTCTCTCTGTGCTACATCATTCAAAAAACGCTGTAAGTGAAAGAAGGTTATCCGTCTCTTGAAACATATATGATACAAAATAGACATCCAAGTATTGTTTTACAGAAGTGAAACCAGAGTCAAATGGATTTCACTAATTTACCCAACAGTACATAGAATATCCAAAACAGCCAAGAGTGCTCTAAATTCCAATTCAAAATATAATCACAAGATCATCCTAAGATCTTAGGAAGACAGCAAGCCATTGTCAAGCATCTGAGTTTTGACTCCTCTCCTTACTAACACAGCTTGTGTACCAGTACATCACCTCTACCCTTAGTGAACAGTTGTGAAACTGGTTCAGAAGCAAATTCAGGTCCACAAGCTTGCTGCTTGCTGAGGAATCACTTTTACTGAGGTAGATCTTGGGTTACAGACAAAGCCACAATGATACCAGGTCTTACTCAGAAGTCTGGGTTTAATCCTTACCTAAACAAGTCTCCAACTAAAATAAGAGGTGAAATTACCAGAATAGTACTAGTCAAAAAAGACGCCATTGCTTAGCCTTCAAAGAGCATTCCTTTGAGAAAAGGCTAAGAGCAAGCTAAGGAGCTGCTTGATGGTCTCCTCTAATGCTAGTGCTGTTGAGCAGCACATCTCCAGAGAAACAGTATGAAAAATCTGAAAATGCTCATTGGAGACAAGTTGGTCACATACTGGCAGAGATTTCTGGATTTGGGAAACCCATTTCTAACTGTCAAAATTCTAACCTCATAGGAAGAACAGACAAGAAGACACTAGTTTTACTCACATATTTACACAGACAAAAATAAAATAAAAATGTATCTACTACATGCTTTTATAGATGCAATTTTTTATTCCCAGTGATCTTTATTAATTATGTACAGTAGCTTACAAGCAGCAGTTAGAATAAGAAAGTATACCTGGCTATATAAAAAGGAATACTCCTTTAACAACAACAACAAAAAAAAAAAATTGTAGGCTTGGAAATTCTTTGTACATCAGTTAAAACTCAGCAGCATTAAAAACTTACTTCTAATGCACTAAACCAGAGGATATTCTCAAAGCTTTGTATATGTTTGACCTTTTTTCATCTCAAGAATTAGTGGCCACTTGTCAGAGAAGGGGAAAAAACCCATAGAATACAGGACAGCAAAAAAGAAGGATTTATATACATGCTGTATCTGGCTTTACTCATGCAAGGCATCATACTGTCAAATGGAATCCAGCCTCATTAAATACTACATGTTTTCACCTGCAGCAAAGAGTATACTAAAATAGAACATAACATTCTTAAATCAAGTTGCCAGCACTACTTTTCCTGAAGAATAGAGGTAGTTTAAAAAACAACCACACCTAATGTTATAGAAGTTGGTGTAGCTTTCTGTGGGCTGCTCTTCAGCGCTAGAACAACCTGTGGTTTTGCGGGTTTCCTAGCTGGGATAGAACTTAAAAGTAATAAACACACAGCTGCAGTGATGAAAAGCTAGAAAGACTTTGACACACACCACATCAAGCAGCCAGCATATTTTATCTTGTGCTGATTCTAAGAGAAAAGTGGTTTAGCAATGATAGTGAGAAATATTCACTGTCAAGGGAATTCAGTAGGCTTTAAACTGTACTCTCAGACTGTCACATTTTTATCTTTATTGACCAAATCTCCACAGATAATATTTAACTGATCTGTTTAAGATGCAGATCAAGGCATATATATCACTATGATATAGACATTAAGAGCATGTGTAGGTCACATAAAAAGAGTCTTAAGCATAATTTGTAAACATATTTGACAGTTGAAGACCAGTAAGAATTTAGTCTTTCATAGTATCATTGAACTAGCAGCTAGTTGCCAGTTGGCATAGCTATAAGAATGTTTTAATAAAAAGTTGGAAGGAGGGAAGGAAAATTTTTAAGTATCAGAATATAGCACTTCCCTTCTTGTTTCTGCTCACTGAAGATTCTTTTCCACAAGATACTGACTAATTTCATAACGGAATGGGGAAGGAAGGAATTCCAAACCAATGGAAACAAACATAGCCCAAAGCAAGAATCTCCCATGCAAGAGCGACTGGATCAATTCAGGACTCCAGCTGTATATGTACCAGTTAAATATCTGCAGCTCTGATTAGCCTTCCACCACAGAAGAAGACAGAAGTGTTTTTCCACTGTCCTCCTTTGTGTCAGACTTAGTTACAATTTCACAAGTTATGTTAAATATCTGATGTTCTGCATGTCAGGCATAAAAAGACACATACTTCTGAACTGGCCTTGTGCTGGCTTACTCTCCCTGTCTTCACTGAATGCAATGATCTGAAGGGCATAGTTTTGATCTGGAATAAGACCTTGAATAATTGCTTTGGTTGCAGTGTTTTGAAGAATTAACTGATTGGTTTTTCCACCTGTAAGAGAAAAGACAAAAAAACTCAAAACCACATAACTTTGCTTTTCTTGTAGCATGGTAAATGCAATGACTACCAACTATCCCAAGCTCTATGATGACCCAAGCGTTCCCCCTTTTGGGACTACCCATGCAGACAGGCCAGAGGGCATCCCAGAAAAGCAGGAAGTCAGGCAGCCTGACCAAAGTCATGGACCAGTGTTCTTAGATAGAAACACTCTTCAATCTGTATCTGGGCCTCATGGAACAGCCACAGTGTCCAGCAAAACTAATGATTAATAAAAAAAACAAAAAAAAAAGATAAATATTTGACAAAAGGCTGTCAAGTTTGGTAACATCATACCCACAGGCTTTCACTGCTCTGTGATTGGCTGCCAGTTCTGACTCCATCATGTCTACATCATCTCTGAATACCATCTTTGCCCACTTCCTTTGAGCAAGGAAGTTCTCAAGTATAAATACAAACATTAAACATTTCTATGTATAGATATATATAAAAACAGTATACAAATATGTGCAAATACATATTTTAGCTGTATGTTAAAAACGTATCTATAGCTAAATTTAAATATGTACAGAAGTAGTACCTCTACACAGGTAGTCTGATATAGCCACTTTGTTGCCTATCTTTACATTTCAAGTTTTCATTTAAAAAAAAAAAAAATTAAAAGGTTGGTTGGGGTTTTTTTTAAGTCTGGTCTAAGATCTTTTTGGTCTTTTTTGGGGAACCCACTATGGGAGACAGCGCAAGGAGATCCACCTCAAAGATCTGACTGAAACAGGGTTTCTATGCTCTCCCTTGAACACTTCCTAGGTTTCCTTACATCCCACCAGAAGAAAGATAAAGACAGATGATCAGTAAAAATTCCCAAGGACTACATGTGAAGCATAACTAGCATCTACCCACTTCTACTACCTGAAGCATTCAGTTCCCATATTCTATGCCTATGACCATCCCCTGGTGAGATCAATTTCTCTCTTCTGTTGACCAGTCAATACTCCGTTATCCACAGCTTGCTTACAGTTACTTAGTCCTGAAGGATGACACTAGCTTCTAAAAGCTGTTCAGCCTTGGGAAGATAGTCTTTTCACCTTAAAAGAGAACATACAGAGTTTTGTTTTACCTGAACTTGGAGTGACAAGAAGCTTATATCCAGTGAATTGCCCTTTAGGGGCTTTCCAGGAGATCTGTACACTGTCAGGACCGACTACATTATATCTTAGTCTTGTTGGTGGGGCCACTGCAAGTGGGGAAGGAAAACAACATTTTAAACTCAAATAAAAAGCAACCACCAATTTCAAACAAACATAAACACATATAGGAAGACAACACAAAATTTTAATGGTAAAGGATGCAAGTTATTCAAAATGTCAGATACATCAGTTTATTAGTTTGTAAAATGACATCCCCAGGTGCACTATTTCCCTCAGACATACCTTTTATTTATTTCTTTATAAAAACAAACTAACAACCTAACAGCAGAGGACAGAAAGACAAACAGTGTTAGATGTTAAGACTAGTTTAGCAGGCAAAGCTGGTAATAAAAATGCTCTTTGTTAATATATGGGAATTAAAATTTCTCTCCTTGCTTACACTGACAATATGCATTAGCTAGCCGCCTTTACCTCACATTACCATGGGCGTTTCCCCACATTTAAGGTCATTCAGGGCCAAATTTTCAAAGCCTTGTAAAGACACAATAACCAAGAGGAAAGATAGGCATGCACAAGGCAGAAGGAACACCAGCTGCCCAGTTTCCAAACCCGGCCTAAGCAGCACACAGACTTGCCCAGCTGCAAGCACTGCTTCGGTCTCATCAAGACTAGCAGGCATGTATGGGCTAGTCAAGATTTAAACAGGGGCAATCTGGATGGTAAGCAAATCTGGCTTCTATTTATATTGTGCCATCACCTAGGTTTCAAACAGAAGCAGCAGGTGAGACGAATAAAAGCATGAAATGACTGAGAAAGAGGTGAAGCAACGCACAGAGGAACAAACGGAAAACCTGCCCTACGTTGTTACTGCAGTATCAGCAACTTTGTGCACAGCTTTGTATCCCTCTGCTCAGGCAAACTCCACTGATGCTGGACAACACTCCGCACAGCATTTCTGTTCTGCTTCAGGGAGCCAAATCCTTCACAGCAAACAACTGAAGCAGAGCTGCTAGTTGTGCGGCCTGTGGTATCCAAGGCTGTCAATAAGGAGAAATCTTCATACATTTGAATAGGGTTTGGCTCACTGATCTAGAGGGGAAGGCAGCCAGGGAATCTATCCAGAGGCTGAACAACAGAAAGGGTTAGAAAAGCTTAACAAACTCCCCCACCAACTTCACCCCTCCTCTTCTCACCACCTCCACAGCTCCCTGAACTTTCTCCTTCATTTTCCAAACCCTTGCTGTCCCTGCCACTACCACCCTTAAAGTTTCTGATAGTAAGTCTAATAAATAAGGGAAAAATATCTGAAGGGGGAAGTGGCAATTTCTTTTCCCCAGGGCCCAAGATAGCTCTTAACTGACTAGGCTCATGCCCACAGTTTGTTGGTCCACTAGATCTAATAAGCCAACAGTTCTCATGATATTTCTGAGATCTAAGGATTACAGCATATGGAGCATCTGAGTCAACAGGCTGAACGTGCTCGCCAACAGTCTCTGGCCTCTCCATTTGACCTGCTACAGTCAATGCAACTCTGGCACTAGCAGCAGCCAAAGACCTGTCTCAAACTGATTACTTTTTCCTACGTGCTTCTTTTTCCAATAGCTTAGGGGAAGAAAGAAGAAGGAAAGAGGCAGGCTGTAGGGTTTTTGGGATGCAGGGTGGTAGATTTTTCATGTCATCTACCAATACAAACATTTTGGGGCTTAGAGGTAAAAATCTGAAGGTTCAATACAAGAGATGTATTCCCTTGCATTCAGCCTCTCAATCCCTAAGGGACTATTTTGCGAGACCAAAGGCAGGTTCTGCAGTTCCAAGTCCCTCTATCTTGAGAGACTTCACACAGAACACAGAAAAGAGAGTACATAAGCACCAAGAACAGCTTAGTAACACCTCCACATTCTCAAAGACTTCAAAAAACAAGCTCAAGAAGAGGGGCAAGGGGATAGAAACAGGAGGTATCACACCAATTCCACACACTCAAAACTGTTCACGTTCACAGCACCGGGTTTTACACCCAAACAGTGCATTCCCCCAGTTGCTGGGCACAGTCTTGTCAGACCTCGTCTTAAGACTGCTTGCTACCTCCCTAAGTTTAGAGAAGCTGGAATCGATAGTGTGTGCAGGAATCATTGCAAATACAAAATCAGTTCTTTGAAAATTTGGCCCTTGTACTGCAAAATGTTTTGCTGGGCAGGTTTCTGCAAGAACATTCAGCATGCTATAATTGTAATAAAATGACAGAGACTATGGCAAAAAGATTTGAAAGCCAAGCAGACTGTAGTTATGGATTACAGCTTTTAATTCATTCTCAAGATTCATTCTGTCTTCAAGCTATACATAAATCACAATTAATTAGGCTGAATGAACCAAGAGCGACAAATCATACCTAGAAGTTCGCAAAATATGCATTCCTTTTATTATTTATTTTGTCTAACAAACAGTGAATAAACTTTTGAATAATGACAGTATGCAAGTGTAAAAATGCTGCATATTTTACTACGATTAAGTGGTAAATTTGTATGGGAATTAAGAGGCAGAGCAGAGATTAACAAAGTAAGACCAAGGATTGACAAAAATCGTGTTTTGAATTTTAGAGTTCATTTGCTCTGCCATCTTCTTCCTTCCCTTGTCATTTCATTCCATCCTACTTTCAACACCAGTTTATGAAAGCACCTTCTAACAAAGAAGCATAGTTCTGGCCTAATTGCTATTAGCCATCACCAAACCAGGTAAATTTTGGTAGCCCCTAAAAAACAATCACAGATCTTACAAGCAAAGAATGACACAATCACCAAGAGTTTTTCTGTTTACTACAGAGTTACAGTGTGCAAGACTAGAAAAGTTGTGCCAGAATAGTCTTTACATAACTAGTCAATTTTCACCAAGTACTTTTTGTATCAAAGGTGGCAGTGCGGGGGAACAGACATTCTCACACAGCAATTAACCATAAGGAAGAAAAGGATTATTCACCAGATCCTCAACTGTGTCTTAGTTGTGCAAAGACTAACATTCTGGCATAGAAAAGTAGATATAGCTAAGGAAGTTAAAAATCTAACACTTGAACAGACAACAAAATATTGATGGGAATTACTACACATTCACCAACCTGAAGAGGATATCTTTATTTCTTTGGACCTTTATTGTCTGTGGAACAAAATCTCACTTCTTGCAGAAAGGGAAAAAAATTAATCCAAGCTGAGTCAGTTAACTGATAAAAATCAGTAGCTAGAGCTTGTTAAGTGGTTTTACAGGAATGAAAAAGTGAATGGCTGTCAGCAACATTAGAGCAGTCACCCAAAAGAAAACTACAGGCAAGTTCAAGGCTTTGGTTTATGCCACCAGATAAATTAGCACTCCAAATACATTACTCTTGTGGACAACTAGGGAAACAGTGTTTTGAACTATTCTGTATCTTAATGGAAATGAAAAAATACCATGAATTGCGTATGTGCAGGTCTCTAAGACATCCAGTAATCTAAGAGTGGATACTAACTAAACCTTGTGGCTTCCAATTTACTTTTGTCATAAGAAATGAATAAGTTAATATGCACTGCAATTACTTAGCAACTGCATTAGTAACACATGGAAATTGTTGCTACACAAAGAAGTTTCCATCTTTAAATACAGACGAATTCTTAAAACAAGTTACTTTATGGACAGAACATTCTAAAGTATTTTTCTTGCCCACCACTATTTTTGCATCTATGTAAGAACATAAGTATACAAAACCTGGATTTTTTTTGTTGCTATGGTTTAAATGCTGAATGAAGAATGAACAGCAGTGATGAAAGAATAATTGTAGAGTAAAAACTGAATGGCACTTTGTGGTTTATAAGGCATCCAGGCAATAAATGAGATAAAACCATGTAGCTCAACACAGATAACTCCTCAGTTGAAGGAATAAGTTGTAGCTTCAGGCATGTTGACTTCAGTCTCCCAAACATATTCTCTTTTCCAAGAAGTCACATTACACACCTTTACTTGAGCACCTTTGCCAAAGGAAGGAAACACAAGCTGGAACTAATACCAGCTCTTCCTACATCTTGGCAGAGTGTACGATTTCTTAAAACAGACAAACATACTGTTAGTGCTGTTTTAAATTGTAAATAGTTATCAAGCTGCATGAAGTGTTTACTGCAAGGGGGGGGGGGCAACCTTGAGAAAATAAAGGTTTTGAGAAACATCTTATTGCTTTAAGTGTAGCAGAAGGTAGTTTTATTCCATGAACATGGAACAGAGACTTTGTATCACCTCATTCAATAACATAAAAGTAATTCTGGGCCAAGGCAATACTCCACTTAGCTTAGTATCACACTGCTGAGAGCATTCAGCAGCTGATGCTTGCTGAAAGAGCGTTAAGAACAAGGGAGGTACTGTTCTTTATTCATCAAGTACACCAACTCTAGCTTTTGCTGGTGCAATGATTGTGGAAAAAACTCTGACCTTCATTTTATTAATAGTTTGAGAGTTTTCTGCCTTCCATATGACCGATTAAATCAATGGGCGGTGTGGGTTTTTTTAAAAAAAAAGAAAAATTAAGGGAAGAGTATGGTTTTTCAAGATGAAGGAATCTTACAAAACTTTCTAGAGATGCATCTCAATCCCCAATCCTGTTTTGCAAATTTTAACCATATGTATTAGGACTGAAATACAGGGAGAGAGGACTAACCATATGCTTTGCTTTATTGGCTCAATAAGTCACAAACATTCTGGATCTCATTTCTGACCAGTATTGATGTGTTGAATATTGGGAACATTTATTTCTTCATTCACCCCACATCGTCCACAAGAAATATTACTGCTTACATGTGTCCTTAAGTTCTGGGAGAGGCTTGTAAAACACTCGCAGGTTCCCAAACATCCAAGATGGTAGGCTTTCCCAGCACTTGAGTGCCACTCAGACTGGACAGCACTGCCACTTGCATTTATCACAATTTGGAAAGCCTCAGAGGTTGACAAAACTCTCTGAATGTGCTCATGAATAATGCATTATACAGGACACTTTAGAAAGGACCCAGGATTAAATTCTGCTCCCAGTTACACCTCTGCAGTCTCATATCAAAGCAATCACATAAATACAAAGTTGAGAGAAATATTCTTCTTTAGAAATCATAAAAACTCATTGGCATTCTTCCTCCCTTCTTCCCCAAGCAACAGGATAAATTTTCTCTAGAAGCCAAACCACTGTCAATATAATCCAACAAGTATTTAAGACTAACAATCTCAGCAGTATCTTTTAATAGCCACAAAGGACATTTAAAGAAGAAGCTGCAGAAGTAGTCTGTGACATTTAACAGTGCAATTGAACTATGCAATACTGTATGATGTAAGTGTTACAATAGCTACTGTTCCAACAAAGAAAAGACATATATATTCCATACAAGCCTAATATCATAGCTGGTCCGTCAAACTTACTTGATTATGTGGAAGACAGTCACAGCAATTTCTGATCAGTACTTTCATGTAAATAAGAGGAAAAAAAAAGTTCCATATAACTAATTTTGAGACACCTGATTTATGCTCTTTGAGATACTAGGTTCAAAGAGCACACACGAACATATAATTCTACTTCCCCCCTGAGAACAGCAGCAAAACTGCTTCATTTCAGTAGTACTGGATCCACATTCTACTAAGATGGAAGCAACGCTTACACTTGGAATAAGAAAGTCTATTTCTGCACATCAGAGTGAACAGCTCCATCTCCTTATTTATGACTTACCTTGGCCCTCGGTGTCACTGATGAAGAAAGCTGTGACAGCTAAAAAAGCCAAGAAGAAATAGCTCTGTATCTCACACCGACAAAACATCTTCTTCCCCTCAATTCACACAGTATCAGCAGGTCTGAAAACACACGGAACAAAAAGACTTATTAAGCCTGCAAAGGTAAGGCATCCACTTTAATGAAAAGTGTGGGCAAAATCTGGATTCCATTTAAAAAAATAGGAATTTGTCATTGACGTCAGCAGAGCCAAGATCTCATTCTGACGGAAGTTTTATAACCAAAATATATTTTACCTGAACCCCATTTGGGCCACTTAACAGTTATGAAATTTTGGCCCATGTAAAGAAAAAATTTATATTCTTTGCTAAGCATACATGAGCACTGGAAGTAGTTTGCTATGCATAACAAGGTAAAATGGGTATCTCTATACAATCCAGTGCTGCAAGCACTTTATCAAGATACCTATGGTAGAGAAATCTGAAGCTCTCAATTATAAAGTAGCACTAAAACTGTTACCTACTTTATATCCAGAAAGCATACAGAATGAGATGTTAAATGATGTATTCTGGGATTTGTAATAAAAAATATAAGAATTTCCCTGCAAGCCTACCATAGAATAGCAAGTGTGTGTACTCAACCCCAGTGAGATAATCACTGATCAGTTCAACTGAGCAATTTTGCACATGAGTTGCCAAAAAGGGCAGGACTTTGTTCTGAGGAAACAAGTCCTTGTCTCACTGTCCTCTACAGCCTACTCTACTTTTTCTGTCTTATTCAACTTATTCTGTGCTCTCTGTTTTACTGTCTGGCACTTACAGTGACTAAAGCAGACACAGCTCAGAAAGCATGCAGGGTATCAGCTGAGTAACCATTAATGCCATTGGTAGGTAATACCATGTTCAAAAATATTTACTCTAACTTGACCAGTTAGCAAAATTAACACTATAGTGCAGCACTATATGAACACTCAAGGTAAGCCTACGTGAACTAGCTGGGTTACAGGAAGCAATTCTGGTGCCAAAGAGCAAGTTTCAGAAGGGGTAATTTATCTGTCTACAGAAACTAGGTTAAGAACAGTACAAATTTCATTATCTGAACCTGGCCTTTAACACTCACCAGCACAGTTATTCAACACATATAGAAGCACCTCTGAAGATACATCAACATGTTCGTATCATCATGCTTATAAACATTACACTAGTTTTAGTTGATTTTCTGGGCCAGGAAAGATTTTTTGCTGCCCTCTCCTATTAGTATTTTATGGGAGAATTAAATTAATATAATTAATAGTAAATTTCTTGCTGTCAACAAAGAGTCAGCATTTGAAGGTTTACTTTGGTAAATTATGGTTTACGTATTTCCATGTTGCAGGTCCTTCCCATTTACCTCCTGTGTAATTTTCTCTAATACTGCCAACATACCATCATTGAATTTGCCTTTCATGCATTCATTGTCTTCTGAGAAATGTACAAAGTGGTTCAACCACCATCGAATATAAAAGGCAGACTGAAGTACCTCCAACCATTATTAAACAAACAAGAGGATAAGACCTACATCTCCTTCACTCTTCAAGTATTCACAGTTTGCCAGTTATCCCAGGACTTGGTAGGTCTACTGTTGCAAATTCCAGTCATAAATGGTCGATATGCCACCTTGAAATGTATAGGGGCCTTAATCCTAGTGAATTCCATCCCCACAGGAGGTTACCCAAGTTTTAGCCAGATTTCACACTACTTAAGTATATCTTTTGAATCCATCTCTCACAGTATAAATCCCTCAAGACAAAAGCAAATAGCTAGATCCAATAACAAAGATATGCACCAGAAACTTATGTACTGCTTCACCCAGTTCTTGGGACACATCCTCCAGGTGGAATTCAGAAACCCAAGCAATGTGCCCAGGCTTTCCTGCTAGATACATGAACACAAAGAGTCAGACACCCAAGGACTGGATCCAGACGAGTCAGCACAGTCAGCAGGCAGTTGCCTAGTGACAGGCAATAGGAAGAGTGAAGAGAGGTAAGTCTTAAACAGTCTGAATCCACCTCTTGTGTATCTCACATTGGGTATTGATGCTTCTCCTCTCACTCAGGAATACAACCTGGGAGCAAGTAAACATAGACTCTTCAAAGAACAGCATACAATTCACTCTTCAGTGCAATTAACGCTGACTATGTGCGGATTTCTTTCCGTGTAGTAATCCAGACATTAAAACACTCACTCACAGTGGTGGATCAATTCCCCATCTGCTAGATTTGATATAAACTCTCCTGCCAATTAAGAGCTACAAATACTGACAGGTAACCCTGTGTACAAACACTCTCTATTGCTGCTTTTAGAGAAATGCCACTGCGCGGAGATTTGGGATACAGACAACTGGTGCTGGGGCTCCGGGCAGGGGAGGGGGGGTTTCGGGCAGCGTTACATGGTGTAGGTGCTGTGCTTTTCCGTGTCCTCTCGCTTCTGATTTTGCTGCCTTTTAACTCATTTTCCTCTTTCCGAAGTTCCTCATTTACTTCGTTTGAAATGATTGAGAAGGTGCCTATTCCGCAGCACGGCTTGGAATGCAAGCATCCCCCAGTGCCGGGTGTTGCGATGTGTGGATTAATGATTCATCGGGGAAATATTTATATTAAAGTGTTCCAGCACTTGTCTGGCTTAGTATAAACCTTGATTAAAAGCATCGTACAGATGTACATTTTTGCCGTATGCATAGACACTGCAATGGGGGCGTAAAATTGCAGAATCTAGATTCACATAGAAATATGAGTTACCCTATGGTATTCCCTACTGGATTTACAATTAAGACTACTACTCACGAAGCTTGTGAGCCCCGAGAATTTAGGACGTGAATGAAAATATTCATTACAACGTGCCTGGTCATCTGTATAAAATTACAAATGAAATCACTGGAAGACTTGCTGTTAAGAAACAACATGCATAGGTGAAACAGAGATATGCATCCCTTTCTTAATATAAGTAAGACTCCCTTCTAGGGAAGGGAAGGCAGTAAGTCTCAGAGAGATGACTTTGACTAACTCTGTAAAGTAGGACCTTATATTGCTGAGGAGGATTCCCAGTCCTGCAAACTCTTGTTCAAATTCACAGTGCAGATATCTTTCCACTAAAACTACAGAAGTGTTTGAGCTTTAAAGAAACTAAGTCCAGTTGTTTTCTATAGCAAAGGTTAAAAAGCGTTCCTAGATCTAAAAAATATCTTCCAGACCGAGGAGTCTGGGAGATCCTTTTGTCTGCAGTTATTCTACTGCACCAGCAGATGTGTGCGATGGCCAATACTTGTATGAAGCAAGAAGAAAGTAGTTTGCAAGATAATGATTCCTCTGAAGCAGTAAGATGTTCAGTTCATTGATGCTAAATGTGATACATTTTGTACCTTTTCAGTCCCTAATTTATGTATTTAGCTAAACAATAATATCCTGAAAGCAAGGAAGCTGATGCATAGGTCTATTTGCAATGCCCTTGAAGACTCGACAATGTAGAGACATAAATCAGCGTAATTCATGACTGCTTGCTGGTTCATGTGTTTCAGGGCAGGACAAGGAACAGCCTGCCAAAGGGAGAGTCTGGCTCCCTTTTTCTCTTTTTTTTTTAATTTATTTTTTTCCTGGATTTGTAATGTATGCAAAGTCCACGAGCACCATCCTGTGGCTGCATCTAGTCAGAGTACTGGGACTGAGAAAAAAGTCTTGAGGATCCCACTGACCGGTAAATAGATTCTGAAACTCTGCAGCCTTCAAATGACTTTATAATTTAAATTTTAATCAATTTTAATTTTTTACATCAGAAATTAAAATAATATTTTAAGTTCATTTAAAGTGTGTGTTTTCGAGGGTAATTTGACTTGAGTTTATCAATATCAATTTATTTTCCTGATTTACAATGCTATTTTTACACTATTGGTCCACTTTTTTGAGTGAATCACACTTGTTGCAATTAAGTTTTACCCAGCTTTCTCTGAAAAGCACCGTAGATGATCTTGCATAATTACAAGGAAGAACTCATGTTGTTCAAAAGTTCAAGGTAAAAGTTAAAAGGTGAAGCTTCCTTGAAAGAGTTCGTATAAGTTGAACATCTGGAAATACAGTAAGATCACAGTATAAACAATATTAATGTACAAATGATTTACCAAGGTTTCCTTCCATCCAAAAAAATCCCAGATTTTTGAGAATAAATTTGCTGAATGTGAATTGGCCACATGAATTTACCTTCTACAATTTTGAATTGGCCAAGCCTCAGTGATTTCAAAAGAACAATGATGATTTACAGCCACCACTTTTTAAAAGCATTCACACCAACAAGATGTGGACCATCCTTTGCTTGGCTAATACAGATTCCACAAAACTTCTATAAATAGGATTACATCGGAATGATATTGAAAATACAGCAGGAAATAATTCCATTAACCCAACACAAAACCAGAATTAGTGCAGGCTGGTGAGCTCAGAGTGAGCTGGGCTGAATATCTAATGGTACGACTAAACCAAGTATGGATCGCCGAAAGCAGCATTTGTGGGAACCGAACAGAAACCAAAGTAACGGATGTTTTTGGTGGCTGTGGGGAAGAATTACACTGTAATTATCAATCCTCACCTTTTTTTAATATCTTCTGCTTTTTAGAATTTTTCTCTGACTTTTTGGATATACTAATGAATGCAATGTTAGTTGCTATGCCATTTTTTACAAGACTTGGGAAGTGAGAATATCAAATTGGGGGGATATTTTTAAATTGCAAAAAATTAAATCTAATTAGGTCTTGTATTATTTTATTACAGCAATTTTTTAAAGGTGACTAGTGCTTTTATCACCTAAACTAGTATGTCCTACAAAGAGATGTACATTTTGAATGACCTCTCTCCCCCAGCACGCAAAAACTCCAGTCACGTTCAAAGATTTTGACTATGGAACATCCATTTGCATGACTGGGCCTAATAACAATTTGTAGATTTTTTTTTTTCTATTAAAAGAACTAAAGAACACAAAGACAGAGGAAATACTTGAGGTAAAGCATAATTGACTTTTGCTTTACATTTTGTAATTATTATTAAATATAATGGTACATACAATGCTGTTTGAAAAGTGGTTTGCCAAGATCAGTCTGTCAACACTTGCAATAATTAAGTGATTTATGAAGTCATGTGCTGAGAGATCAGAGAAGGACTAAGGACTGTATTCTTCCCAAATTAAAAATAGAGAAAAAGTATTTTAATGAAAAATGTAATTGTGATACACCATCTCTGACATATTAGCCATGCCTACTTTTTAAAGTTTCTTGTCTTCATTAGTTAAGACAATTTCACAGTTATTTTGTGATATGAATATGCTTTGAAATTACTTCTGAGAAGGATAGCTAATTTTTTGTGAAATATTTTTTTCTAGTGACTTTCTTTATGCTACAACTATTTCTCTGATATCAACCCCACAAATGCAGCTTTTTAGAACTCTGCTTTTAGGCAGGAACTGTCAGAGTACTCCAGCTTTGCTTTGTTATAATTTGGCATGTCTGGTGAGTCGTTTTCATTTCCTTGAAGATTTCAGTGCTGTCAGCACTTTAGTGAGCTGCTGGGTTTATTCATCTGAAGATTATTACACATAATGAGGTAAGTGAAAGGGATACATAGGAAGCCATATTGATGCCATGGCCATTGAAGTGTAACTGTTCATGTTTAGGGTCGGTTCTGCTCCTCCAAACATGCAGGAAAGGGAGCAAAACTGGGCAAAGAGAGCATAGGGAGATGGAAGAACACAGCTATTTCTCAGTCATATATTTTTCTGTTCATCTCTCAGTATGAGGGTTCCAGAAGGTAATGGGAAGAATGACGAGTTAACTGTTTCATAAAGTTTTTTATTCTGCAGTAGAATCTGATCCCTTTAGATTTCTGAGGTGAGATTCATCTATCCTGTGTTTACACTTTTGACATCTGAGCTAGTTGCTGAGCCCTTTTCTGGCCAGTGCCGATGAACAGACATAGCTGTATAAGCCTGGAGACACAGCCAGGAGCTAAGCTCCCCCTTCTCAGCCTCTCACAGGTGTACCTTATCCAGATTCATTTAGTGAGTTCAGCCACACCTTATAGTTTGAGCAGCAAGGAGGCTGATTTCAGCCTGCTGAGAAACCAGAACCCCAGCTGCTAATTCCTGCACCCACAGCCTCCTCACAGCTGCAGTGAAAAGGCTGTCCACCAGAGAAGTGATGTTGCCCTCTCTGATATCTGCTCACATGGTAGGAGCCCATCTTTCCTCACGGAACAGGGAAGGCTGATGTCCTCATTCTCCCTCAGGCTGCAAGGAGAAGGAAGAGTTTCCTGGTCCGCTGCTGGGCAATGTTCTGGACCCATGACCATTACACAGGATCACAGAATCACTGGAAGGTATCTCTGGAGGACATCTAGTCCAACCCTAGCCTGTTCAAGGAGGGTCAGTTAGAGCAGATTGGCCAGAGCCATGTCAAGTATTGTTACGAGTATCTCCAAGAATAGACTCCATGACCTATCTGGGCAACCTGCTCCAGTGTTTGGCCACCTTCACAGTGGCAGGGGAAAAAAAAAAAAAAAAGGTGTTTCCTTGTGTTCAGATGAAATTTAATGTGTTTTAATTTGTACCCATTGCCTTTCACCCTGTTCCTTGGTACAATGAAAAGAATCTGGCTCCCTTTTCTCCGTTCCCTCCCATCAGGTATTTATCCATATAGTAGTTAAGATTTCCCTGAGCCTTCTCTTCTCTAGACTGAACAGTCCCAGCTCTCTCAGCCTCTCCTCTTTATGAAAGATGCTCCAAGCCCTTAATCATCTTCATGGCCCTTCACTGGACTCAATCCAGTAAGTCCATGTCCCACTTGTACTGGGGAGCCCAGCACTTGACCCAGCATCCAGATTCAGCCTCACCAGGGCTGAGTAGAGGGGAAGAGTCACCTCCCTCAGCCTGCTGGCAGTGCTCTTCCCATGCAGCCCAGGAGGCTGCTGGCCTTTGCTGCAAGGACACATTGCTGGCTCATGGTCACCCTGGTGTCCACCACCCCCAGGACCTTTCCTGTAGAGCTGCTTTTTAACCAGTTGGCCACTAGCATGCCCTGGTGCCTGGGGTTATTCCTCCCTAAGAGCGGGAGCTTGCACTTCCATTTGCTGAACTTCATGACATTCCTGTTTCACCATTTCTCCAGCCTGCTGAGGAAGCAGTAAATAGTAGCAGAACCCTCTTGTGTTTCAGTGACTTCTCCCAGTTCTTTGCTATCTGTAAACTTATTTGAGCTGCACTCTCCACCATTTACCAGTCCATTAATGAAGAGGTTCAACAGTATTGTCCTCAATCCCTGGGGTACATCTCTAGTGACTGGCCTCCAGTTGGACTTCATGCTGCTGATCACAAACCCTTGAGCCCAGCAATTTAGCCAGTTTTCAATTCACATCACTGTTCACTTATCTAGCTCATGCTTCATCAGTGTGTCTATGAGGAAGTTATGGGAGAAAGTGTTAAGATAAACAACACTGCAGTCAAAATGAAAAATCTGTAATCACTGCTCCACTTGCTCCCAGACTGCATGCTGAAACTTCATCACCCATCCCGAGAGTGCTGCATTTGATAGGCAGGTCCTGGGAAGCTATCAGCACAGAGGCAGGGTGCCCTGAGGAAAGAGGAAAGACCAGACTTTATGATGATCTACCAGCAGCTGGAAATAGCTAGGCACAAATATGGCATTAGACTGGCAAAAGTGAGCACAGATTTCTTTTCACTGGATTACACTGCAGTGCAGATTAAGTTGCAGCCCAGCAGTGGTACAATATGAAACAGTGAGGGAAGGGTTCCCCCCATTTTTCACTGAATAAGCAGAAGATTTACAGATTCTGGCTGTCTGTGCCAGAAGTAATTTTCTTTGGAATGAAATCCAGGCTGAAATGGATATTTAAACCCAGTAAGAGCTGGGAGCAATACCACGGTGGTCTCTGTAATATATACCTTGAGTAATGAATACAAGAGATGTCTGGAACAAGGAAAAATTCCTTTCCAAATAACATATCTCTTGAGCTATTACCTAAAAGAAGCAGAGCTTCTTGTCTGACTCCTAATGAGCTTCTTGGCTGAACTCCTGCCCTATACACTCTTGAACACTGTAATTACACTTCTCTGGTCTGCCTCAATCTACTTTTAGCACTTTTCTAGTACGCGTGGCCATGAGAGTAAAATGCTTGACGTGAGGAACAAAGTTTGTTAAATGCTGTCTAATGATCTGTTTTTCTATCTTGTTGATTAATGCAAAACCATGAATTTTTCAGTTTTTCTAGTGTGCATTTTTTAGAAAAGCATGACTGTTCATTAGACTCTGAAAAATAATTATGGAATTGTCTCTTAGAATAATACCACATGACAACACACAGGGAGGTTTTTGCTGCTGAATAAGCACCCAGACAAAACTCTCCTTTAAGACAGCACTTTATATTGCTCTCAGATTTTACTCATCTAAACTCATTCCTTTGTTCAGTTTTAAACATCATGATTCGCTTTACTGCTTTTTTTTTAAGGGATTTTAAGTGAATGACAAGATTTAGAGATGAGTGTTTTGTTTCCCTACAGTTTTAACCATTAAAATTGAAATTTCAAGAGTAGACTTAGTTTTACAATATTTAAGCTTATGTTAAACATATAAAGTTAGCTTTCCACAAATAAAATACTGAATAGACCTTAGCAGAAATTTTGTGGAAGAGAAATGGTACCATGATTTGTATTTGACAAAGAAAAACCTATTATTGTAAAAAATCATAGCCCATATTTCAGAATAATTTTATACAAAATGTGAATGGATAAAACCAAGAGAAATATTAATATTTTGATTTGTTGCAAACAGCTCAATAAATCTCACTCAAATACTCACTAAAGAAATGTCTTCCATTTTTATATTTCAGGGGCGTTTAAGCAGTTGATAAAACTGTCAGTTAATTATTCCAATAAATATCAATACTAAAAATCAATATACTGGAAAACTCACTTTATCAGGTACAAGAATTTACATGTTTTAAACGTTTTCTTCCATTCTGAAGCAATAACAGAGGGGGGCAGTCTTGGACAAAAATCTCTTTTGTGTATTATCAAACTATCTCTCTAGCTTCTGAGGTTCCAAATTCAAGTACTGTGTCTTCTAAAACACAACACTTCAGTAATGCCCATGCTTTGATCTACATTTAAGAGCCAAGAAATTATCAGCTGTAAAGACTTGTATTACTCAGCCAAAACTAACTCATATGAAGCTCCCCTACAGAGAAGAAGGTGGAATGGACTGCAGTGCCACTCAGGATTACTGCTAAGGTCGTAGAGTGGTACCTACAGCGCAAAAGTATATGTGACTGTCATCAGTGAGCTGTCCCTAAGACTGAAATGGCTGTTTGCTGTCACAAGATTTGCCAAGAATTTTAAGCTAAACAGAAGAAGGAGGCAAAGTTTTGGTTCTGCTCTGCATGTGTCACAGAGCTAGTTCTCTGTGCCACATATGCACCCAGAAAGCGCTTGGACACTTCCTATTGAAAATGATATAAATACCTTAAATATAAAGACAAAAATAACGGGAAATTACACAGGAGGAAAGCAAGTGCATATACTAGCCTTAAACAAATATCAGGCAGTAATTACACTCCAAAACAGCTGATCTGATGACTTAAAGAACTATAGGGTATTGTTACAAAGAATGTGAAAGCTGTAAAAAGGAGAGGCAGTAGTCTACAACCACAACAAGCAGATAACATCTCAGAAGTTTTTGGGTTAACTTTTTCTTTTCTTTCCTCGGTCTCAACACTCAGAGACTGTATTTTATGCTTGTACAAGTTTTTGCAGCATCTCAATCTTGTGCTGAACATCACCTCAATCCATGTTCTTCACAAAACCTGGGTAAAAATAGGACATTTGGCAACACTCCATCTGTGATGCTTTGTCATTTTCCAGTATTTGGTCATTAAACTGCAGTGACTGACTTTTCATCTCAGGCTTTTTGACAAAGTACTGTAATCTGCATGCCATCTGGTTTTTGCTGTTTCCATTAGATTATCACTGTTTGGGCCCTATTCTAATCTTTCATTTACTGGTGTCATCCTTCATAAATGCTAGTTTAAATGGTCTTGTAATATTGGCACTAATCATAGTAATGGTAGTAATGTTCTTTATTTTACTGTTCACAGAAAAAAGCTTGTCCATGGCCTGTTTAAATTAGCACAGTGTTTAAGGTAAATCAGATTAAAACAGGGCCCAGCAATCTTCAGAGACAGTGGTGAAATAATAGATGTTCTTCATTATCTAGCACAGAAGAGATGCCTGTCCCAAGGTTTGCAGTCTTGGAAGAACAGCCCAAACCACTTGCTTTAGGCCACGGAGCATTTCACAATGATGATGATGATGATAATTCAGCACATGGAAAGGAGTTACTGCTGTTTGGTACATCAGCCAGTCTGCCCCTTCAAGTATTAGCAAGGTTTGACTTGGAGAATCAGTCCTTAAAAACTGGAAGTTCCTAATGCTTTTGCACAGAGGAGTGAGCATGTGAGTCCTTGTAACAAACCATATGCTCATATTGCTTCTGCATATGCTGGTTCATTAGAGCTAATATTAGCCTTTGTAAGAGACTGAGTATACAGACAATTAGACAGCAGATCAATTACATCAAAATGGATCATGACCCTATTCTACCCTGCTGAATTCTTTTTTCCCTGATGTCAGCCCGAGGAATAACTTGCCTCACTGTCTCACATATAGCACAGGTAACTCTCCGTGGGGGAGTCAGACTATTCTTTGATTGATACTAATCTTTGGAAAGCTCCCTTTCTCATCTTCTCTGCTCTCCATCATTGTTCAGACTGCCAGCCTGGAAAGCTGAATAGGAGGAGAGTGGGGCTTTGGGGCAATGAATCTTCTTCAGTAAAATAATTTTTCACTGGCCCTAAGATATGCAAACTGTAGGAGTCTACAATGAGGACTTGAATCTGTGTAATGACAAAAGCAACTTGGCTGAGATTTGGCTGTATCCCATTAAAATCAAGAGCAAAACTCATTGGTAAGGAAGGGAGAGGATAGGATCAGCTTATTTCAGAGACCTGTAAGCACCTTTGAAATTCAGTGAGCTTTAGGCCCAACTCACACACAGCAGCTCTCCCTGAGCAGTTCTGCACCTGGTCATGCAGAACCATCCAGATCACTGTCCATTAGCAGCTGCTGTACTGTGTCAGCAAAAGAGGATCAGGCAGGAATGATGCATTTTGTTACTGAAATCAACTGTAAACATAAAGGACATTTCCTAAAATTATGTTTCTGCCCTCCCCTACTGTCTGAAGTTCATTTTCTTTGCATTATATCTGATTATAGTTTTAAAAATTTGAGTAGTTATTGCCTGCACTTTAAAGAAAAAAGAAATAACTGGGAAAAGTGAAGAACAGCTTGGTTGCTCCAGTGTGCTACATTCTTCCTACATTTTATCTTTTAAAAAAAAATCCATCCATGGCCTTTTGCCGTGTTCAGAAAGTATTACAAGATAAGGCAAGTAATTTCAGATTGCTATGTATATTCTGTTCATTTTCAAAAATTTTCCTCATAAAACTTATAAAATATTTCATAGTATATAAAATTTTTTCAGCAGAGAAACACCGTAAGAGTGCAGTGCCATGATTCATTTCTGAGTTCACAGGATTAGGTGAGAGCCTAGTGTGCCATACTTAAAGTTCCTGGACAAGACTTGGTGCCTTAATGATGCTGAATAACCACCTTGTATATCAGTGGAACAGCATAATTCTGTATTGGTAGTAGTCACAATGGGCATCCTCTCTCTTTTTGTTGTCTTCTTTTTTCTAGCATGATTTAGAGAATCATCAGAGTCAAATCCATGCTTCTCACATTGAATAATATTTCTTATTAAACTAAGGCTCATTTGGTGGGCAAGTCCAGTTCAGATTTACAAAATAATTTCCTAAATATGAGTTGTCTTTTACCTTTCTGCTGTTAAATTAACCTGCCAAAAAGAGGTCAGACTGTAATTTTGCTTCTACTCTTACAGTCAAGTGGCATTTTTGTACAGTTAATGGAATTATTGTTGATCTTCATGTGGGTAGATAAAAGAGAAGCTCATCATAAATACTTATATTCACTATTGTCATTTGCCTAACTGCATTCTCAAAGATTTTTCAACACTATTTATTAAACTACTGTTAATTTTCTTCACTTGCTTGGTTAGCATGTAAAATTTATAGGGCTTTCTATGTGTGATTAATGTCAGTAATAGAATTACTGATGGAGGTAAAATTAAACATCTGAACTCTTGATAATTCACAGTCTTTTTACATGAGTGAAACTGACATTTTATGGTTGACATAGTTCAAAAGATGTTAACCCATCATATTTACTTACAAATTCCCTTTGACATTATTTTACTAAAAATATTACACTAACTGTAGCAGTACACATTATTTAGCTATGATGCTATTCCTTTGAAAATGCGGGCTTTCCAACACTTGCTTTTTAGTGATAGGCAGGAATGTGTCGGACAAATCAAGCCCTGTACTGAATGTACTATTGAGGGTGTTTTGTATGACCAGCTTCTCTACGAACCGCAGACTGTTTTTGTGGCTTTGCTTGGGTAAACATGGATCTCGCTGTGTGTCGCGGGGCTGGTTGCACAGGGCACTGTGCCGTTTGGCCTCCACATCCTCCCACATGCTGCACCAAGTGGTTGTACAGCGCTCGGGGACCAGGGCCTGATCCAGCCCGCAGCAAGCTCAACTGGCAGCTTGCGGAGTCCAGCCCTGAGGCTGCTGCAGAGGGAGCCTCTACCTCGGAAAGACTGGGAGGAAGGGAAGCTTGGAGACCGGCTTGGAGAGGGCTGTGGAGCTGAGGAGCTCGCAGGTTGACTGCACATGACAGGTATCTGGCACACTGGTGACAAGAGCCTGCCAAAACTGAACATTTGGGGTTGCAAATAACAAATTTACAGCTACAGAAGATTCAAAATACATAAAGGGTAATGTTTTTCCTCAGCCATGGAACCTATGGGTTGCGTACAGGGGACTGCTGTCTTTCTGCGTTAGAGGGTGTGTGCCTTGTTCCCCCTCTGAAGTCCATGGCATAGAAGGGTTGTCCAGCAGGCAGCAAACTGGCCTTGAGAGAGCAAGTTTCAGCTCTGCTCCTCCCAGGCTTTCTGCATGACCTTAGATATCCAGGTTGCCCACGTGGATTTTATCTCCTGTACAGTGAATCTAGAGCTCAACTGATGGCACTTGGAGAATGGCAGGTGTGGAAGTGGGGGACCTGAGGATGTGCTGCCAGCTGTGAAACCTATTGAACATGAAGATGTACAAGACAGCTAGTAGGGCATACAGCCACAACACATTAGATAACTACTGGTGAAATCTTCAGTGCTGATGGCCCTCTAAACACCTGTGTGGGTTAACAGGTATTTTTTCAATGGATTTATGTTATGTCAGCATCAAATTCTCTATAAATTTCACTCTGAATTCCTCATTCAGTTTTGGACACTGCCGCTGCCCCCTTCTGCTACAGGGGGTAAGCAGAAGCTACCCTTGTGCCAAAGGCTGAGATGTCAAACACTGAGATACACGACTGACTGTAGCACAAGACACATAGTAGGGAGAGCTATCGCTGAAGCGTATGGGAGGTATACAAGTACTTCAGTACACCTGAGAGCTACAATACCTGCCATGCTGCAAACAGTGGTATAAAACTCAAGTTGAAGTGGAAATACTCAGCTGCTGCTGCCTCTTTTCTCACCTGCTGTGGCTGCAGTAGCTGCTACTCCTTATGATCTCATTTGCCTAATGGGAGCGGGTTGCTGCCTTGCTGTGACTCCTTGGGTGAAATTAGTACTTTTCAGGACAACTTAAAATCAGTAACACACAAAAAGCAGGAAGAGTCTGCTGAAACATGCAGAGAGTAATTATGTATGATCATTTATATGTACAGATTACAGCTCTGGTCCCCTTGACTGGTGATAGACAATTCAGAAACAAAGCTGTCTTTGGGTGAGAGGCCACTTTGCATCTTGACAAACAGCATAAGAGGAAAGGAAAAGGAGACACGTATCTTAGGACATTTAATAATGGCACATGATCATAGTTAGTTCTGCATGATACCATTGTACAACAACTTCTCGGAGTCTTGGCTGGATAGCCAGGAAGTTCTTTCCCATCAACAACACTAATTGAATATACAGCTGGGTAACTCCAATAAAATTGCCTGCAGTGAGACAGTTGAATTAGCCGATATTAAGTGGTGGTTACTAGGAATGTCATCCAGTTGTTCACACATAGGTGTCTAGTGTCATTTGAAGTATCCTACGGTATTTAAGACATCCTCTGGGACTTAGTCTCTAGATGTGATTTCAAGGGACATGGACTTCCCCATAGGTCCTTGGCATCCCATAAGAATGTCTCAAATACCATAAAGCATCTTTGATGGCACTCAACATTTATGTGTATACAACAGAAACAAGCCCCTGGTTTCTGAGTTCAGATTCCAATCAGATAAGTAGATGCCATCACCCTGCTGTGAAGCTTTTTCAGATTATCTGCAGATAGGGGAAAAGAGCACTGCATTAGTCCACATGTCAAAGGTCATCTTTGCAATTACAAGCCCATTGTTAGGAGTTAATCATGATAACTACTGGAAAAGGGTATCATCAAAGAGCTTTTAAGATGTGAACAATTTGACCTTAATTATAGAATTTTCATTCCTGTATTATGTGGCTTCCTGAAGCTCTGCACATTAAGACAGCATTGTCTGGTTTTTGCAAAAGAAAAATAATCAACGCAAGTTAAGATAAATGTTTTTCGTACCTTCATCTTCCAAATATAATTTCCAACTGAACCAGAAGAGAAATTTTTTTTCTGTGACTATGCAGGAGATGAGGTCATGGGGATTTTTATTTAAATGATCTCTGTAATAGAATACTGATACTGCTATAAGATGGATCAATAACCCTTGGAAAATAATGTCTTAGGAAAATGAACAATAATACAGTTATGCAGCTACATGTATAGAGGGTATTGAATAGATATTTTATCATTAAAATTTAACATTTAAGAATGTAATTCAGCACCCTTTTGTAAATGCTTCCTTTAAGCATATTTTGTAACAGAAGATTTGCCTGCAGGAGTGTAATTGAAAATTAAATAATTAATTTTTGTTTAATATTCAACAGGATCTTGTTGATTCCGGCAAAACAAATAAAGCACACACACATCCCAAACTGCAGTAACAAACAAAAGGGTGCAGTAAGTTATCTTCAAAAAAGCAGCTGAGCTGACAATGCTTTATGAAACAAAACAGGCAACAGAAAAATGTAACGTTAAGATCTTAAATATTTTCATGTTTCTTCCTTTCCAAGTTAACCAGTAAAAGCTAGTGGGTTGCATCTGCAATATTTAAATGAGTTTTAAGAAAATCTTATCTAGTTTCTAGAGACACTTTGCAGGTAAAGCAAGGATGTTAAGGCACTTTAAGAACAGAAATTAAATGGATTCCTGTTCCTGCAAACTACTAAGCACTTCTTCCAAGTGACATCACTTAATATTTCCCAGGCTTTGCTCAACATCACACTTAATTAAACTTTTGCTAATAAACACGAAGAGCTCAGTTTATCCCCATTGCTGGACTACAGTGACAAACCAATTGTTCAGTCAAGTCTGATTACCTACATGTGTATTTATTTTATGCTGATACATGCAATGTTTGCACATATAGAGATAAATATTTCATTAAGATTTTAAAAATAGAAGACATGAAAAAGGTTGTAATTACTTCATAATGTAAATGAAAATTGTTTCTTTAAATAAAATGCTTCATTTGGGTAGCTTGTTACATTTGAAACTGAAATATCTCACAAATAAATGTATCTTTACTATGTTCTTATCTAGTGCATTTTATGCTAGTGCATTTTATGCTTGAATGTTCTGAAAAGCACAAACTTTGTTCTTATTGAGAATATAGGGTTAAGAATATAAATTGTAAATTTACTCATAAAACTACAGTTTTCTCCTCTGTGATGATATTAAGAAACATAATGGGACAGAACTTTTCCATACTACATCCTATTATTGCACCTGTCTGATGGATGCTCTTCTGGGTTCTACGTTCATTTTGCTTCTCATTTAAACTCATCAACAGGAATTTTAAAAGAAGCTAACTTGATTTTTTTTCCCCAAAATTAATGGTTTGTACATATTATATATTTTTCCAGCTACAATCTAGAAATAGGAATCATACTGCAGATTTTGCTCAGGTAAAATTTTCCCAGAGAGACTCAGTGGAGGTTTGCCTGAAAAGTGCAGGTAAGAACTAATATTCCCTGAGTTATGCTTGGGTACAAACAGAAAATATGATTTCTGTTCATCACAAGTTCCACTGGAAACATGGGGGGG
>NW_020799095.1:139832550-139910808 GCF_003259725.1 Athene cunicularia | reverse complement strand
GGGGGGGGGGAAGGAGCATTTTCTAATTGGAAAAGCATAGGATAGAGGGAGATGTTTTTTCTGTTTAATACAAGATACTCTAAAACCTCAAGAGGAAAACATAAATCCTAATGATTTAATTCTCCAGTCATTTACAGTTTACAGTCATGCAGACATGACTTTATGTGGTTCTAAGCTCAGCTGTGGTTGGGAGGCTGTGCTCCAGCCACGACGTGATGGAGGGAAGGAGCAGGGGGTCTGTAGTAGCTCATCCAGAGGACTGGAGGAAAACAGCACTCTTTGGAGGTCTCATCTTTTCTCTCTGTAATGTGAGAAAGCTATGGCTCGTACTGTGTTATGAACCATAGGAAGCTTTGTTAAGAATAGGTGTGGTGGTATTTTATACCTGGAATTAATTTTATTCCATCATTATAGTAACCTTGTCTTACTTTGTTCTGCTACCTCAAGGCTTTGTATGTTAGTTATCATTTGATAGTAAAGCAGCAGCCAGTTCACCTGTTTTCCTGAAACTTTAGGCTTGATAAATATACACTGCGACTTTATTAAAAGTTAACAACATTAATGGTCATGACAAAGAGCCATGCAAAAGCAGACTAGTGAAAATGACAAAGCAAGCAGGGTCAACAAGACCTTCAAGAATCAAGTTTTGAGCCAGAAGCAGAAAGTAGGACCTTTGTTAACTATGTGGCAAAAGAAAGTGAAATATGCCCATAAATCGTTGATAGAGGCAAAACAGTCTGGTGAGCAGGGGCTGTCCTTCAGAGCAGTGTTCCCCAGCGTGGCCCGCTTGGGTGCGTGCAGCAGCAGCAGCTGGAGCAGTGGGAGCATTTCCCAGTAGAGGAGGTGTTCAGCAGCCCAGGCAGGGTGTAAATCTCTCTTTGCAGTGGCATGAATACCACCAGCTGGTAGCATAATCTAGAGACCATTTTCTAGAAGTCTCCGGGTAGAAGTACCTTACGGAAGCAAGAAGTTACACATAAAAAGAAGAGCATTTCCTATGGCTCTGATCACCTGCAAATTCTGAAGAGAAATTAAGATTATTTCACACGGCCATACAAAAGCCAGTAGGCAACTGTTGTACTGGTGACATAGCATGGGAAAGCTATGCCTGTATGGCAGCATTTTTGTATGAGGCAATACAATGATGTGTGCTACCTAGCGTACAGTGCCTGCTTCAAAACGTGTGTTCTTTAAGATAAGCATTTAATTTTAAGTGTGTGCTTATGCAACTTGAGTTTCAACAGTACTGGGAATTCACTGCTCCCATGGACAATATGAGACTGGATACCTAACTGCAAACTAGCCATTTTTCTAGAGGACATTCAGTTTGACAATTATAGCTATTCCCTTCTGAATATTTCTGAATTTTCCCAAGGAATTGAAAGTATAAAGACTAAGTAGCTATACATGGAACACTGTCTTTATAGCATAAATTCATTGTATCGAGTCCTGTGACAATCTTTGCCATTCTTAGATTATCGCTTGCATTAATGGATCATTTTAAAAATGAATTTGTAAATACTTATTTAAATAGAAGTTTGTAGAGAAATCTGATGGTTTAAAATCACTCAGCTTCTCTGGAACACCAATGATATTTTTATCTGCACTGTGTATATACAAAATGAATTACTACACTGGCAGTTAGTATTTGTGTTTCTGTAAGTAACACATATAAGTGAAAAATATAAACCACATCACTCACCAGATAAAGACAAATTTTTAAAGCATGATTTATGGAAACCTTTAATGAGATGGTTTTATTGTAAAAGGTAGATGTTCTCTCACTTTGTGTGAGGAGTGGTGTGGTCTAGCTTTATTTACACGTGACATACACATGCTTTTTCACTTATACAAGAAAATAATCATAATTGCAACAATTGATTTCTCAGTCTGTTTTGCATTAGGCAAACATTTTTGCAAACCATATTGTCTCAGTTTTTCTTGTCTCTAAAATTAGAATAATTCTTATTTAGCAAAAGTAACATTAAAAATTAGTACTTAAATCCCAGTGTTATCTGAAATTATTAGGGCATTACTCCATAATGTGATCATTCTGTCTCAATCCACAGGGAAAAGAAAACTTCCATGCATCATAGCTGTCAGAGCAGATGAAGAAGTCAGTCACTTCTTCCTCCTAATCTCAGACTATGGCTATGTCTATGTTAGTACATCAAATCGGCACAGGGACCATTCTCTGGTCCTAACGCCAAGTGGCCCAAGGAAGCCTGCACCCCTATGCCCAAATTCTGATCTCATGTTATTTTCTGAACTACATTCGGGCATTTTCTCAGAGGTCTAAACCATGCTAAGGGAACATGCTGACCATTAAACCAGTAATTGTGGGATAGACAGTGTTTGAAACATGCTCATCACTCTGCAGTTGTTAGTGAGGATATAAGCAGAAGGAGAAGAAAATACTGAGAGAAACGTTCCTACTGCATGACTTCCCAAACCCCTTCCTCAAGGTAATCTCAGAGAAGAGGGTAGTAGGACACACCCACTGGTATTGTAGATGCTGCCATGACACCACTGTCTTTTCAATGCTGACATTTTTATTTTCAGCTTCTAGAGAGACCTAAAATGCAGACAATCAAATTCTGATACACCTGAAGTGGATTACTGTTATTATTTCATGAGTGAAATGCCTTCCACAGGACTAGCTGTGGAACCAGTTGTGTTCAGAAAGTATACATGTAGTATTTGATCTTGATAAAGATAATCCAAATTATATATCTTGTAGGAAATAGAAGAAAAATAGGAGAAATATTGCAGTGAATTAATGGTCCAATTAGCCTAACTGCTACTTGAATTTAATTAACTATTATATTGCTTGAATATGTTCCATAAATTACTTGCGAACGCATGTGTGCAGAGGAGTGGCACTAATCTGTGTTATTAAGGCATAAAGAAAGATTTATTAGAGGATTTCACAAGATCTATAGTAACCAAAAATGAGATCACATAAGAGAGTAAGTCTTACAAAAATGCCTATCTTTTTAATGAAGTTATTACTGCTGATGCCATGGGGGTTTTTTATTTCTGGTTTCTTGCTTCAGTCCACACTGCGATACTCATGCATCTCTTGAAATGCTTCACTTTTGTGAATAATCTTACATTTTTCCTGGTACTTTGCGGGAACCGAGATGCTCTATTATATTCAAAATTCTGTGCCCTCTGAAGTGCAGGAGAGTTTGACACTGACTCCTGCTGGATGCCTCATAGGTTATGTATCACTGTGCAGAGAAACTGCAATTTAATTAAAAATTATACATTTCATAGCTTAATTGTTAACTTTGCATCCTTTTTTTTCCAAAATACAGAATTTCATTGCAGAGATAATTTGAATACCTTTGTCACATTGAAGAGGGAAAGAATTAATTAAATTCCAGATTGCCAATCAAGTTGAGAACACAATATGGAAATCCCCGTTAAACAGCAGGCAAGTAATGGTGCTCAAATTGTGATAGAGACTAATGTATCTTGCAAATGAAAATGTCATTTCCAATCTGCAACATAATGATATGCTCAGATTTCTCCCTGCCCCCACTCCCACTCTTTTTACTCAAGTCTAAAGTGCACTCTGTAATGCATTATTAAGCTAAATTCTGACCCAGTTTCTTAATTATCTGTAAGCTACGGGGAACTTGTAGCAGAATATTAACTAAGGCAAGAGATGTAAGACAGAAGAATCCACGATGGCATTACAGAGAATCATTAGCATTTTGCTAAGAAAATCCTTCACATTTTAATATTTAACTTAGCCTGACATGTAGAATTTATATTTTAAAGCAGGACAAAGTATACACCAACCAAGCCACCAAAACAACCCAGGAAAAAAAATAAAAAAGGGCGGAAGCATTCCTGGATTCACAAAATCAAAAACCTGTAGCATACTGGCACATTTCTGAGACAACAGGATTTTTTCCAACTGTTCTTACCGGATACCATCAACAGTTGTTACAATCTCATATAACACTATGTGCCGAACGTTTATTTTAGATGAACTATAGAATATAATCTGCTATGGGTTATATATGTGTACCAAAATTTTTGCAGCTACAATTGGGATAAACAACTGTCATACTAAATGACAGTTAGAAAGAATCTTCCAAATACTTTTGTGCCTGGTTAGTATCACGTTAGTGGTTTCAGTTTTATACCTCCCTGCACTGCTGCATATTATTGGACTATGATAAATTTTCATGGGATACCACAGATATACTATATCAGAAACAAAGAACACATGGGCTTCTACCTATAAAGCTGCACATATATGTGATTTTGAAGACTTGCTGTATCGCTGATGTGAAAGTGTTTGAGTGAGTGAAAAACATACTGCAAGAGCAATGTATTTAGTGAGAACAATTTTTAATATAAAACATATTTCAAAATTATTTGAGGAAAAAATACCTTCCCCACCCCATAACTGAAGGATCTGTGGTATGATCATATAGAACGTCAAGCTTTAAGTGTAAAATTTAGACAGCAAAGTCTGCAATATATATTTATAATTTTGTGGACAAGGATGTTATTTATTCAGTTCAAAGATCAAAGAAAACCTATGCAGTCCATTTACCCTTGAGCTGAGGAGTCACCTAACTGCAGAATATGGAATTTGTATATACATTTTTAAAAAAGAATTGTTTCATGAATTCATCAGTGAAGAGGTCCTACTGTTTGAAAAGAGTAAGAGTCAGTTAAATACAATGTTTTATTAGTAATAGTGTCAATTCATGTGGCAAGTCTGTAGTTTGCAAAACATTTGATGATTGGAAAGTGCTAACAAGCTTAATGTACATTCAAGTACACTGCTTCAATCTGAAGTGTACTTTCTCTACTGGAGCATCTGGATGTATCATTGCTAATGCTAACACTGTGAATTTCCCACTTCAACCCACCAAATATTCTAGGAATAAAGGCGTACAAAATTTCTCCAAAGTGATGAACAGCGAGTTTGAGACACCCTTCCTTTACAGATAAGGAAACCCCCCGAATCCACATTTTATACTTGAGCACCTAAACCAGTGTGTAGGCATCTAAAGAAAAAGCCCAGTTTTCAAAGGTAGCTTTTGTAAAAGTACAGCACGTTTTTCCATTTGCATGATTTTTCTTTCTAGACTAATCTGTGTATTCAATCAGGCCCAAACATTCATACCAGAGTATCCTCTACAGAGAGCGGACACCTTTTCTTCATGCAACTGCAGTTCGTCTCTGACTGCAATCAAGCCAGCATGTAGTCAGCTGTCCCTCACCAAGGAGAGAACATCTGTGACAGTATGTGCTCCTGGGACAAAGCTGGACACCAGAGGTATGTTTACCAACGTAAATATGTCATGCAAACTATCTGTGACATCCTGACCCCACAGCGTTTGGTTCTTTCATCTCCTGAAGTGCTTTGATCCAGTGATGGACTGTGAGGAAATCTGCATCACGTCTTAGGTGGGAAACCATTCTGACCGATGCAGACATGGCTGGACAGACAGCCTAAAGGCCTTAACCTTGCCTCCACTGGGCAAAGAAAAGTCCTTAGTGAAAATATGCTGGTATCCATTGTTCACTTAGCATAATCACCAGTGCTATTATTGTTAAATGAAAGAGAGCCTCCCTCCCCTAAAAGCAAAATCATCTATTTAGACACAGCAATGTTCTGCCTCCTTGTGTCATGCCACTCCATGGTCATTGCTATTTCTCTCACAAAAATGTCCAGTAAGGGTTCATTTCCTTCTCAGGACTCTATTTCTTCCATCACTTCCATCACAATTGTTCGAGGGCCTGTCAGGATGAGGTTGCTCACTGTCCTGTAATCCACGTGGAGAACATTGAGGCCATTGACAGATACAACAAACTGGCAAACCTGATGAGAAAAGCAAGCAGCAAAAAACGTTACACATTAGACTTTTTTGGTAAGGTTATTTACACAGATGTACTATCAACTCCTGGGCATGCAAAAGCTCCAGAACTCTTCACATCATCTCATTTAGCACTCTTAAGAAAAGCACATTTCTTAAAATTAATTGGGCAAGTTAATTTTCAGCAAAATTTTTTGAAATATCACTGCAACTTTCAAATTGGGAAGTTTTGAAGTCCTACATCAATAATTTTTCTTATAATGATTATATTTTTCTTATAACAATTATATTTTTCTTATAACTGATATTTTCTGATATCAGTGGTGCTTTGCAAACAATATGGGACAAGACAGCTCTGGCTATTGCTGTTATCCTTAGTTTGTCTTAAACACTTCATAGAAACCATTTTGAACGACTCTTGATAGTCATTGTGAAAATACGCATAACGTTTCCAGGCTCAGGGCAAGGTCTCGATGGTTACTTCACTAGATCTAGTGTCAAAACCTCCACCGGTACAAAACGAACCCAAAGGTTCCAAATTCTAAGAAATAACATCACGGAAGATGAAGTCAGTATTAGGATGGATTAAAATGTCACTGCCATTTTCAGGAGATACTCCTACACAGATTTAATTCTTTTTACTTTTTATGTGAACAGTTTTTGGCTTTCTTCATCAAGTAAATGAACTCTCATTAATTAATTTCAAATATGCTAATATTTTGTTTTTAAAAGCCACGACAAATTCAAACATTGAAAGTCTTGTATCATCAGAGGCTGTTTTCTGTCCCAAAAGTCTTGATAGAAATATTCTGACCAACACCACTGTATATCTTAAAAGAGTTAATTGGAGAAAAAGTCACATCAACATTGTAAAAAACTGAGGAGGAAAAGAAAGATAACAATATTGATTTCTCAAAAACATTAAGCCTTCTCTGTATCTAATCATAATATTACAGTATTTGGTAAAAAGGCCAAAAATGTGTAGTATCTAGATCTGTGTTTTTAATGATAAAAATATGTGGCCTAAAGCAATAATAATATCATCCTGATGTTTCAATGAAAACAATACATTCACTAGAAGGTTATGTCACTCATAAGTCATCTTGAGTCTGTAAGAAAAAAGCTACGAAGCAAGTATCACTAGAAATTTTCATGCTTTATTTTATATTTTTACCTTTCTTATTTAAGCAGAAACACAACACAGAAACATATGCAGGAGAGGTGGGAAGCAGCTCTGGTGTCTTCCAGTGCTAGCTCTAAAACAGATTTTCTCCCAAGCCAAGTCATTTAACTTCTGTGCATCAGCTACCTTCCCTCTCAAGTAAAACGTGCAGTGAAACTCAATTCGTATTTGTGCAAAATGTACAGAATGTAGCTATCAATGTTCCATTTAAGGAAAATTATAGAGGAAGCAAAGCCAATCCAAAAATGTAACATTTCATCAAAAACGCCACTGATGATTTTAATCTCTGCTCCTTAGAGCCTCTACACAGGAAGAGCGGCAGCAGCAGTCCCTGAAGGGAGGGCAAACTTCTCCCTTGCATCTGCCCCTTACCCTCAGAACTCCTCTGCAGAGCTGAAGATCCTGGATGGCCTTACTGATCACCAGATTCAGTAGTCTAAATGGTCACCAAAGTATGGCAATCGGCAATACCACTTAGCCAACTTCCACGGCAGTATGGATGTATCTTTCCTATACATTCATAGGCTATATTTAAGCTACAAGTAGCATTGGGAAAATGGTCCCATTTTTTGCATGCAGACAAAGCCTTCTAAATTTTAAGGATTTTGGTTGAAAAAGTAACCCATCATCCTCTGCAGTGTACCTCAGTATTTAAGAGGCATGTCTATTTAGTTTAAAATGCAGATTACTGCAGTATCTGTAAGTCTCTTAACTTCCAGCAGTATTTCCTAATGCTTTCTATGGCTTTCCAAGATTGTATCAAGTTTTACTGAATTACAGCTCTGGCTCCAGAGTAATATTTTAGTTGATTTAAAACAGACCTGCAGAAATAACATTGTCCCTTCTGGCTTAATGCAATTTTTGGAAGTTGACTGGCTGATGTTTGTTTTACTGCTGCATATTCTCAGACTTCTCAAGTTACTGGAATCCCAATGCATGGGACTCATGTTTGGCCAGGAACAGGCATGCAAGCATGTGATGGATAAATCTGCATGCTGGATCATGTCAGGGGCATTCCAGGGCCTTCAGGGAACATCCCTGCCAGAGGAACAGACTTTCCAGACCAGCCAGCCACTCACACCAGGGATGCAATGGTGTAAATGTGAATGGTACAGGCACCGCAATAGTGAACAGCAATCTGGATGTCAAAGAGTGAATTTCTTACACAAAAGACAAGAACTGACACGTCTGCATTCTCAATGTGTTTGGTTTAATATATGCCCTTGGCAGTATTATTAATCGGCAACGCATACAGACTGAGAAGAGTCCCCTTCATGCCATCCTTTGGACTGTATCCAAATGGTTTATTAGTCATTCCAATATTCCAATATCCATTTCCATTCCATATCCATTATCCCTTCCATCCAAGCCATCCAAATGGCTTATTAGTCATTCCAGTATTCCAATATTCCGACATCCATTTCCAGTGGATAGGATTAGATGCAAAAAGCCCACCCAAGACAGATTAAAAGAGAAGTGTACAGAGGACAAGGCACAGAAGAGTGTGCTTCTGTCCAAAAATTTCATGAAAAGAACAATGAGGAACAGGAGATGATAACAAACAACCAGTGACACTGAGGGTAGAAAGCTCTGTCCATGGCTCCTAGGGCTGAGTTTCTGCAAATTCCAGATCCAGCTCCCTCAAGAATAAAGAAATGTGGAGTCATTTGCTGTGTCCTCCACTCCTGAGAGCGGAGAGAGGATTGCACAGTCCTGACCCCTTCACTATGCTGAGTGTCCTCGACTCACCCAGTTTTCTCCTCCCTACTGCCGTTTTCCATCCAGTGTTGCATCCAGCAAAGGGAAATGAAATGCAGCACCGCTTCATGCATTTTGGCCACCATCAATCCTGCCCCCCAAAAGCCCACATCATGCGTTGCTCTCTTGGTGGAGTTACAAAACGAGTGAGAGCAAGCGAGTACTCACAAACCAGCCCTGACTGAGCATATCAACCCACATATTATTATCTCAGGAATTTTCTTAAAGAGACTGGTTTACAAAATTGCGATGATTTAATGTTACATTTATAAAAACACATTTCAAAAAGCTGTAAGTGCTCAGCTCATAGCTATAGCTGTTGAGGGCTTTGTAACTATAAACATGTAAATTTCTCTGTTGGTTTCCACACATCAGTAACTATAATAGATAATAAACTACAGTTAAAAGAGCCTCAAAGAGCCTTTTATTGCTCATTTCCTCATAGCTCTCCAAGGAGCCTGACAGGAGATAAGCATCCATTTTTATCCCTCAGACTTCAAGAAATGACAAAGCCCAGAATAAATTCCAACCATTTTGTTGGTCAGGATGTGGTGATCTAAAAACCACACAAACTATAACAGTTAAAGTAACACTGAAATGAAAATATTCCTTAATTAATTTCAAATATTTAAATGTTACTGTAATAAACAATTATTGTTAAGTATTTCAATTTCCCACCTTGGCATACAGCATCTCAGAGAAGAAGGGATAGCAGAAAAGGCACCTCTGTCTTTCTGTGTTTTTTCACCGGCACATACAGACAGTTTAACTAAATCCAGGTGTTCCCAGGAAAGGAAAACTTCAACTTTGGGCTTATATTTGAGCAAAAAGAATCGAGGAACCTATCACTTCAAGAAGTTAACAAAGATTTGTCATGCCATTTATCATCAAAATGAAGATGGTGAGAAGATGAATTATAATTAATTTAATGGCCAAAATCAAGATTGTGCTGCACTTGGATCTGTACAACCCTTCCTCCCCGTCACTGGGTATTTCTCTTCCCTCCATGGCAAGCCTTGGCTGCCTGCCCCTCCTTGGTTTTTCCAAGCTGCCCTGGAGTTGTACATCCACACCCTTTGATTTTCCTGCTGGGAGAATTGTCTGCTGGGCAAACCAAAGCCCCACTCCCTCACAAGGGGCTGCCTGCACCAGGGCTGGATTCATGAGCCTGTGCTGGTCAGGAGCTGTGGTCAGAATGACTGGAGGATGCTCCCAAGGGATGTCAAAGACCAGCTGTAGGCATCGATGTGGAATTGCACAACTACCTTAAAGAAAATTATTGAATAAAAATATTGCATACCTATCACTAATTCTTAGCGTTCTGCCTCAGGATGACCTTAATATTTATGAATCCTACAGGAATATTTTTGAGGACAGGCAGTTAGCCTAGATCCTCAGATCTTCAGATGCTGTTTGTGCTATAGCCTTTAGTCATCTGTCCTTGCAAAGCCAGGCCTTGCTTGCTGGACTTTTAAAAATTTTATCTATATATTTAAATACTTTAAAATTTTCCTTTTTTTTTTTTCTCTAGACACACTTTTTAGAAGGGTGCTGAGAAAGATCATGAAGAGCTGGAAATTCCCATCACAGAATTCAACTTAAGTGATGATTGCAAAGTTCTTTGGGACAGCCCTAAAAAAAGCATTTAAATTTACAGATGTAGTGAGTACAATCATTCATCACTGGTCATGAGACAACTAACAGCCACGCAGAGTTAACAGATAAAATATCTTAAAACAGTCATATAAGACCATGATTACACAGTCACTTTAACTTGACATAACATTTTAAAAAAGCTTGAGATGAAGAGGAACACAAACGCCTGCACCAGCATACAGGAGGCAGCATGGCTGGAGGTGGCTGGGGGACCGCCCTTCTCCACAGTAGCACATGTGTGCGCCCCAATTTCAGTGGCCATGGGTTAAGGCTCTAATTCTCAGTGCATTTATCATTTATATTTCGGTGTCAGGGTCAGTGTCCAGAATCCACTCTGGGATTTCTTTGCTAACTTCTCTTTAAGACTGTATAAACACTATTACTAATACAGATCAAATAGTTACCAAAGAAATCAATGTTACCAAATACAGCATCGGCTTGAAATTCTTGAATAAAAAGCTATATTATGCATTTACACATTAAAGCTAGTGGCAAAAATACTGTTTTTCATCTGTACCCAATTATCTGGGCAGTAGTGGGACCATTCAGGGTTTAAGACTGCAAAGCACAAAGTCTCTCAAAGCACACAGGTTTTCTCCTCCAACAGCACCAAGGTCAACCAAACAGCAAGGTTTCCATGCTCTGGCATCAGCGTAAAGACATGCTGAAAACATTGCCACTAATTCATTTCCATTGAATATTACTGTACGTGTGGCAACTGCATGAAGGAAAATCTTAAAAAATGCTGGAGAGAGAGTGTGAAACCCAGTCCTCCACTAATCTTTCACTCCAGAGAAGCCAGGATTTCACCCCTGGACTCTGTGCAGATCTGAAACAGATTTCTAGCAGCTGGCAGCTCAAACCAGGGCCACGTCCTGCTGCAAAGCAGACCCCTTTGAAACCAAGGTACTTCATAAGTTATTAGCACAATGCCAGGAACACACAGTTGTGAAAGCTGTGTGCTAATCAGGGCTGGCTTGGTCATCCACCATGAGACAAACTGGATTTAACCCTTCGCTCTGTTCATAAATTGCACACGCACTGATTTACATATAGTTATCGGATAGTTTAGGACACGCTCCCTTGACTACTGTTTCTTCTTATTATCTGATGTGATGTCAAAGTCACACAGATAATTTTTACTTTAAGACAAAGCATTCCCAAAATACATGGGAAAATGTATTGGTTTCTTTTTGTGTTTTGTTTGTTTTTGGTTTTGTTTTTGTTTTTGTTAAACCTTATTAGCATCAAATAGAAATTATGAATTCAGGCAAATGTAGGAGTTATTTTCAACCCTGGAAAGTTCTTCAGTAATTTTCCTAAGAAGTAAAGCTTCTAAATATAACTTCTTTCAGAGCTGTCAAAGGAAAAGTGTATTTTGACAGTTTTACAGAATAAAATTGATACCAGAATTGACAATGTAACTATTTCAAAAAGAACAGTCCAATGTTAGTGGTTTTGCTTTACTTCTTGCTAATGAAAATTAAAATGAAATCCATTACAGAAACAGGCTGCTTACATTTCTGTTCTAGAGATACCCTCAATTATTATAAATAGATGCTTTTTTCATGTCCTACTAATCCTACAGGGACAAGGATTAGCTGGTCAGTTTGAGTAGTTCAAGCTTATAATTGTTTCATTATGGTATTCTGAAACTCACTGTGATCTTTCAGAGGAAAGGTTCTTCATATGTGGTTAGCAAAACCATCTATTTTCTATGTGTAATCTGCAGGAGAGACCTGCGACATCCTGATTTTTATTAAATATCAGGCCATGCTGTCAGTAAGAACCCTTCCTTACAGGCACCCATGAAAACTGGGCCTGAAGGATTAACATTTTGCAATTGTCAGTGACCTGGAGATGTTTGAAGCAGAATACCCAAGAAATCAAGCTCTTCACACTTTATAGATACTTTTTTAAACTCTGGGCCAGTACTAAGATAGAAAAGTTACTGTTTGATTGCTGTGGTGTGGCCACCACTATCACCTATGAAGGTTACTGAACTGCTGAAACCGAAAAGGAAAAAGCAAAGCAAAAAAGGAAAATATATTCTTTACCAATGCTTGTTTAAAAAGGCCATAGGTCTGCTTTGGCTTTTCTTGTCTTGCTGACAGATTTCAGCAAAATTCAGGGAAGGCTTAGGTGCTAACAAGAATGTAACATCTGAATCGCAGCTTTCCAGCCTTCAGCAAGGAGGAAGGGACATTCAAGCTTCCAACATTTTAAAGGAGGAGTTATGCTTCCAATGGGATTTCCCCTCTGACATTCCCCCGCTCTTCAGGGGATGCTGGGAACTGCTGCTCCCATTCCCGCCTCCCGAGCACTGCTGCATTCTCAACAAACAGATGGAATCAAGGCATCACTTTTAAAATCTAATTTAAATATGAAATATGAAGGAGCTGAGAATAGAGTGGAAGTACACACTTACTCCCATCTAAGGCTGTTATTTTGTCACTGAGGAACAAAAAATTACACTGTTTCTATTTTTTATTGCAGTTACTGAGCGATTTACAAGCAGGTAACCATGCAGGTTTAACCTGACAGTTTTTAGTTCTTTTGAATAAATCTTCTGAGCTAGTTTCCACTTCATCACTTTCTACATCACACATGGTACACAACCCCCTTAAAGACAACACCAGAGAATGAGGGTTCCCTCTCCTTAGGGTGTAAAGAACTAATCTTGCTTTTAAAAGAAACATGGAAAAAATAGGTTTGCTTACTAAAGCTGGAGCAATAACCTGATCTGGGACCCCACAACCCTTTCTGCCAGCAGGAAGGGATACCCTTGGCCTAAATTGCCATGGACTCTGTAGATCCAGGTATCAAACCTCTTCCAAAGAGTAGGAGAGCTCATAGCAGGACTTGGTACTTGCATTCCCAAGAGGTGCTCCTCTCCCTTTGTGTTGGCTCCAGGCAGCAATGCACCAAAGGCAGGCACTGCTCCCTTTTAATCTTGTGCCAGCAAAAATAAATAAATGAAAGGACTTGTCTCCAGGCAAAATAAGTTCCCTGATGTGCCTGACATGGTCGGAGGAAGGAGGCAATCGATGCATATCTAGTTGGAGGCAAAGGGAAAGAGGGAGATGAAAAGAAGGTGAAGATAGGATCAACCTTTCTGGCAGCAGCTTACACTTAGATCAGTAAACTGCAACATAAGTTTTGAGATAACTTAAAGTCTCAATGAAATCAATGGCAAGATGGGTGTTAGGGGAGAAGGAACAAGCACAGAGCAATCTGAGGCAAGAGAACAATGACACAGAAGAGAGGATCCAGGGCTCAACTTCTTTTATACCTTTACACACACAGCCTACATTTATGCTGGTACATGGGCTCTTCTATTTTAATAGGTAACTCATAGCCATAAAGCAGAGGAATCCCCCAGCTCAGCAAAGAGCCCAGGTCACAGAAGAGCCTAAGACCCAAGACTAACCTCCTAAATAAAAGCAAACACAGGCAGCACTGAAGTATTTGCTACTACTCTACTAAGCTTTACATTGTCACCCTGGAATGAGGAAAAGAGATGAAAAACAGAGGTCCTAAAAGCTGTGTTTCCAGTTAGATGGGGTTTTTTTTGTTGGGTTTGTTTTTTTTTTTTTTTTAGAATTTATGCAGTCTTGCTAGGATTAGTAAATCAAAACTGGAACCTAACAATTCAAAACCTACTGCATGTTTCCAGAAGGTTAAAAAATCATGCAATGTCCTTTTCTACATAATTGAGGTTACTGGATGAAACAGAATAAATTGCAGCTGTGTGTTCAGCTCTGTAAATATCTCTAGCAAATGTGTAATTGGCTGTAGAGTGGGTGGTGTGGGAGTGGGCAAGTATCCAGGTCTTGCATAAACACAGGATTTTCTCTCTAAAGGGACACATTTCTTGTTCAATCTTTACACTAGTGTTAAACTGGCCCACTGTCCCATCAGCAGGATAGAAACTGGGTTCCAGAAGAGCATGGTACAATGCATAGCAGAGAAAACCAAGCCCATATAAAGAATTACAAACATATGCATGTAATTCTGGCTCTCTATCTTGGTCTGTGGCTGCAGTCTGGTATGGATGGTTTGCCTGAGCAGGGCTTCATTACATATTTTCATTACATACTTATTTTTTTGTTTTTAAAAGAGAGGCCAAACTTTTTATAGTATGCCAAACTCATTGGTCTCTAACAGAAAAAATCAAAAATTAAACATAATATAAAAATAAAACTCAAATACATCTAATAATATATCTTTTATAACATAATATAATAATTCACATAATATAAAACTAAATCATAGATTCTCAAAGAACCTCATCATCGGTCCAGAGAGTGTCTGTCTCCCTCTCTTCCCACTGATGGCAATTAATGGGAATTTAAACCTTTTTTTTTTTCACCAGGAGTAGAATGAAACCATTGCTATGCAAACTTCACAAATAGAGTGGACAAATTAGAGGGGAAATGAGCTGACCTAATAGCCCAAGAGAACAACTCTTGTTTTGGGGAGGGCAGCTTTCAGTGTGCTCACAAGTCTCAGCTCTGTAGCAGCAGAGCTTCCCCAACAGATTGACTGAGCGGTCAGAGAAACACTGACACAGCAAATGGGAATTACTCATGTGGGTGAAATAAAGCTATCTGTAGATACCTGGAGGGTAATAACATAAGAACCTAATACCCTGAAATGCAAGCCTTCCATAAATACGGAATAGGGAAATATAGGTCACTGCTTCTCGTGGCCCCAATTGGGAATTGGTGTATAAAATGACTGACTTAATCTGAGTTCCAGTGGGCAATACCCACAGGTAAAATCAAGCTGGACTGGGCCACATCAGGAGAGCAAACTAGTGACTGCACGCTTAACTTTATAAGCATTTTTATTGTATACTGCAATTTGATACCCACCACAGAAAAGCTCTGAAAATGTTAAATAACTTGAATGGCTAAATGTGGCTCTGGGTGAAGTAATACATCAGTAGCAGAAGAACACAGAGTCTTAGCTTAGAAATAATGTCTTTTTATGCTTGGGTTGACTTTTAGTGTTCTTTTTTTTTCTTGGTATATCTATATCTAAACTACAGTTGCTAAAAAAACCCACACATAATGAATAAAGAACTTAAAAACTATGTATCAGCTACCTCCAAGGTCAAATATAATCAGCTAAACTAACTAAATGTAGTTAGTTTAGGGCCCATATTAGTTTAAAATAGTCCCTAAACCAGCCCAAACAAGGGAGTTACAAGGGCAGTCGGATCTATGCAGGGCACTCTCGGCACCCTCTGCTATCAAGACTGCAGTGAGCAGGAATGGTCTGTGCCATTTGAGACAAACAGCTGCTCTCTGTTTTCACAGACAAAAGTGCAATTGTTTTTCCATGTGTTTGACTAGCTAAACAGAGCCTTGGCTTTAATGCAACATGTTTCCCGAATCATTCACTTATATCATGAAAGGAAGCCAGCTTGTGTCTTGAGCAGCAACAAGAGAAGACACAGAGAAGTGCAGAGAGGGTCTGTGAAGCAGGCAGCCGGGGAGCAGCAGCATCACTGAAGCACTCGGGGCAGACAGCTGCAAACAGCCACGATGCTGTAAACCCAAACAGCATCTGAGGACCCCTTCAAGGTTTCAAGTGAAATGAATATTGCAACTAAACCTAGTAATACAAAATGCTTTTCATCCTCAACTGAGAGCAGAAGTAGTTCAAAATGCCAGCGTTTTGCTGGACTGGCCTCTAATTTTATGTCTTTATAGACACTTAGGATACACTTTGTAAGATTTCAGCCATTCTGCAGATAAGTTTTCCGGATAATAGTCCTCTCTTTAGAGACTGACTACCTAAGAGTGACCTGAATAGCCTAAGAAAGCTTGATCAAGGGTAAGATCCCAGCTGTTCTGGCAGGCACTAGATCTTGTCGTTCAATGGGCTACAGATCACTCTGGAATTTTGAAGCTGTATCAAAACACAAGCACAGCCCTGTTTTACAGTGCAGCTGAAAGCAAGACTGCTTTCTCTCCTTCTGAATGGCTACAGCTGTAAGATTTCACAAACAATCAAGAAAGCACTTTCATAAATGTACTATGTTCAGATATCTGGGTTTTCCTGCCATAAAACACCACTTACTCAAAAATAATTTTAAACTTACTTTTTATTAAAATAATGTGACTAAATTTTTTTCAAATCCACTGACCTCCAATTACAAACCTGCAGACAATTTTTTTTCTGAATTGTATTTGCTCTTGATGCCAAGGAACCAATGTACAGACACAAGTATAGTAGGTCCTTGTTGCCCAACAGCACTTTAGGTAACTGGCCTACAAACAAGTTCAATTCTAATGTCAACTACATCATTGTGAATGCAGAATAAAGAGCTCTGAGGTATTATAAAATTTTCTGTATTTGCATAAGGCTTCAGTTGTAAACAAAAAAAAAGTCATTTTATTGCACAGTGAAACTCTCTCTGTTAAAAGTCTTTAGAAAAAATCAGTTATTGGAAATCTAATACTGTTCTGCAGGCCAAAATTCAGGTCTGGGATAAGCAAGGAAGACCTTGCTAAACCTGTGTCCTGTAAATTGGAGGGCGGGGAGAATTAACTGTTAAAGGTGAAATTTTTACTCAAAATCTGTACCCACTCCTTTTATATTTCACCTAGGAATTCCCACTGCCTTCATTCCTTTCTCTATAGTGAGTAACATAGATGCTGATTTTCAAAAACAAGACTGAAAATCATAAAAATAATTTTTCTGTCTTCTTTTGGGTGTTTGCAGTTTACACTCTGCTGGAATGACAGTTGAGCACTGCACTGCCCATCTGCATGGAAGTGGATCTTTCCCTTTATACTTCAGGAGGTGACTTTTCCTGTGCAGAGTTATGGTTTCTTTATCATAGAACAGTCCCTGATAGTCACAACAAGCACCTAGTCTCTAGTCCAGTATAAAGCTGTCTGATTTTTTTAACTGATTTTATGTCTACTGACTTAGGAGAACAGAAGCCCATGGTCCATTCAAGAGACCACAGTCCCACACCCCATCTACTTGGTGGTGACTGTGCATTTGGAGGCATCTGCACAAGGGCAGAGTTCACTTAACCATCCAAAACAACTTCAACAGAAGTATTATGGCCTCAGAAGAGATGTCTTCAAAACAAACTGATCCTCAAACAACTCCATGGGGAAAGAGGCAAGGCAACCAAGGAAATGAGCAGAAAAATGGAGATCCACCAAAAAAAAGTAGAATGTAGGATGAAATTTCGACATTCCCAAAGACCACGGGAGCTTTATCATGGCTATAAAAGAACCGGAATGTCATATTAAGAGTCTAATAGCTTATTAGTGGAAAACAGAGCAGAACAGAGGATAATTTTGGTAAAGAGTAGCAGAGACTGGAATATGGTGCTATTGGAATTAGAAAGCCTCTACTCACCCCCAGAAGAGTTACAATCTGGGGAGGAATGGCAGGACAGTACATCACAAAAAGTATTTGGAGTTGATACAAACATAAATTCCTCATCAGGAGGAGGAGGATGATGGCTTAGCAAGAGGAGAGTTGTACAGACTGAATTTTGAAACTCAGTGCAGCCTATCCTGGTGTAACATTGCTGCATGGGAGTTGGTAGCTCCAGTCTATACATTTGGATCTATATGTTGCTCTGAGACTGGGAAACCTAAACCATACACTGTGAACAACAGCTCCAGGAAACACAAGAACACTTGAGCAAACCCGGAGTTTTATTCATTTGTACTGTTACAAAAATGGATCTACTCATCAGACTTCTTGATTATGGCATTCTCCATCTGTCTAACGTCACAGTACTTTACAAGAACATCCGTGTATTCTGGTAGGAAAATGGTCAGTGAATTTGTGACAAGGTAAAGAAGAGAATCCAAATCCAAGTTGTGTCTTCCATGTGGCCACCACGGGGCAGTTTCAACCAGCAGGCCAGTGGTAGAGTGTTTCTAAGGTAGTCCCCTGTCACTCAGAGAGGTCCAACAATGATAGGGGTTCCACCACGGAAAAGGAATAAAACAGAACCGAGTAGCTGGTGCAGCAAAGGGGCAGAGGAGAGGTTGATTAGCAGCTCATCCAATGCTGCACTGGGATTCCCAATGACAAGGAGAAAGAGGGACTGCTGAGAAAACATTTTATGATTTCAATCAACCTAAAGACACTGTGCTAACACAAAGGATGATCAAGGACATAAGGACTCTGTTGTTGCACTTGTAGTATTCTGTAATGAAAGCAAAGAAGAGATTTGCCAAACCTCGTCTCCTTTTGGCAACCAGACAAAATTCTGGCAGTGACACACAATGCAGCTCCCAAAGTCACATTTTCCTTCCATAAGAGAAGACCCTAGTTTGGTGAGAGGGCTGAATTCACAAAACTCTCAGACAAGAGGAGATGGGTGTAATGAAGTTTGCTGCCCAGTACTCACAGAACTGTTATTATGATCATGTTGATGGCAATAATCCCAGTATAGTTAGAGTAACAGGGTTTTAAGGTAGGTCCAACCTATTGAAAAGTGCTAACAGGACTCATTCTAAAAAAATTGGGAGCTACACTGAGGTTAAACACACCCACTGGAAATAGAAACTTTGGGTCAGTTACAGAGGCATCACCACAGCTCACCAGAGAATTCCTTGAGAAAATGATGACCACAGACCAAAAGGAGAAGGCAGACATAGCATAGGAACACCCAGGCACAGATTCATGCATCGAGTGGGAAAATATAGTGACTACTATACATGCTCTTAAACAGTTGTCAAGGACAACCAACCACTAATCCTTTTTCAAGTTCAATGGCAGTGTTGAGTATTTTCACATTCAGAAATATTTGATCTCTTCCAACTTCTGTTGTATCATCATGCTACTAGCACATCTGTCAACTAAATTTTTCTTTAGAGCCTTTTAGAAAGATTTCTACTAAAGCTCAAATGAAAAAAAAGTATCAAAACTGTTGACCATTACATTCTTACTATGCTCTTAACACATCCTAACACATCCACTCTTCTTTAGCAAGACTTACAAGATGTTCAAGGCTAATGGCTACCTTACTCTGCTCACTCTCTCCAATCTCTGTGATAGATAGTAGCACAAAAAATCTGAGGGTCTGGTTACAGCTGAATAAAAGTGAAACACAGAGATTTGTTTGAATTTTCTTTGGTTTTGCAAAACCGGAATTTATTTTTATGGTAAAATATGAAATTTTATTTCTTAAAATTGGATTTCTCTAAAGTCATAGATGCTTGAATACAGCTTCCAGATTTCTATGGAGGAGCATGGGCCTTTACGTTATAGTTTATAATTAAATACTATCAGAAAATTAGGCACTCACTTATGGAGACATGCTTGAAACTTATATATACATTTATATTCAAGCCCTACAGTAGTGGCATTCATCGCATGCAGTGCTATGTGCATTTAGCTCTGCTGCTTCTCTATTTATGGACAAGCTATGAAAGCATTTTGTCAGCAACTTTTTTTGAGTGTTCACATTACCAAATACATTCATTCTGAATTCACTCTAATGTAATTATCAAATTCAGCAGCCAGCTGATAACACAGCTAAAGGAAAATACCAACCTGCCTCAGTGTTTTCAGGCTGTAATTAAAAACAGATGGCAACTCATGTAATTTATGCTTTTCTACAATCAGTAACATGTTGGTATAAGATAAGAATTCTAAGACTGAATTGCATCTGCTTCAACAACACCATATGCTAGTGCACAGTATAAATATTTATCCAAACCTACTTCATCTTCTCATTTAAAGCTCAGTCACATGTGATAGTGAAAGTACCCTTCAGATACCTCAGCTAGCACTGAAGCATCTCCCCAGTACCAAACACTGAGGTATCTTCCCTTTCCTAACTTCATGGAGGGTTAAATGGAGGCATGTTTGTTGTGCCTTATTTATACAATATAAAATACCAGTCTTCAAGCTCCCACTAAGATGCCTTTAGGAGCTACAAAGAAGTTTCTCACTGACAATGTCCAAGCTTCTCTACTTTTCCCACTATCCTGTAAAACATTGAAGTCTGCCCACAGCCACAAATGGGATACTTTCCATATCCACTGTTCCTGGGGGAATTTTTTTTCTTTTTTTTTTAGGATTTTTAGACTGGTTTATCTTGCTTGTCAAACAGTTAAGTAATCACCAGGTTTGAGGTCAAATTGGCAAGGACCATGGAATGGGTTTTGCATTTCTCTGCAGCATGGGGTACGTTCAACCTCCCAAGAACCTCACAGTTCAAATTTCTTCCTATTGCAGGAATCTAAAGCATTGGCAATTCCTCTGATGTCACATGTTTTTGGGTTGGTTTTCCCACCACTTGGCATCTTATAATCCATAGCTTTTAGTCCTTTTATGTTAGACGCTGTAATACATTGTGATTGTGGCAGTATTTGGACTCTTTGGACTAATCGGATAATTTCAGGGAGATCGGGCATGATGACCTCAATGAACCTGACAGCAATCTGCTCTATGAGACAGTGGTTGCTCAATTACACTTGAGATTTGGCTCTTATTCTGCTAGTGAAATCATTTGAGAACCTGGACCTGAAATAATCATTTGTGAATGCAGAAGACGATAGCACAGGCAGAAAATTTATGAGGCTGACCTCCTCCCTTTGCCAGCTTTTAAAGATCAGGAGAGCAGAACCATGCTGAAATGGTCCTGGCTGTATGCCACAATCCCCAAGCAGAGCTCAAAACAGAAGGGGTTAGTACCAGTGACCATATGTAGTCCTCCAACTCCCTGCTACTAACTGAAATGAAGAACTAGAACAGGATAGAAAAGCTTGAGTGACTACTGGCAATTTGTATGATACAAAGACCTTAAGTATAAAATCTACAAACACAAATTTGCTCAAAATCAGTTTAAGGAATCAGATATTCTTTAGCATTCCTCAAAGAGCTGGGCACTGATTTATCCAACCAAAGGGAAGAACAGATAATCAGCAAAATGAGTGATTGCTTCTTTCACAAGCCTCACACAAAGCGATGTCTGCTTGCTTTGTCATACTCTGTTGCAGTGATGTCACACTAATCAACATGTGATGCAAAATTTAAGTCACTAGTTTGAAGTCAAGTTGTGTAACTTTTCAAAGAATAGTTGTACCTTAAAATCAGAAATTAACTTATAGAGTAAAACACTGAAAAAAGGGGGAAAAAGAGTTTTCCTGACAACAACTGGAAATATTTAGCAGTGTCATCCCCAGAGACCCAAATTCTACAGCCAGTCAATACTGAATATTAAAGCAACCTAGGAACTTCAAAATCCTGCTGTTCCTGTCTTCCACTGCTGACAACAGCAGACAGCAAAACAGAGCTGTAAATAACTTAGAAGTACGCATCGCAACACTGACTCCTTTCATAGCCCTGTGTCGCCTCCAGCTCCCACTTGTTAATGTGCTTACAGCAACCACGCTCTTCGCAAGGCTGTCACAGGCAACTGCACTTCAACAAACCCTGTCTAAAAATACTTTAATAAAGCTAATTTACAAGATTATTTATTAAATTATTTTCTCAGCTTCATACTTGAAACCTCAGAGTGCAAATACTAATCCTATTTACCAGCCCCAGAGGAGGTATCAAGATTTAAAGCCAAAAAACATACACCCTCTCACACCTCTTCAGCAGACCATGCTTGCAGGGATTTTCTCCGAATTAAATTGTCTGAAAATTTCCCCAGAAGATGTCATGCATGAGGAGATGGCAAGTGCTGCCACGCAGAGTGCATGTGTGAGACAGAGACCTGTGCATCCCAGCCACGCGGTCAGAGCTCCATCCCCAGCCCACTGAGATTTTGACTCAGACTCCCACTTCACAGCACTCTGGAGCAGGGCAGGACCCCAGCCAAAGTCAAACTGAAAGCAAGCCACCAGAGTCTTCCAGGTAGGTTGTGCCTGTAATGTTTACTGCTTTATAAAATACACGGTAGAGTATTAAGTGCACAAACTGAGGTCCTAAAATGAGACTGTAGGCAGCAGTCCTCTCTCAACAGTTTGTCCAGTGTAATGCAGAGATGGGAATATAGTGCTCTCCAACAGAGGTAAGTGCAAAATCACAAGCTTTACAAATAAAGACACTTCCAAAAACCATTACACTGGATACATCTCCTTAGGAGGAAAAGCCCTGCTGCTACTGCCAAGAACTTTTCTACAAACTGCAACGCCAAGTCTTGGCTCTTCTTCAAATTCTTGCCCTTTTCATCATAGCCAACTTTCCTTGTTAGCACTTCTTTGGTGTAGTGCTCAGAGCAATACTGGCAGACAAAAGCCTCTTGCATCAGCCCACCAGAAGTTACCATGCCCCAAAGTCTATTTTCAAAGTGCCCCTCCTGCAGCTTCCACACAGGGGAAGGTTTATTTTCAAGGAGCTGTCATATAAAGCCTGTCATATGATTCCTTTAAATTTGCCAGATTGAAGATTCTGTAAACAGATGGATTAAGTGACATAGATTTTTTAAAATTTCAAATACTGCACTATAATTTACATACCTATTGCCATGGGAACACCTCAACAAAACCTCTCATTTTCCAAGAAAACTGGCATTTCTTCACCAGGAGCTAAAGGTATTCAGTGTTTCTGAAAATGGGGTGTCGATTTTGGTGTCTAAACAGGGACTCATCTAAAGTACTGCCATAATGTTTCATGTGCAATTCTGCTCTGAAAAGCTTTATATAAAGTTAGCATCTTTGCAAATAATCAGATCTGCCCTTTGTGCAAATTCGAGGACATATATACCAGTTTTACTGTCTAAAATACTGCTCTCTCCCCTCAGGACCATGGACTATTTTACATTCTCACGTGTTGAATGGTTCAGGTAAACCTCTGCGACTCCATCAGAGTACATGAACGCATGGGGAGCATGAATGAAAGATACAAGGGCATAATTTGGTACATAAAACCAGTTTCAGAGGTGAAATACAGAAGAACCCAGCTTAACTGAAACATCCTAGTATGTAGTCACAGGACTGCCAGCATGAAACCAAAAGTAAAAACAAACCAAAGCCCTACTATATTCAGCTCTAAGCTGCTGAGTGCAGAAGTGAAATCTCTAAGATTATACATATGACACCATAGTGCTATTTTTACAAGTCAGGTTTCAGAATAGATCTACTTTGTTGCTAGCTGTTATATTCAGAGACTAAACGATACTGTAAAGTAACTCCCAAGTTCAGGATCTAGATCATACACATGAATAAATTCATTATTTTAAAATTTAAGTCCTTTAAATTTTAGGCAAGATTACTGTTTGAAAATTATACTCTTCATATAAAAATTGTAATTGTATATTACATTTAAGTATTGTATAAAATGCATTAAAAATTCCAGCTCCCTCAGGAGTCAAGACATTTGCCAGCAGAATGTGTCTGGGCCTTGTGCACCAACAGGCTCTGCAGCTGCCATTCCCCCTCCCAGGGGTTTTTCTTGCCTGTGCTCAAAAAAAAGTAAATGTTTCAAAGACAATACATCATTGTAGGTTTCATTAAAAAAAAAAAAAAACAAAAAAACAAACAAAACACCAGCAGCTGGAGAGAAGAAACTCCTGTAGTGCATTTGCTAAGGAGGGTGCCATGGCAGGGCTGGCATCGTGTGATGGGCAGGATGCACATCCCTGGAGTCGTGGCAGCACGCACTGCATCCAGCTTGGTGAGTGTGAATATATAGGCAATAGGCAGCTGGGGTGAGTGTGATGGGAAAGGGAGATGTATCAGAAGGCAGGGCAAAATTCATGGCAAACTGGGCTGCATGTGGAATACATCTGAAACCTTCAACTGTGTTCTTAACCATATAATAGAAGATGACACGAACTGATAATGTGATCATTGTGTCTGGCTCAGCCTGGACATTGGAGTAAGTGTCGCAGCTAATTTCCCTTTCTTGCTTTTATCTGTACTTGGCATAATGCTTTGTTTTTATTTTTCCCACTGTACAGGACATTAATTCACAGATATATGCAGGATGTCATCCAAACCTGCAGGTGAGTCAATGGGCTCTGCAGGAGCAGTACAAAAGTCTTCATATGGAATTTGTATTTATTTATTCTTAAATCATGTATGAGACTATTTCAGCTCTTTATGAAATATTAAAGTATCCTATACTCTTCCTTCCAAAATATCTTGAATCTTAACTGCTTTACAGTGAACAATAGGTTATGCTAGCTTCACTTTCAATAGGTATGTCTGACTTGGCCTCTTCCTATATAGGTAATGTCCAGAAGCTGCACACCAGCAACCACATAAATTGCAAAGTAAAAGAGGGAAGTTAAAACTGTGCAGAGTTGGAAAAAGCTGAAGACAAACAAAAAAAGCCCCCAAAACCCAAAACAACAACAACACCACTACAATGAATAAAAAAAAACCCAAAGAAACCCCATGAAAGGAAAAAGGTCAAGAAAGCAACTTGGAAAGGATAAACAAGTTTCATGAGGAAAAAGGGCTTGAAGAATCTCAAGGACATTAGAAAAGAAACAAGAGGAGAGTGAAAGGCAGCAGAACTCACTGTTCACAAATGCCTGACACTGAGACAAAGATACTCAACCCTGGAAACAAAAGCACCTCTCCCTCCTCAAGTACAGGCAGCCCAAGACCTTCAATGAGCAGGACAAATACTTCTGGTAAATCATTCTGTTTTGAAAACCCACCTTCATCCCAGCCGCGGCTGCTGGCCCGCTGGGGTCCACAGCCTGGATGTGGCAGGGCTTGCTCCCCCGCACCACAAAGCCCCAGCCCACTGCATCACCAACAATCTGGAAAGTGAAAAGAAGGATGTGGTCACCTTCAAGCAGATCCATGAAATTCAAGGGAGTAATAGATAAATGTTTGAAGATATAATTTCAACATCTCTCTACTTCCAACACCTAGTAAAGGACATTGTGTACAGGCTGCTGTATCACTCAAGAGAAAGGCTCTATCCAAATGATTCTTCTTGCCTTTAATGAACCTCTTTTGTGGAACTAGGAGGCTGTAAGAAACAATGCTTCCAATGACTAGGTTCAAAAATGTCTTTACAGAAAGGCTTTGTCTAATACGAATCAAAATTTCTGTCCCATCATAGTCTAGGAAGACCTAAGTAGAAAACTTCAATTTGGGTGGGTAATCCACTCCTGCAGAGCAAGTATTACCAGGAGCACAAAGTCTAGATGAGTTTGTATAACAATTAATAAATGTTAATTGCTTTATGTAATTTTACAGTCCATTTAAGTCAGCAGTACTACACTGGCATAAAGACAGGATAAACAAGTGCAGAATCAGACCTGAAATGTGTGGAAGTACTGATAACGGAGTTTGGGATTTTAAAGTACAAACCTTAGCAAATGCAAATAAGCTCTGATTATCCCATCAGAAAATGTCTGTTCGGATTACTTTATGCATACAACACGCAGAAAATTTAAAAAAAAAAAAAAAAATTGTACTGGAGACATACCGTAAATGTTTTTCTTACGTATGGGGCTCCAGGCATCAAGAGCTCATCAGCACTCACAGGTCTCTTCAATACTGTGGAGGTACATAAATGAGTATTCAATATAAACATTCCTCTGGAGTTTCTCCTAATAAATAAGATACAGTGCTGGGATACATCATTTTGGTCACATTTCCCATACAATCTTTCAGTTCTTGCAGACTTGCTTGAAAGTAGTAAAAGAGCCAAGGAAAAAAAACAGCAGAATAACTCTGAGTACAAATTATGAGATCTTTGGAAGATCAGGGCATTTGTTGCCTGCAATCAAGATACGCTAAACACTACCACAAACATCAGAAGTGGCTGTTGCAGTGTTGAAATGAGTGACTGACCTTCCTGACATGGAGCAGCTTTTCTTCACGGCTCATTCTGTGCATGTTGGGTGGTCTCTGCTATTTTATGAGTTAGGTTTGAATCACACAATTAAGTAATAAGAAAATTCTGCTTGAGTCAAGAATTATTCTAACAAAGAGATTTCTGCAATTGTAGGCACTGATATCTAACGCCATCTGATCCAGGGACAGCCTAGGTAACCTATAGCTGACTGGGATTTTACATGCAAGGAAATACCAGTGAGTTTCTGCAGGTGATTCCCCACTGTCTTGCTATGCATTGGAATAATTTACCCCTGAACAAAGTAAATTTAAAGTTCTGCCAAATCAAATCAATACTATTCTGTGTACCATTTCTTTGTCTACAAATGCTTCAAAAAATGGAGGACAATGGAAAGATACATGTTGTTCACTGTATCTGCCTGCTTCACCTCTAAAATTATGGCTGCTTTTCATTTAGTGATAAATAATTTTGGTGATGTCTGCCTTTTCAGTCACAGGTGGAAGATAAAATTTCTCACAGATGGTGTTCGAAGACATTCATGAGTTTCTTAATGACATTCATGGAAGCAGGGAGAATTCTAGCATACAAACCGATATGTTTTTTTTGTCTTTCCCATGGATTTTGACAACCTGTCATTTAGCCAGGATGACACTTTGCAGAGCATGCCTAGTCAACATGAAAAACCTGAATGATTATGTTCATTCGACAAGTCAGAATCGGGTAAATCATCCATGCAGGACTCCCTTGAGCTCCTCCCTTCATTATACCTCCAGAAATTTTTTTATGATTTTTTTTCTGCATGACTGGCCAAGTCATGACCTGGTGTTTTTTTTAAGTGTTTGTCTGCAAGAGAACTCTTCTGACAATACCTATACCTCTGTCTTGTGCTTATTAGCATGCAGTTCAGTGACATGTTCTGGTTCAGTGACATGTTCCGGGTCTGGATAGCAGGAAACTATTTGTGAAAAAAATCACTTTATAGTCCAGCAGAGTATTAAGAATTCCTCCATAACTTCTACATCTGACAGCCTTATGTTAACCTAAGTGAGATGACATGTGGATCTGTATTTGTGCTATGGGAGAAATTACCCTACATTGTATAATTCTTTAAAATAAGTCTGTTTATAAGCCCATTGCTGTCTTCTTTCAAATATGAGTCTGTTAAAGCTATTCAGAGTTTGAAAAGTAGTCCTAAGGGAGAATTTATCTTAAAAAATAAAGGATTTATGCAAGGGTAACATCAGCCTATCCTTTTTCTTCCAGTGTTGTGTAATCAACTGCATGAAAATAAATTTGTTCTCACTACTCATGGGTTGCCACTTCGCATATAATCAAAACCATAAATGAACGGAATAGTTGGCATACTTCAGATAACACACATTTATGGGCAGTGCATAAATGCTGTTTTATCTGTCCCAGAAAAGTTTCCAGGATGTAATTAATGATGTACTGGAGCCAAAGAGCTCCCCACACAAAATCTATCACAGCATTTCTGGGAAATATACCTGAGAGATATTCTGCCAAAATGTGATAATGTGGCACTCTTCGTATAGGCACAAACCCATTGCACAGAGGGGTAAACACGTCAGGTGGTGCCGAATGCACAAGAGCAACGTATTCCAGGGATGCCATGACCACCATCACTGAGAGCATTTCCCCAGCCTGGACAGCAGGTCTCGTGTAGAGGATTAAGGGTTCTGGGCATGCAATCCTACTGATTCCTTCAAATTATTTTAATTTAGAGCCTCATACTGAATTCCCAGCAGACCCTAAGGAGAGGGAAGGAAATGTGCTAAAAGGAGAGAGAAAGAAAATATCCCCATAACTACACCTCTCTTTCTGATGGCCAGTCTGCACAGCAGGAATGAAATGCACTTTAGCTCACTCGTCTCCAGGGTAAATTGACAATGTTTTGAACAGGATTCATATAGTGCTTGAGGCACTCTCTAGTAATCACTTCAAATGCCAGCATCTCTTTGAAAGCAAAGCTTACACACATCCACTGAAGCCTTCTCCCATTGCACAACACTCCCCACACTATGAGCAGAAACCCGGTAAATTTGAAATAATACGGAGCACAAAGGGCAGCAGGGACTCTGCTTTGAAATTCAGGTCTGTTTCTGAGGGAAACAGAGAGGCTGAAACAATATCTATCCTGGTTTGTTTTTCCCTTCCCAGATGTACAGTAAGGAACAATTTTAAGTGAATTGTGGAAGAATGGGTGTGTTTAACCTTCTGGCGTGGGATAGGAAATCCTTTCAAAAGGAAAATAAGCTTCAAAACTACTTTTACCTTCCTAAACAGACTGCTGTAAGACCTAAACAAATGAAAATGTTGAAATGGTCCCTGACAGGCTGAAACAATGCTGCCTTTTTATAGAGGCTGATGTTTTCTGAGTTGTATCATTTCATAGCAACTCAAGCGGCCACTGGATAGTTAAACTCTCCTCTGACTTGCACTGAAGGAATGTTTCTAGGAGGAGATTTGAATCGGTTCAGAGCTTGGCAAGAAAGAGGCAAATCTGGGCCTCTGACTGCATGTCCTCCTAAGAGATAAACTGCAGCTCAAACCACAATTATGGGCTTGATGCAGAGATTATTGGAGGCAGACGTCTGGCTTGTGTTCATCAGGACTTCGGGCTAGATGATAATAGTCCCCTCTGGTCTACAAAACCTGTGACACTGTGTATTAATGTATCCTTGAAAAGATAAACTTAGACACAATGCTAGACATTCTTCACGTTGCCTTCTCCCCAAACAGGTGTCTGCGCCCTGGCTCCTGTGCATCATAAGCAATGCCGGTGCTCACCAGATTTGGGGTTGCAGAGGACAGGGGGGCTGCTGCTGAGCGTTGGACTACTGCTGAAGTACCCGCTGCTGCCACAGCTACTCATGCTGCTCCTCCGTACTGCTGACACAATCTTTATCTCTTTGGTGGGACTCACTAGAAAGAGAGAAAATGCAGAGAGAAAGGGAACTGGTATCAGTGATTAACTCATTTCCCTTGTTTCTTTAAAACAATAGCACTAAGCGTCCTTTTACTGACAACACTGGGAAGGGGTTAGTGTGTTCTACACAGTTAAAAGAGTCATCGTATGAGTATAATGCTGTAGCTAACGCAACAGCTGAACTGCTCCCATTGCAGTGTCTTCTAGGAGGCATATCAATGCAGGGAAGTAACTTTTTCCAATTTTCCTTTTACTTCACATTTATACTTTCACTGTTACTAGATATTGGTGTACAACAAACGCTGCAGGGCCCCTTCCCCTCACTTTTACTCATCTTGAAAACTCCACATAGAATGTATGACAAGTTATTTTGCACTTGGGGGATTTTAACCTGTTTATTTTTGTTCATGGACACCAAACTTTGATCAGCATCTGAAATGCTATTGATACAGATACAAACCCACCCCCAGAAGCTAAAGATTTGGTAAACTGAGTGGATGGACAACCCCCATGAAGAAAGACACATGATACCCAGCCCTGCTTTTTTTCAGACAAACACTGAAACACCCCTTGTCCGAAAAGGATTTTTTACCATCACATGGAGTCACCCTACAGACAGCAGTGTAGCTGATGAGTCACCTGAGAGAAAACTTGTGTGCTTTCTGTTGTCATGGTTCTGCTTGCGCAGGCAAAATGGGCTGTCATGGCTTTCTGGCATCAAGCGAGACTTCTCAGTGAGGAGCTCCATTAATCGCCGTCGCCGGCGGAAATTCATTCTGCACTGGTAGAGCAAGTTGCTGTCCATAAAATGGTGCTTGTTGGACACTAGGAAAAGAAATTAATAGGAAGTCTATGCCTGGTAGGACTGAAATCAGAGCATACCTATCTGCAATGCGTGCCCTGCACAACTCGGTGTAAGAAAGCAACACCCAGAGCTCTCCCCCGCCCTCTGCAGACTCAGAAAAATGCGGAAGGTGGACAGCTTCACACAGGCAGCTTCAACACACATGCTTTTATAGCATCGATAACGAAGTAGGGACTTTAGTGGCCACTGCTGAGAGGAATCTTCTACACTTCTTCGATTAATGACAAGCACTTCGTATTGTCAGGTGGAAATGGAAGTGCTTTATCTTTCTGTGACAGGTTGCATAATGGTCCATCTCCACATGTGCTTCCTCTGTATGTCGTTTTCTGCTGCTGGTCACTACAGACCAGACTTAGCTCCTTACATCATTTTTTTGGTAAATTCATCAGTCCAGGGCAGCCCCTGGGAGCTCTTACTGACTACCTTGTTCAGAGCTACAACACAGCAAAGAATCAAGACCTGTGTATTTCCTCTGTCTTGTTCACCACAGACACCGTGTCCCAGACACTTCCTGTAGGCCACTTCCCCTGCTTCACACGGATACGCAAGGTTTGGGAACAGGCACACCGCCAAAAATCATTTCTTACATAATGAACAAAAGTCTTAATTACAACCTGTTTCGACACTGAGAGCAAATCCCAGGTGGCTGGTGTGAGAGCAAGAGCGCCGAGCCTACCCCGCAGACTGCAGCACCGCCGTAATCTGCGTGTTCGCTGCCACTGATGCTGCATCTTAATGAAAAATGCAGCAGTTGGACAGAGATCTGTGCCAGTGCCTGAAAGCGCTCTTACTCCTTCAGGGCTTGACTGCAGGAAAGCCCTCTGGAGTACGCCCTGCATTAGTACTGCAGTGTCTTAAATAGCTGCAGTAGATGTTTTGGCTGCACGTTCTCCATCCTCACCTAGCTCCTGTGGTCACGTTTCACAGAAATGATTTCCCGCAGTTGACCTTTTCCATGAAGGATCTAGATTCTGGACTTACCAGGTTTATAAATTGCATTTCTTCCAATACTGAATCGTAAGATCTGGTGTGTTACACGTATTTATATGTAAAGTGTAAACAGATATGCACTCAGTGGTCAGTCAAGTCTTTGAGTACATGACTCGGTTATTTGTCCCCAGCCTCCTGCTGCAGACACTTAACTTTTGCCTTGCTCTTTGCTCTGCCCAATGTGTGGAGTCCAAAAGCAGCAGAGCCCAAGGTGCTGCAGCAGAGCCCAAGGTGCTACACCAGATCCAGAGGCTGGAGGCCTGATGGCCTGCTTTCCCTTCGTCCTCATCCCCAACACACTCTTTCTTGCTCTCATCCCTTCTTAATACCTCTATGTGTCTCAGACTGCCCTCCATGAACCCCACAGAAGTACACCACATACATGATAGCCCTGTAAAAAAGGTTGTATTTAGACATAAATTGCCAGCATGTTATTTGATGCTTGTGAGCTGAAGGAATAGTCCAGCCACCTTCTCCAGTATAGTTATGCCAGGGATGTCAAATCATCCAGACAATAATGAAGACGTCTGTCCTAGACCTGATCCTCAGGGCACAGGCCACCACATGGATACAGAAACTGCCATGTGGAGTCAGACCATATGTCCATATTGCAAAGAAGCATGTCTCTTGCCTGCCTGGGCCACTGTCAGAGAGGGATCACTGTACAAATGCACTTTTTTGCCTTTGGGACACAAGGAATAATCAGGACGCTGGAGCTTTCTGAACTGCACATGCTTGTGCTGATAACTGTTGTTTCCTCAAATCAGCCACGTGCATCCTCCATGAGCAAAATGGCTTTGCTACGTTAAATTTAGCACTGCAAGCAATTCATTACTGTGTTCTGACACATTAATTATTGCAGGCACACAGTGCTGCTGTGCTCCTCTTTTTGGACACATATAGTATGCAATACTATTAAATAACACTTACTAACAATCACTATTTCTGAAGAACTGAAATAAAGGAGAAAACATTTGGAGACTTGCCTATATCCACAAAAGGATTTGCTATCAGAGGCAGTTAGTATGTAGGTGTTCACAGCTACCAGTCTCATTTTCAGATCACCAACACAATTAGTAGGAATATCTAGCAATATCCTACCATGTTATTAGAATAACCTGATGTAAACACAAAAAACCCTTCCTCCTCTTTTTTTAATGACATCTTAAAGAGTTCCCTGAAACTTAAAAAGACAAGGTCTACTTATTCAGCGTGCTACTGGGATTCACACAATCATAGAACAGTTTGGGTTGGAAGGGACCTTAAAGCTCATCTAGTTCCACCCCCCTGCCATGGGCAGGGATATCTTCCACTAGCCCAGGTTGCTCAAAGCCCCGTCCAACCTGGCCTTGAACACTGCCAGGGAGGGGGCAGCCACAGCTTCTCTGGGCAACCCATTCCAGTGTCTCACCACCCTCACAGTAAATAATTTCTTCCTAATATCTTATCTAAATCTACCATCTTGAAGTTTAAAACCATTACCCTTTGTACTCTCACTACACCCCCTGATAAAGAGTCCGTCCCCATCTTTCCTGTACCCCTTTCAAGTACTGCAAGGCTGCTGTAAGGTCTCTCTGGAGCCTTCTCTTCTCCAGGCTGAATAACCCCCACTCTCTCAGCTTGTCCTCGTAGGGGAGGTGCTCCAGACACCTGGACCCACTCCAACAGGTCCATAATCTGTAATGAAAGAGGGTCCCACAAATACACCCTCAGAAGTAGGGTTACTGTTGCTAACCATTTGTGATATAAGAAATATCAGTATGGTTTCTGATTCAAGTTAAATATTATGGCACAACAGTTTTTAATTAAAACTATTCTGTTCTGTTTGTGTCATTAACTGCAGTGCTCTGCCAGTCTTCAGAAATTATGATAAACAGAGATTAACACACACTCATGTTGCAGACATCATAAAGCACTCTGAAATTCGAGAATAATTACTGACCATGAAACTAGACAATGTAAACTTTTTTATGCTAATACGCTGAATATATTTCAGTATAACAATACTTGTTTTGACTGAAATACTGTAATATTTATATACTTGCAATAGCAAAGCTTAGGCCTTACAGTGAAGTAATTCATCACTGTTGTAATTCTTTTAGTCCATGGAAGGGTGAATTTTTAGATAATAAATGAATACAAGTGGAAAAGGTAAGACCAATGACTGCATGTTGTAGCATATTTGTATATGGTTTACACACACTACATTCTGTAGCCAGAATACTTATGACAAGTTTTATTAGTACCGAATCTGGAGTACTCGTTGATTTTCATAGTTTAATTCCTTATTTCTACTGATAGTTCACATTGCATGTGAGAGTGTTAGAATTACAGTGTGTATCCTCAGTTTGAGCAAAATAACATATTTGTAGCCCATTCTTTGCATATTTAAGAAGAAGCTAAAAAAATACGTAAGAGTAGTTAGTTCAGACTGCCTCCTTGTACATACATCATCAAATAAAGTATCTCACCGAAATTATTGGTGTGCCCCACAGGGCTTTTATTTTTTTTTAATCATCTGACATATTCATGAGTTAGGATGAAATGTCCATGCCGTAACTCCATCTGGAACGGTGTCGAAAGAGGGATTTCCAGACCATGGATCAGAAGGAAGAGGTTGAGGAGAGGGAGGCAGACACCAGTGCAAGCTGCCTCTGAAGCACTCCTCAGTGGCTGACTTTCAGTCAACATGCCCTCGTCCTTGATAAATCACAACTATGTGAATGCCAGACACAGAGCATGCACAGAGGGTTGTTTTTGTTATGCTTAGTACCTGCTAGGTGAAAGGCACTGGCGCAGGCATGGGAGCTCAGCTCAACTACTTTAACAGTCCATGTTTTGCTGCAATCAGCAGAGAAAAGTGGGAGTGAAAAATTTTTCCAAGCTGAGTGTAGAATGCTGAGAGGACTGCACAGACTTGCTCAGGAAGGATTTCTTTAAAGGTAATTTAGAGGTTGTTACCTCGAGCTACCGTGAGGGTTGACTCAGAGGCAGCAGCAGATAAACCTGTGGCAGCTGACAACGCTCCTGCTCCAGGTATCTGTCCCTCGTGGAGAAGTTCCTGCCTCCAGATAGGGATTGACTTAACTGCTCCTGAGTTAGTTCACTGCCCTTCAGAATGCAGCATAGAAAAGCAAACTGGCACTCATTTCAGTTTGTCTTAAAAAGCGAGGCCATGGCTGATGAGTATCAGGACCTGTATTTGTACATGATGAGGGTGCTGTAAAGAGCAAGGTGGGGTGTCTTCACGGGTTTCTCATTCCAACTTAATTCACCAGTGCTCGTGTGGGAACATGTTCAAGGTACGATGTACACCTTATGAAACAGAAAGAAATGTACCAGAGAGTAAAGTAAAAATATGGTGACTGGTGACCTCCAAAATCATACAAGTGCACAAGGGCATTTATGGTCCTGGAGGGAAAGGCACCAACATTTAATTCAAAGTCACCATTGTCAAAATTTTGGAGGTACGGTCACAACCCACCAGTCTAATCTCCTACATACACAGGCCACAGAATTTCCCCCTGAAACAGAATTTTAAAACTCTCATTTAATCTTATAAAAATACAGTTTACTTGTACTTTAAAGCAGCCTGTAATGACCACTTTACTCTTCCCTTTAGGAGCCTTTTCAAGCCTTCAGTTACTTTCCCTGCCAGACAATAGCTCAAGGTTGAATTTGTTTAACTTCAGTTGCTAATCCCTGGACTTTGTCACACCTTCATCAGAAAGTTACATAAAGCCTGGTCAGAAATCTTTGTAAAGAAGTCTGTGAAGTGATGAAGCCAACTCTCAAACATATGTTTGATCAGCTGAATAACACCTCTTAAAATCTGACATTTTTTCAGGTCTCTTCAAGTCCTCTTCAGAATTTCTTTATCCTTCCTAAAATACAGCTATTAGCATACTCACAGTTACAACCTCACTCCCCTTCTCTTACTTGCTGCTGTCCTTTTTGTACATCTCAGGCTCATAGTAACAGTTACTACAACTGTGCTGCACAAAAAGCCTAAGATGGGAACAATTTGTACCCTGTACACCCTCCTTTCCCCCGCACAGCATTGCTTCACACCAACGAGCAGAGGCTGTATTCTCATCTCCTAGATGTATTGCCTTCTAGTGGAACCATTAGTATACAAAAACTTCTTTGGGGTAATGACCATTTAATTAATAGAGTTCAATTATTTGTTTACTGTTTCATCTATCCCTGGCATTTGCAAACTTCATTGGCAAAGATTTTAGCTAGTCATTCTCCATTTACATTACTGTTAAGAAGAGAAAAATCAGATTTATTTTGGCATTTCTCTGACTGGGAGCAGCACCCACTGTAGCAGCTTTGGTGCTGATGTGTCTGGCTGCTTCATAGTTTCTGTCCAGGTACATAAAATATAAATTGCAATGTCCATGCAAATCTTCTTTCAGCTTCTGATTCTGACATAAAATCCCAGGATCTGCAAGGGACTCAAAGAGCCTTTTCTTTTCTTCTTTTACAAGGAGGCTGATGCACAAGAGAGAGAAATATTAACTTTACATTAATTTCATAGAGCCAAGGAGGCTTTAGAAAGTACAAAAGCCTATTTTAATAAATGGTGTGACTCATGCCTTAAAAATTAGGCCATTTTCATAACTGCCTTTTCCTCCAGATCCCTCCCATCACTTCAGTTCCCTGTGATTTTTAGTGCTGATAATCTGTGTACATCTTCACCACAGTGATTAATGTTTTCTACCATCCAAAAGCTGCAGCTCCCAGTAGGCCACATCCAGTGATGCACCCCAGCTGCTCTGCACATCCCCAGAAACACAACGCTGTCACCAAGCAAGCCTGTGGCTGGAGCTGGGGAACTGCTGCTTCGTGTTGAGGGAGCGGTGGGAAGGAGATCAAAGTCCCCCATGAGCCGGATGAGCAGCTTTTCCCAAGAGAGGGGAGGACATGTTGAAGTGTGTGCTTGTTTGTTTGTGTGAGCGTGTGCTTGTGCTGAGGTTAAGAGTAAGAGGTTATAAAAGCATTAGCAGAGTATATGGAGTTTTCAGCAGTGGTATGTCATGTCATTCCTCACTGAAAGACGAAAGCAGCACTGAACTCTTTCCAGTGGTGTACAACACATTTTCAAGCCTCTTGCTGCATGAGGCAGCAGCCCTAGTCTATTTGCAAGTGTACTGTATCTTTTTACTGAGGTAGTTTCCTCTATCAAAATGACGTTAATCCAGTTTGAAGTTGCAGGAGATCATTCTGGACCTTCACTATTACTGGCTGCAATAGTCTGTGCCTTCATATAGCAAGTCACAGATAACCTTATCAGTTTTGACCTCTGAAGTGGCAGGACATTGCCCCAGAAGAGTTGACATCATACTGAAAACAAATGCAGGATGATGAGACACACACTGGTAGGCTGCGTGGAGTAACGGGGGCTGCGGGTTTATCTGAAGGAGGGCACAGCCCAAGCTGCTCCCGCCAGCTCCCAAGGTGTGTCCGGGGAAGGGCCTGGCTCCAGCCCTGTATCCTTTTGCTTCCTCACCCCCCTGTCCTAAGTAGAATCAGTGTTTAAACGGGAAGGAAACAAATCAACTCTGTAAAATAATGGTTCCTTAAAAAAACACCTCCCTCCATCGATAGCACACAACTTGCTGAGCCTGTCTCCTCTGTGCCTCAGGCCGTTTGCCAGCTCTGTGTCAGCCCCTTGCCAGAGAAACAGTGGAGGTGTGTGTCCACTTTGGTTTTCACAGAGCAAGGGTGAGCCTGTGCGCTTGGAAAACACTGATCGGCTGCTGAGGTGGTTGATCCTCACCCTGGCTCCATGCTGCCCACCTCGGCCGCATGACCCCTCCACTCCTGCCCATCTCTCCTCCACTCCTGTCTTGCACCAACGCATGTGAGGCTGGAGAATAACCAACATTTTATTTTGCACTGGACAATGCTTCTCCCACTTCTCTCAAAGCCTTCCTGTTTTTCTAAAGCTAATCTGGCATCTGCAAAACATTTTAATAATGGTACCTATTCAGATTAGTTTCCTTTTATACATTGATGAATTCCACCTACTTGGAGCTACCTCAAATCAAGGAAGAGAGACTACAGATGTTCAGCAAGCACAGGGCCTTGGATCTTGGATTCCCTGCACCATATAAACACAACACTTGCATTTCCACCTTTTATGAATCTATATATGCTACATAGACTGTAGATAAGCCCACCTGTGAATATACTCAACTGGCATGTGCAAACTCTTGGCAGTGCAGCTGTAATATTTTTTTTCTCATTTGGATTACAAGGAATTCGCTTTGAATGGACAACAGATCTAAGCTTGAACTGCTCTAGTTTCCACCGACACTCTCATATAAAACTGCAAGGCAGATCCTGGCCCTGAAATACAAAATCCAGAGAGCTGTTCCAGCTTATCCTAGCTAAGAGTGAAGCCAGTGTGTCCAGCAGTAAGTAGGTCCTGGATCTGTAAGTAGGTCCAGAAAAACACCTGTGGTGTAGTTAGAGAACCATGTCTTCTGAGCTGTTTCAACGAACTGTGGTGTATTCATGTAGTGCAAAAGTCTAGACAACTTTTATACTGCCTTTAAAGCATCAGGATTACAATAGACAACTGTCAAAAGTTTCTTGGGAACTGAAATAAAGAGTATCCTGCTTTTACTGGTGGTATGTTCTGCTCAGTCCATTAATATTTGTTTCAGCTGCCTTAAAATAGGTATGCAGGTAAGTGTTTCTATACACATTTTGTCATTCCAGTAGGTTTGCCATCTATTTGCAGTCTATTTTCAAATACACACAACTTACTCTAGTATGAAAGGCCAGTGTTGAATCACACACATTTCAGCAGTCTTTTCAGTTTGTATATGAGGATTTATCATCTTTAATTTAGCAAGTTTACAGAACACAGCCAACTGCTTTTCTTTCCTTCCAAATAAAGTATGGAAAGTGCAGTCTGAGGCAGGGAAGCAGAAGATGAAAAGGCCCATCTGGGTATCTTTTTTTCTGTTGCAGCTGTTAAAAAATGAAACCCATTCTCTGTCAGAAAAATAGAATTCGGTAGTTAATACGAAAAGAAGTCTTCATATGTTATTTACATAATGCATAGAGTGTGTGGATCTTTCAAAAACCAAACCCATTCCTGCTTTAGATAAAGACAACTGCAAGAAGAGCACAATGAGAAGCAGATAGAATAGGAAGCTGGAAGATTATACAATTACATATAGAGTTCTTATTCTCTGACTTTCCTACCAGGTCAAAATCACAAAAAATATGCAAAGTGGTCTTCAGATTTAGCAGAGGCAGTTGAATTACTGTGAGTGAGGTTGCTGTCCCTATGTATGGGAACTGCTGGGGAAGAACTGCCACAGAAACAACCGAGTGCCTCTGCATGGCTTCGGCTCAGGGGGAATCGGGCTTATAATAAAAACAAAGTTGTGTTGCAAGACTTCAAATACTAACTGAAGGCTTCTGTTTTACTGAGATAAATTAAGGCACCAGCTGTAAAAATGTGATGTTTTACAGTTTTTAGCATGGAGTATACACAATGAATGCTTGGATATATCCAACAGCTGATGTGATCCAGGTGTTAGATCAACTAGAAAAAGTATATTAAAAATCTATGTGTTAATTTTGGAGGAGAAACCTATGACCATTTAAGTCAAGGATTTATGGGATGGTTCAATGGCACTTAAAAATTGCTACCTGCAGTTGATATTTGAAGAAAAGACATTCCAAAGAAAAATCGCAAATTAAGGAAGAAGTGCTTATTTCACATATATGGCAAGTTTTCATTTACAAAGTAAGAAATGTCAGCTAATCATAAGCAATTGGACATCTAAGGTAAATGTAACAACACATACTTCACAATTTACAGCAATTTTAGATGAGAGATTTTCCCATGAAAGCAAAAATATTGTTAATCTACTTCCACAATTATAACAAACTTTCAACTGCATCATGTATCTCGATGCTTAAAACCAAATGCACTGATCACCTTGTTAAAGGAAACTTTGCTGTATAAATGTACAGAGTCCTTGCAAAGAATAGTGAAAATTAAATGTTTTAAGGCTTTTCTGCAGAGACAGTGAGATAGCGTATGTCAATATTTATTGTTCTCACTATGTCACTACAAAATGTTTGTTTTCATCTCTGAAAGTAATTTGCAGGGTGGAATTTTGCTGATAAAAGATTAACTCTTGAGAGGTGGTAAGCACCGGCTTCTGTGCTAAGTCAGCAGAACATGTGCCTGCCTTGAATGCACCAGGTCTGGCCAAGTGCAATTAACTCAATTTTTTTTTTAAGCTGAAAGGTATTCTAAAGGAGGGTGGGGGCAGAAGACACTTATATCATGCCTACGACATCTTACCACATATTTCCTACCATTATAAAATCCTAGGACTAATAAAATGTTTCAAAGAAGATACCTGCTAGCCAGAAGAGATTTTTCCACCCCTCCCTCATTGAGGAAAGCAAAGCCTATGGCCTTTCCAGAACAATCACACACGTGTTCCTCTGTTGGTCTGAGGTTGGGAATCTGCATCCTGCCCGCCCGGAGCAGAGTGGACAGCCACACAAACTGCCTCGTGCTGAACCGTGCTGCGGTCACTGCCTGGGGAAGGTGCTGGAGGGATGTCAGAGAGGAAATAACACCAAGCATGCGCACCTGAAAGTAGGCAACAGCCTGGGAAACAGCAACAGCAAAAGAGAGAATGTGATCTAGCACAAGTAGGTGAGCCCTGCGGTTAAGACCCACACTTCTTGTAGACTCGACCAGGAGAGTGGCACATGCTATACTGTCTGCAGCGCCCGGCAATTCATACGTGTTTACACTCCACAACGTATTGAAAAGTATTTCTAAATGTGCTATGATTTGGTCACTGCCACAGAGGAAAGGCAAATATTCATCTTTCAAACTTGCTATCCTAAGAAGGCATAGGTTCTTCTTAACAGTATTAACCAGATTTTTAAATGGAAAGTATTTACCACCTGAGATTCTAGACCTTAAATCTTTCTGCAAGGCAGGCAAGACATTTTGCCATACCCCGAGCTTCCGTACCCGAGTCCTTGGAGGAGGACAGGAGGACTTAGCCTGTCATGTCAGTGGTGCTCTGCTGCTGGGGCTGCAGGTGCAGGGTAACTGCTCAAACACGTGCCATGCACAAGTACGAGCCACAAAAAGGATTCTAGAAAGAGCTCTGTGGAAACCCTCTTTCCTCCTTAGACATCTCAGCATCTCTGTTTTCCAGACTGAGCGAGGGCTGTGACTGTGACTGGATGCTCACACTGTCCTCTGCCTGCCCCCTGCCCATCCTTTCTTTGGTCTGATCTACTCTGGAGTTGGAAGAGAACTAAGAGAACTTCATTCTTCTCTTGCTGCATGTGAATTTTGACCACAGTAGCTAATCTTTCTCACCATTTCCATATGAAGAACTAGGAAGGATCCAGTCTCCTAGATGAAAGATTTATCTGTTAATATTACAAAGGTCTACATACCTCACCATAGTAGAAATGGACTTTTCTACAGCTGAGAAATGTGTTCTATATGCCTTTTATCCCTGCCCTTATTGTATGTGCATCACCATGTTTATAATTCTTCGCACAGTCTTTATTCCTATATTCTGAGGAAGACCATCAGTGTTCACAAATGCAGAAAAACTATTGTGTTGGCAATTACACTGACAACACAAGCCTTCAAGAAATATACAGTGCATAATACTGCACCTTATTTTTTTATTATTATTATTCCATAATACCTGGGGGTACCAGTCCACAGGAACAAACATCTGGTTCCTATTTGTGAAAATGGTGGTTTGTGGATTACAATTTGTATGCACCAGTGGGATTTTGGAAGGAAGCAATTCAGCTCTTAAGCACATTTCATCATTTTCATGCATGGCAGGGGAAATATGTATAGTTACATATGCCCAAAGAGATCACGGAGATTATTTTTAAACTGAAACATTTGATGTTTTTACAGCATTTATGCAATTCCTCTTAAACCACTGTTTTCCTTTTTAAAATTAGCATCAGTGTTTGTTTCCTGTGTGAAACCTCGTTTGTGTCTGACCAATTAAAGTGAAGATAAACGTGTCAGGAAGCTGTTTTGAAGACAGTACCTCAGCTGCAGAATAGAGCTTCTCTGAGTAATTGAAATGAAAGTCAGTATCAGTAAAAATAAATTGCACAATTCAGTTGTGGCTGGAAAATTACTACTGAGATTTCCAACCTGATGTAACTATTTCTATTACTTTCTGTTGCATTAGGTAAGGTAATAAATACTTCATAAGACTAGTAGAGTAAGGGGGTTTTTATTCTGTATTGTGGATATCAAACAATACTGCTAGCAAAAGATTGCCTTTAGGGTAGGAAAATGTTTTATTCTCCACTCCGGCACAGTCAAGAGTCTTTCTGCTGTTTCTGCCAAAGAGGATGCCAATTAGTGTCAAGTAACATTTTGGTACTGCTGATGAGATACAAAACGAAGGGTGCATAGTATGATGAAAAGAATTTACTGTACTAAAAGATAGAAAAATACCCTTGGGTTTTTTTGGTAATTGGAATTCAATGAGACAGGGGGGAAAAAAAGAGAATACCAAACCTGCCGTTTTACAGTTTATAACTCCAGTTCTATACTGGGGGTTTTCATTTCAAGCTCCCTTCTTAGAGGAAGCCAGCATTACATGAACCTTCAAAATGCACAGATTGTATTCAGTTGCTAAGGTGAATCCCAAATCAGCTCTGTGTTAATTTTGATAGTACCCGCATCTTTATTCCTAACACTACCTAGACACATCAGTGAAATCCAAAGGAGAATTCTTTCTTAGCATGACCACTTGTAAAGATAAATCTCAAGGACATCACGCAGTGATGTTTTACTTCCAGATTCCTCATCAAATCAGTATGAAATCCCCACTGAGTTACCTTTGCCCTGATAAAAGCTGCGTGAGGAAGATGATGGTACCTTGGAGTGAGAAGGACATTTCCTCAGCCATCAACCAATTCCCAGTGCCCCATTTGCAGTCACTTCATGAGTTTCAAACCTCTCCGTAACAAGACCCTTTGCATGTGTTCTTGTCTGCTAGAAGAGGATGGGCAGGGGACAAATCTGCAAAACTGGCTGGGGCAATCCATAAAGGTGAGCAGGGCCACTGTCCCTCAGGAATCTCCCCAGAAACCCATCTTGACAAGGGCTAAATTATTTCCCTGACAAGGTGAACTGCTGAGCATTTGCCTCAGTTAATGAAACAATGGTTGATCTGCAATTAAAGCCACATCCTGACTTTCTTAGCTCTGCAGAGATTTCAGTACCAAAGTAAATCCATCTTTGCACCAAATGTCAAGTTCTGACTTTATTTCATCTGCAAAAACACCAATAGCATTTTTTTTTTTTTTTTTTTTTTAGGAAAGTTTACATTGTATATAATACACAGAAAACGCTTGGGTAAAAATAGGAATGAAATCATTGCTGCTATAAAGAGGAGGGGTGGCATACCTTCCCTGTCCATCAAGCTCCAAGCAGTTGGCATTCTATAAATCATAGGAAGCACAGAGGTAATTATAGAACTGGAAGAAGATTACTGTAAACATTCAGAAGTAGCTCCTAGTAATTGGAAGCTAAAGATAATGTGAGCATGATTACAACCATAAAGGAACTGTGCAGGTCGCTTATGCCCCCATTTTTTCCTTAAAATGACGTTTCTCACAAAGCAACAATCAACCTAGTCAATCTAGCAGCTTGTATATTAACAACCTGTTAATACCACGAATTGTTTGTTCTCTGTCAGAATTAGTGTTGATGTGACAACATTTGGATGACCAGGATCTGCTTACTTTCCCGTTATGCATTAAGCAACGTAGCTAACAGCTACTGCCAGCTTGTTCTGCCATCTCCGGGAACCCCTTCATCACTCCCAGAATGCCCCTCAACATGTTTATGGTGGAGAACGTGTGGTCAGAGAAGGGCAACTTGCACTGAGAGTAAATTATGACAACATGTAAAATAGTCTTTAGTGCCAGGGGTGTTCACTTCTTCACCCTCAGGGCAGTAGAGAGAAAAGTGTCTCCTCCACCCTTAATGGAGGGAGCTCCTAGGTGAAGGTGCATCTGCCAGCCACAAGGTGATGGACCACAAAGAAATATTTCATTCCTGCCTCAAAAAGTTACACACCAGGACAAATACAATAACACTTCAGCTGAAAGCGATACCCTCTTTCTTGCCCAAATACTCTAGAATGACTCTGCAACATGACTAAGAGGAAAGGTGCTTTTCTAGCACTGGATTGTGCTCTGCTCCTGTCCTCAAGTAGGACAATATACAGAACCTGTCATTTTTATTCTACATAGAAAATTTATGACTCTAATCCCTACTTGCTCCTTACAAAGCTATTTACCTTAATTCTACGTATTGCTGGTAACAAGTTTTACAAGTTAGTTACCACAAGAATACGAGAGTTGATTTTCATCCACATCTTTATGTTGTTTATGCAATCTCAAATTCTAGCTATGTTCTGCATTTGAGGCAAAATTTTCAGAACTAAGACAAGCTTTTGAAAAAGTCACTCTTTTATTAAATAAGTTAGCTAGACTCCTTCCTGAAATTATTTAGAACTTGGACATACTATGATGAAGAAGACAAGAGCCCCTCCACATAATCCAACCTGAAGAAAGTACTTTAAAAAGTGTAGCTTTTGCTACCTGGCAGTAGATTTCTCACCGTGCTGTATAATCCCGTGCTCCAAAAGCCTGCGGCCGAGCTGCTCTGCTTCAGTCCGTGTCGTGGCTTCTCCTTCCTGGATCAGCCAGTCAATGAACTCTGATGCCACAAAGGTCCGTTCGTACTTGACTCCTTCCTCTTCCCTGGCTTGCAAAAGGGTATTTTCAGAACTCATCAGCCTGTTACAGGGCGGGGGAAAATTGGTAGTGAAAATGATTCTTCAAAAAGCAACTCCAGATCTATTCTGGCAAACCTCATTGATATTAAGCAAACATATGTGAACCTTTCACTGATTACTAAATCTTTCCTCAGTCTATTAATCTAAATTTAGGTTGTGAATTATAACTGCTTAGTCCAAAAATTAGGCTTTATATCCCTGTGTGAAGTTGTTGCCTTCTTGTTTTTTCCCTAAAAGAAAACAAAGTTCTTCAGTTTCACATTTCACCTATTTAGTTCTTTAGATTCTCTAAAAGTCAATGTATAATCAACTTGGAAACAAAATTAGTCTAAAAGCACCAGATTGTGACTAATGTGTTCAAAAATTAATTTTTACAGTTAGCAGAACTATGCCCTGAAGTCATGTAGGTGGTTTGAAAATTCTCCCCATAAGCTTCAGAACAGCTGCAGAAAAATTCAAGAGGAAAAAAAAAAAGTAGTTCTGTGGTTTTGGTGGTTAATAAATGTTTAGCATCCAACAGAGTGATGCAGCTGCAATCAATGAAGTTTCACACCTGAACTCATTTTGACATCTGAGTCTCAGAGTCTCTGCCTCAGTTGGTTCCATGTAACACCAGAGTTCAGAGGGACACCTTGAGGTGTCTCTAAATCTCCTAGCTACTGGTATGTACCTAGCTTAAATACACTAATAGAATTATTTTCCATTCAAGTAACATACATAAATGATCCAGCATTAAAAAAAAAAAGTCTCAGTAGTTTGTTAATGCAACAGTAAAGTTGACTGAGAAGACAATTTGAAAGAAGAAATAAGAATCACTCCCTTTCTATAAAGAATCCTACTTCTTTTTTGTTTTGTTGGGAGACTGAGCACCATAACCTCCATATTTACTAATATTTTTTTTTTCATAATCATTTTATTTAGTATAGTTTAGTAATAGGACTAGTGGTAAGACTTAAAATAACAGCTCAAGAATGGCATGAGGGTTTTTTTTCCATGTAAGACTAAGCCCCTTCCCTTCACCCTTTTGAAATAAAGGACACAACTGAACAACAACAGGAAAATACTGAAAGCTTTGCCCTTCTGATCAAACTTTGAATTTGAATCCATACATGGGCCATCGCTTTTGAAGAGCCAGCAAGTCCAGAGATCGTGGAATATAATGTCACCTATTTTGGGAGGTATCAGAAAAGTCTGTGCCATAAGAACATAGACAAAATTTTCACTTGAATTTACAATGAGGAGGTTTGACAGGACCCAGCCCTTGTGATTTCACCTGAAAGATTTATTCCCTTGACTTTAACAAGAGCTAACCAGGAGCCTCAACTGACTGGATCTGACCACCAGGCAACAGATCATCAAACCAGGCAAAGGCTGCTCAGCCACAGCTGTATGTCAGTGGCAGATATAAGAGTGCTCTTAGATGTTGGTGCATCATTGCCAGCACCTCTGAACTGGGTAAGGACTAAGGAAGTCAAAATTAGCTGAAGGATGAGGCCAAAAGCAAGAGTATGTGCCACAGGGGACAAGGTATTGACTCCAGACTTTATTCTTTTTCATATTTTGTTTTACAAGCATCTGCCTGCAAGACAGCATTTTGTTCCACACTAACCACAGCTAATAGAGACAGCGCTCCAAGGGACCATCATTAAATGTGTCTCATTCACCAGGCTTTCTCCCCCCCAGAAAAAAATTCAAACCCAAAGATCGTGTTGTTTTGTACCATTTTCTACATGGTTACCCAGAACTGGTTACCCAGGCTCAGCAGACAACAAATAAAAGATCCTTAGGATTGTGTTAATTGTTCTTTGATGAGTCTATAATTAGTTGACCAACTCACTGAAGTCGAAGATAGAGAGGTCGTTGAAAAAGAGAAGCTAATTGTTAGATTTTTACAGAGACACAAAAGAAATTTGGAAAAATATCAAGTGGAAAAACACTCAGCTTGACATTTCACACCCTTCTGTGTGTGCCCAGAATAGCACTGCAAAGGATTTGGACTTGTGAACAAACAGACATGACAAATTGACAGTTTAACAAACCCAGAAACAGCAATCCATAGACTTACATCGCTATCTGAAGTAAATCACTGTAACTCCATGGCTGTCAACAAAGCTGCACCAATTTACATAGCCAAAAACCTGGCCTTTCATTAGCCAGAATCGGAAACTGTCTCTAACTCTTCCATTTTCTCCTTGTTTCAAAAAACCATGAAGCTATTCATGTCAAAACACATTATTTGCTAAAACTGGTGTTATCCTGCATTAATGGAAGGTATTTAGCCAAACACTGAAATCCAAACATTTTCCAAAGAAAATTTTGTTTTATCTAAATAACTGCACTAGAGGATAAATTTGACTTAACCACCATTAAGTTAAAATGGAAGTGATTCAAAGAATGCAGTCTCAAAATTACCTGAATTATTTCCTGAAATTAAAACCATAAATCTGCACTTCATTCACTATGAAATCTGGTTGAAACATCTCAGCTGAAGTCAGCATCATGAGATGACTTATAGCTCCTAAACCCAACTGCACCAGAAACAACAATGTGTGCCTGACCAAAACCTACTGAGAATTGCAAACATCATAAAAATAGGATGCTTGCACAACTTGATTTTGTTAAAAAAAAGAAAAGCTATGAAAGGTCTTTGCTGGATTTATTTAAGATTTGCAGGGAGGGTTTTGCTGAATGGGAAACGTGTTTATCTCATGCAATCTATTCGGTCAGTCCTGTAGAGCATGAAAACTGATACCATCTTTGGACCTAGTAAACTACTCAAGAATTTCCAGACAAGACTGTAGGAAATCCAGTAGGTTTCATCTCTAGTTATAAACTTGAAGCTCAAAGCATGCTCACAGAAAGGATTACCAAAGTTTGAAATTACGTGCAGGGAATCTGAACTGATTTATGATTTTCAGTGCAAATGAAGGGAGAATACTATCAGAGATAGATTTTAAATCTTGTAATCACTAAGGTACAGACATTGAATATGTTCACAGTAGATGAAGGAGGTAATGCCACAAAGGAGGAGAATTCAGGCTAGGAGGAGCTTTGGGGTCACACAGAAGGGAGACAGGGAAAGGGACCTTCTCTGTGGGGAACAGCCCTACTGCTCCCGTGCTCCAGAGGGGAGCACAGGCCATTTACCCAAAACAGCTCTCTGAATGCAGGGAACCTACCTAACGCATCCATTCCTCTGCCCATGCAACAACCTGCTGAGCCTCCTAAAGCATTTTGCTCATTTTACCCATTGCGGGTACAGATCTGCATGGACTGATGTTGGATAACATGTTTGCAATTTTGTCACATACAAACCACGCTGGCTTCTGATTGTAACAGTGCTCCAGCCCTAATGGGGTGGGTGGAGAAGAGCAGGAAACAGTACTGTAATGTCTATCTCAAACTAGCAAAGTGTAGTGAAGATCAGGAACATCCACAAAATTAGACAGATTTTTAAAATATGTTGGATTCAGATAGATATCCTTTGGCATAGCTGCATTTCTCCTGAAATTAGGCCTACAGACATTTTGATAAACAAGTTGAATATACTGGTGAGTGACTTCAAATCTGTGCATGAATACTTTTCTCTGGTTGTTGCCATTTAATAATTATTTTAATTGCACTGAATTAATATTTTCTTTTTCAACAATATCAGCAAACTAATACAACAGATACATTACACATAGACATACACACATTTCACTGCAGAAATGTAGTATGTAGGATGTATTCTTTCTGTAGTAGCCTTTCAGTATTAGATTTTGAGTTTAAAATGCATTCAGTGAAACTGAAATTGTTGCTAATAAGCATGCATGGACAAGGCACCTAATGAAACCCAAGTGCTCTGCACGCTGGCTTTGCTACAATAAACAAAGTGAAGCCCAGATAGCCCAGGTATGCATTCTTATCTCACATGAATATAAAATATTTCCAGTGATCCATGGAGAATTTTTACTAGCTTTGGCTGTCACAGACTGGTTTTGAAATGACATATACTTTTGCTCTAGACTATATTTAGCACTCAGGGTTGGTTTTAAAAGTTTCTGAACCCTTTAGATAAATTGCCAAGGAGAAACAACCTCATGAGGGTGCAGTTATATTTAGATATAGATGCTGCTTTTGGCATTAACTCCTTTTCCAAGATGGGAACAATCCATAGTGTTATGAACATTTTTCTGCTGGTATGGTGTTGGACAAACTGGACACTAGACATTGGCTTGGGTATAGTTCTCCATGCAGAGAAATGAGGCTGGAAGTGGACACTGGTAGAACAGAGTTCTTTCCACTATGGCTTCTTTCATGCAGAGGACTGTTATCAGCCTCACCAACAAAAAATTATTTGTCTCACAGGAGAACAGAAAAAGAAATATAAAAAACAATTAGAAAAAAAAGGTTTGCTACTGTAAGCACACTGATTGGCTTATGGTACTATGGGTCAGGATTGCAGGTGCCGCGTGTTACGGAGTCTAAAGGAGCAAATGCTGAGCTTAGTAAGGCACAGAGGATTTTGGAGGTGGGTGATTCAATTCATCTGTCCCAGTGAAGGATTTTTTCCAGTGGTGTATTTTCTTGTGTCTTATGTGATGTATTTTTTTTTTTTAAATAGTCACAGTCACTGAGTCTCAGGGAGTTTATATGATGGATGCAACAAAAAGAGTGGCCTTTACAATTACTGGTTTATATTTCAGTTTAATTGCTCTTTTACCAAATTGACCTTCAGACCCTTGTAACCTTGAAAATAGTATTTATCAGCTTTTAAACTTGAGATTTTCCTGAGTGCTTTATTCTAAGAGGAAAACAAAATTACTCCAGCCAGAAAACACAGCATGTCTCCTGCCTGCTGCACGCTTCTGCTCTAACCGAGCAGTAGTGGGTAGAATTCAGTGTAGAGCAATACTTCAAGCTTTTTGGTAAATAACACATCACAATTTTTGCATTAGTTTGTAGCATATGCCAACATGCATTCATTCTCTCTGATGAAAGTACCGTGTCACAAACTCTACATGCTGAATAAAAATACCATTAATTATAGATTGGGAAGTTTGGTTAAACTGCCTAGGTATTTGATGGAAGTCATCCAGCAGGATATTCAGTATCTCAGCATAATCATATCTTTCAAATCTTACTTAGATGCACTTGGCTGGGATTTTTTTTTTTTTGCAACTACTTTTAATATAACCTTTCTGATGTAGAAGCTTTGCAGAATGGAACACTGAAGATTAATTTCACTATTATTTAAAATCATACCTCCTGATGAAGCTGTGGGTATGGAGCCTCAACAGATTTTTAGCCACTTGTTCGGTGCATTTTGATGTACTAACGGTTTAGGTCTTGTGATTACAGTTTTACATGACAAGTCATCCTTTAGTAATTATTTTTGGAGAATAGAGTGCAAGGGCTTAAATTTACACTGGGTTCTCATATAGGATGTATTTACAACCCAGAACATCAGGAAATACTGGAAATCATTTTAAACAATATGCTACAAGTGAACATAGTAGAAAAGCAAAAGAGAAATGGGAAGGAGGGAGAAGAGTTACCAACTAAAGTAACAGAATTACCCAGACCCATTCCTGCATGATTTGAAAGCCTCTGACTATTCAAAAATAAATTAAGAAGTATAATTTGCCTCCCTCGGTACTATTATCAACACATTATGGATACTGAATGCAACATACTTTTCATACAGTCTTTGTCCTCTCATGAACACCTTCACTTCATTGTCCAGGGGAAACGTCCCGTCATCTTTTCGGAAGCGATAGAACAGTTTGACATCCTTGAATTCCTTATGCTCATCACAGACTGAAATGTAAAATAAATGAAAAATTCTTCATATCAAAGTTAAGGAGCTGAGGATCCATTTAGAAGGTATCACTGCTGAACTTCAAAGCGAGCACATATGGAGCCTAACCCCTTGTATTTCTGAGCATAAAACTCTATTCAGTTCTAATCACCAGTGAAAGGCTGGTAAATCTTTCAGATACGTAACCAAATTTCTAGGTGAGGGGGATAGGTGTTTATCAGTTTTGTGAGGATTACTGCAAACATGAAGAGCAAAAAAGCATCCATTTGCTATATACCCAGAAAACCTTTTGATTAAAATGGTTTGTTTAAAAGGTCACCAGTGTAGAACCCCAAATAATTTAAGTATTGGCAAGCTTCTTAAAGTTACTTTTATCAGTTGAGCAATACTGTAGGAAACCTGAGATTCGCCGCAGAAACAGTTAAAATCAAAGCATTCTGCTCTATTAAAATTGTCTCAATTCCTCTGCCATGCCAGCTAGCAAATGGTAGGTACCACAGGAGCACAGTGAGAAATGCTAAATAAGGTTTAGAAGACAGCAGCTGACGATGGGCTCTTGTAAATGCAGAACAGAGCTCCAGCAAGGGCATAAACTAATGGGAAAGGTATCCCAACCAAGCTGCTCCTAGCAGAGTTGTCATCCCACGTACATAGGCTGACCTTCTGCACCCCAGAAGTGGGTACACTACACCCTTTACCTGACACAGGAGTTGGAAGAATGCTCTGAGAATCCTACAGAACCTGACTGAACCTCTCTGAATTTACACTAGCTCACTTCGCAAACTATTTTATTAAATTTGAGTGCAATACGTGAACACTTTCAAGAAACACCTGTTCTGTGAGTAATATATACACAAACATATATAAAATTTGTATGGAAGTTACAGTGTGCAATTGGATCCTGAGGCAGAAAACATCTGAAGGTTGTTAAAACTTTAAACAAGCATTCAGCGATAAAACATCCATTGCTCGATTAAATTAAGTCACTCAGGCATCCACGCAACTCTTCACTGACATTTTCTCAATAGAGGATTAAGTAGTCAGATTTGAATACCCTATAATTACTTTATTCTTTAACTATCTACTGTGAGTCCCAGTTTCCATAACAACCCAGAATTTTAATTTAATAGCCAGGAAGAAGCTGTAGAAGTGGCACTCATTCAATATGTGCATTTCTTACTTTAATTAAGGTGTCGTTAATATATTGCAGATAGCAGCAGTATTGCTGCACATACAGTGACCCCTGCATAAAGTCAATATTTGTCTGTTCGCGGTTGCTCAGTTTTCTCTTAAAAAAGAAACAAATGGTACTTTTGCCTTTTTGAAATGGGTAATACTGTACATTTGAAAGCAAGGGCTTGGATCTTCTTTGTTTGTGTGCTCCCTAGCCTTTATGTGCACCAAAAGGCAACTAAATGCTACCACTGAATTGGAAGTCTTCTTTTCATCAGCGTAAATTGTTATTCAAGAAGCTGAAAGGAACAGATCTCAAATAGACAACAAGTTTAGGAGAAAATTCATCAGGGCACAGTCAGACCACTAACTTTCTTGCAGCTGTACCAGCACGAATGTTTGTGCAGCTGGTGTGAGGGACAGGGCCAGAGAACTAATCCACGTGAGAAAAATGACCTTTTTTTCCAGCTGATTTTTCAGATGGGTTTTTCAGCTGGAAAACTGTGCTCTGGGGAGCAGGGAGGTGAGGGCAGTGGGAAGAGAGGGGACAGGATCCAGCTGGGGCTGCTCCAGAGGAAGGGAAGCAGCAGCACAGTCTCCAGTGACTTGCCCTCTCTGTACTGACACGGGGAATGTCACTCCACACCTCTTCAGCCTCTCCATGCCCCTCAGGACACAGGTGACCTTGTGGAGCAGCACAGTTCAAGGGACATGCTCCCTTTCTGGCAGGGAAAGGATTCCACCTATCCAATACTTGGTTGAAGAGCAGGAGCAGGATTTCTCTGTTTCACAGGAGTCAATAAAATTTAGCTTAGAACCTTTTATCAGCTGATGTTGCACTTACCATGGTGGATAATGCTGTGATCCAATAATTTCTGCACCAGTTTAATTGCCGTCTCTCGGTCTGAGGCCTCTTTATGGTCAATCAGCCAGTCAATCAGCTCTTTGGCGACGAAGCAGTTCGGGTACGTCTTAAGGTGGTGACGCCGATCTTTAATGACCTTTTCTTCATGCAGTCGGAGCCTGGGGTCAAATCATCATATGAATATCATGTGTAAAGAAAAAGCCTTTGTAACTAGCAAGAGTGGGACAAGAGTGGAGCAGATGCACCCAATCCCTGCTCACAGGATGAGCTTTGCAGGTGTTGGAGGGAAGAGGAAGAGACTCCATCACATGTCCAGCGCTGGACTCTGACAACCAGGCAATCCACAGCAACCATTTATCACGACTTTAAACCCCACACTTGGAAAAAGTAGTTTTCTGCCCAGTAGAAAAGATTAAAAAATGAAGAACACCACCGCATACTAAGGCCATTAAAATACTTCCTGTAAGTCAGTTAAACTGTTAATAATTTGGAATTAATTTTCCCACATTACCACTAATACATTCCACATAACTCTTTAATTTTGTGGTATCATTGCCATAGATTTTTTTTTTTAATATCTCATTCATTTTTTTGATGTAGATTCTTCTTTGGCTGGATAACTGCATTTTGCCTCCAGCTGCACAAAACATAGCATTTATGATTTCAAATTCAGGCACAAAGTTGTTCCAACACAATAATATTTAGCATTAAAAGTTGCCTTCCACTCCAAATAAAGGAGACCTGATTTCTCACTTGGGGAACTGTTGGTAAATGCTGTCTAACTGCAAAATCTGCCCTATCACCTTGAAAGCAACTTGGTTGGGTGGTTTTGAGATGCTTGAGACAGAATGCAAGATCCTGATGAGAGTACTACCTTGTTAGTAAAGGTAACTTTACTGGGATTCTGCATCTTTACTTTTAGTCAATTTTTCCAAATGAACAAAATGAGTAATATTATCAATGAATTAATGGATAGAGGTTTTTTTAAAGTTTTTAAAAGTTTTCTGCTTTCTTGTTTCCATTTTAATTAATAATTTTAATAATTCTGGTTTTTTGATTCTGAAGAAACCATAGAAACCACAGTGATGGGCTGTTCATTTTCAAGTGTCCAGGATCCTACCTTGTAAACACTCTCACTGACTTCAAAGAAGCTCCAGGTAATGCTGTATTAATTGCTGGGGTTATAACTATCTCTATTTTCTAGAGAGGGAAATAGCGTAGAAGGGAATTAATATGAGCCTCAAGAAACATAGGGCAGGAGTCCAACTGATTTTCTTTTCAATGTGATTGCAGTATGAAACAATTATTTCTCTTTAGAATCAAAGAAAGGGAAATCAGTGAATAAATCACTAAAGAACATATTATTAGGGCATTAGACAAGGCTTACGTACGATTCTACTTTAAAATAGTAGCAAAGCAATGTGTGTTTTGCAGCATTTAGCCTTGAACTACACTGGAATGACCAATCTGTGATATGAATTCAAAATCAGCTTTGCAAACATCATTAAAAAATGAAGAGTTCTATATTAAAAATACTGATAAATCCAATTAACATTCTGGAAAGAAGTTCTGGTAAATATTCCATGTATTATGAAATTCTCCAAGCTAAAATACCTTTGCTTAAATCATATTTTCCAGATGTGCTCTAACAGCTGTTGCCATACTTAGAAAGAAAAGCCTACACAGTTTTAATTATAGAACATGCAATTATCAGTACGTCTGATGGAGCTGTACATTTAAAATATATTCCAGCTTCTGTTAATGTTCATCCAGTCTTATGTCGCACAATAACCTGCAAGAACAAAACTAGGGAGTGAGTGTATAATACATATGCAGATGGCTCGACCCAGCTCTCAGTCATCAGTGTAAGTCTAAATGGATGGAATTCATCTGATACAAAAGGGAAACTCCCTTTTATGAAATTCTTTGTCCAAACATCACGTAGGAGTATGCCAGGACTGATCTGTCATTCCACAAAAAAGCCAGTAGCCAAGAGCCCCAGAAATGAGTATTTATGTCTTAAATTCTGACTGAAAGCTTTCCTACAGTTGGTGGGCTTATAAATATTTCAAGTTCTCTGTCATGTCAAAGTACATAGGTTCCCACTACAACCTTTTTCCTCACTCAGAGAATTTATAGGGTCTCTCTATATACCTTTTTGCCTATATTCATAAAACTCATAGAAATTTCATTATCTTAATTATTTCCACCCACTTCCTAAAGTGGATCCAAATTTGCTAAGATGTTACGAAATCATTAAGTCAAACACAGCATGACCACATAAGCCTCAAGAAACCTGAAAAAACAAATTTATCCACAAATTCCAAATGGAAGTGAGAACTTCTGCAGTCTATAGCAATTATATCCATAATGAATTATGTCCAGGCTAATTTATTTGGAATAAAGAACAGAAAGGGAATTCATATCTTCTCCCTGATGGTGTATGCTGTTCTATCCTTCTGGGCTCCCTCACCTCTACAAAACCAAAATTGTATGGAGGAGAAGTAGCTCAATAAATTGAAATTGTACCTTGTGTAAACTACAAATATGAAAGCCTCAGGTGAAGTTGTTGAGCATATATTGCAGTATGCAAATCAAAGGTTTAGGCAGGAATTCTACAAATGTGTTCAAAAATACTTATCAGGAGCCAAATTAAATCAGATAAAAAGGAAAACAAATGTAGCAGTGAATGCAGCTACACACTGAAATCAATGCTCAAGTCAAGTGGTAAATTCTTTATCCCTTGGCATTGGGAAACAGGTTTCTCACCAACAGACCTTGATGTTTTCCCTTTAAGTAATGTTAATCACTCTTGATCAGCTAGCCTACATGATGACTGGAAAAGACCTAATGACACCAGTCACATTTCTCTTGCTAAAAGAAGTTTTTCTCAAGAGCTGCTTAGAAGAATTAGCTCACTGCCAAACCCGGACCAGTTTGAGGGGAAAAGGGGGAGCAGAGGGCAAATAAGGGGTGACAGGGGGACACCTTGATTCAATAAGCCTGTGAAAAGTTGTCCCGTTCTCTACAACTTAATAGCTTAAGACCAGAAAACAATCTTGTGTACACCAGTACATCATCCATATATAATTCCATATATTATTCAAGATTACCTACCAGATTTTGCACTTGGGGCCTCAGTCTCCCCTCCCTGCAGAAAGCAACATGAGAATGAAAGCATTTGAGCAATTGCCTATGAACTGTAACAGGCATATGCAACCCTTTAATACTTACAAATTGATATCCATGGCTCTTATTCATGCTTACAACAAACAAAGACAGTCTGTATTTGCAAGCATGAATGCCAGGAGAGTTTTCTTGGGGGCTTGTCTAAACAGGAGTTGCTCCTAATTAACAACATGTAGGGACTCTTGCTCCAAATAAAAGTGCCTTCCTTCTGCGTAGCATGAACAGGCTAACCCAGAACACACTGCTTCTGCTTTGCAGTAAGTGTATTCAGATTTAATCAGGAACAATGTTATTTTGCTGAGAGGCCATTAGGCATTTTCTTGCCAACTGTCAGAAGTCATGATAATGGAAAAACCAAAAATCTCTGCCTAGAAATGAAGAACCAGGCACTAACTTAGGAAGAAATCGCTCTTGCAGCTACATGAAAACTTGCAGTTTGTTTTCCACCAGGGAAAATACACATTTTGAAGTTTCTTGCATCTTTTTCTGAACCAATGGGTAAGGTTTTTGCAAAGGCAGTGCCTGCACAGGAGTCTAGTTTTCCTTTTAAACCCCAGAAAAGACCAGCCCGCTGGCTGAAGACAGTAATGATGTCACTAACTGGACCACGGTCCAAATATCTCACCCAGCTATTTCCCTCTATTGAGTCTAGTAGTTTCTGCTTGGCTAACACAGAATTTGCAGAGCACCATCCAGTCATGATTTCTATGCATGAAAAGACAAAAAGCCTCCTGCTCTTCTTGGTGATTTTCTGAATAATTCATCTACCATTTCCTAGTACATCCTATATAGTCTCTATGTTTATCCTGGCAAGGCTCAGTAAAAATGTGCAAGGAACAGGTTGGTTCCTGGCACTCAACAGACAACATAGCATGAAGACTTTCATATTGTGCTCCACTCCTTCACATCTTTTAATCTTCCTGAGGCAATCATACACACACACATGCATATGCATATATCATAGAATCACAGAATCACAAAATAGTTTTGGTTGAGAGGGACATATAAAGGTCATCTAGTCCAAATCCCTGCAATGGGCAGGGACATCTTCAGCTAGATCAGGTTGCCCAGAGCCCTGTCCAACCTGACCTTGATTGCTTCCAGGGATGGTGTATCTAAAACCTCCCTGGGCAACCTGCTCCAGTGTTTCACCACCCTCATTATAAAAAATTTCTTCCTTATTTCTAATCTAAATCTACCCTCTTTTAGTTTTAAACCATTACCCATTGTCCTATCACAACAGGAACTCTTAAAAAAATCTGTCCCCTTCCTTCATATAAGCCCCTTTAAGTACTGAAAGGTCGCAATATGATCTCCCCACAGCCTTCTCTTTTCCAGGCTGAACAACCCCAACTCTCAGCCTTTCAGTACCTTCCTTCTGACCATTTTGGCCATCCTCTACACCCACTCCAACAGGTCCATGGCTTTCCTGTGTTGGGGGGCCCCAGAGCTGGACACTACTCCAGCTGCGAGCACACATTGCCAGCTCATGTCCAACTTTTCATCTTCCTCCAAGTCTTTCTCAGCAGGCCTGCTCTCAATCCCTTCATCCCCCAGCCTATATTGGTAACAGGGGTTGCCCCAATCCAGGTGCAGGATCTTGCACTTGGCCCTGTTGAACCTCATGAGGTTCACACAACCCACTTCTTGAGCTTGTCCAGGTCCCTCTGGATGACATCCCTTCCCTCAGGTATGTCAACCATGACACTCAGCTTGGTGCCACCAGCAAACTTGCTAAGCGTGCCCTCAATCCCACTCTCTACGTCACTGATGAAGAAATTAAACAGTACTGGTCCCAGTACAGACCCCTGACAGACATCATTCAACACTGATCCCCATCTGGACATTGAGCTGTTGACCACTACCCTCTGGATGAGACCATACAACCAGTTCCTCGTCCATCAAACAGACCATACATCAAATCCATAACTTTCCAATTTAGAGAGAAGGATGTTGTGGGGGACTGTGTCAAAGGCCTTACAGAAGTCCAGGCAGATGACATCTGTAGCTCTTGCCTTGTCCACTGATGTAGTCACTCCATCACAGAAGGCCACTAAGTTGGTCAGGCAAGAATTGCTCTTGGTGAAGCCAAGCCATAGATTTATATAAATAGATATATAGAAATGTGTGCATACATATTTGTATATATATGATATATATAAAAATAAATCATATATATACAATATATATATATGTAACATTTGTATCATGATATATATTATACATCATATATATGAGATATATGTATCATTTCTATCACAGGATACATCATTATAGAGCAACCTTTTTTTTTTGATGGAAGAACAAAACACCAGTGAAGAGACCATTTAAAATGGAGATTTTTAGCAGAATTTACTAATTGCTGAACAATATACACTGATATTGTAATTAGTCATGGCACAAAGTATGTCTTGCTTCAGAGTGCTCAACTGCTACTGGTGAGTTACAGCATGCTCACAAGTTACTGCTGCATTACATCTCAGTTTAGCACATATCCTTGGTTTTAGTGACTATCCCAGCTTGAGCACTGCATTGAACTACTACCTTAAGGTAAACTCTGAACAAAACCATATTAGATCCCTTGAAAATGAACAATGATATGCAGATGGGAAAAGCATTGCAGGGGTTTCTTCTATCTTCAAATTCATTCACACATTTCATATATTTTTGAACTTTTGTTAGAGAAGGACTTACTTTTTTCCAACTAAAGCAAGTCACAATGTCCTTTGTGACAAAAAGATATGGACAACAAAACCTATCTTGCCAAATATGAGAACAATTCATGGTGGCTAAAGAGCATGGCATTTCCACACCTCTTCTCAAGGGACATCATGGGTGCTCCACTGGCAGGTACAACTGCCCCTTTCCGTTGGAAACAAAACAGTTTTGTATCCTCCCAGAGGTCACAAAGTGTGGCTGTTTTCTGAACATAAGCGTATGACCTGTCTACAGCACAGTATCCAGGCATCTTACTCAAAGATGGCATTTTACAAAGTGTCTCAGAGACTTAGAAGCATAATTCTCATTGAAAGTTAAAATTCACAGGTCAGCTGCAGACCAAATTCAACACAAAATAAGTGAGCATATGGCAGTGTTTATATATATATACACCCAGGAAAATACAGAACTACTTGAAAAGTTCTTTACACTAAATGTTTGCCTTTGCATTGTCAGGGGGAAAAAAAAAAAAAAAAAGGTCAGTGACGATATAAACTTTGTACACAGAGGCAATCATGAAGATACTCTGCAAATGCGATGTGTATTGCTGGGACAAGCATTTCCAGCCAGGCTTGCCAAGTCTCAGCTGAAGTGTCAGCAGTTTGCTGCTGCCTATTCCTCTTTTCTATTTATGCTTCAGCTCTGCAATAACTTACTTCTGTTACTTGACATTAACAGGAGCTATAATACCCTTTAAAACATGGGGTCGTACTGAAATAGAATGAAGATATTTCTGTGCTGGTAGCTGTGGCAGAGAAGGAATTTTACCATCTGAATTAGTGTTAGAGAGGGTGTCTTCAAAGCAGCTCCTGATATCAGTTCTCATCACTGTGTTTATCTCCACCTTTTTGCCCACAGCCATGAGGAGATGCCAGGACACAGAGCCAGATAGAGAGATTTCAGATAAACCATCTCTTGGTGCACTGCAGAGGAAAGCCTAAAGCTTCCACAGAAGTGACAGTTTGTCAGTGCCCCTGTGGCTTTAAATAAAACATTGGGGCTGCCTCTTTTATGAAGTCCTTTTTCATAAATTCATAAAGTAAATAGGTCACTGAGCCTGCAACTGAGCATGCACAGGGATATCCCCAATACTCGTAACACCTTAGTAACACTGGCAGGGGTCAAAGCAAGCTCTGGCAAACAAACATAGGCATGGCTCAGGGTTTAGGATGAAATCAAAATGATGCCTCTTGGAGACACCCTTTCAGCCCACAATTTCAGGTCAGAAATTCAGACCCACAGCCTCCCTTGTGAGTACTCTATACTGCAGAGGAAATTAGATCTGTCTGTTTGTATCGACCTTTCATAAAACTAGAGACCACTTGCAAAACTAAAATTTGGAGTTTTAAACCTCGAAGGTGTATAACCTGAGCCTGTATCTGGTCTTCATTTAAAACAACACAGCATAACATTATTGACTTGGTAAAACAGCGGATGTAAATAGAATCCTTAGGTAACTTTTATATCAAGTTTTGGAATGTTTATGCTGGAATTTTTATAGGGTTTGACCCTGTAAGGGAAAGGACGTTTTCAGTGGACTGCTGACTCCTCTCCACTTTTCTCTTTGTGATGTGATATACCCACGTGTGAGGGCAGTCTAATAGTATCACCAAATCAGAACAATATTTGTTCACCTCTCTTTTTCAAGAAGCAGAAAAACTCAGGTTTTTGCAAGGTTACAGATCTAATGACACTCTTCTTCTCGTGTCCACAGGAAGCTGTGAAGAGGCTGATCTTGCATGCCAAGCCATTTCACTTTCATTTAACTTTTAATCAAAATGTGTACAATTATAAACAATACTTCAAATTGCCTGAACACTTGAACCTTGAGAGCTTCTGTCTCTCTGGTAAGTATACAACTGGGTTTTACAAAGACAAAAACACAAATGCAGGCAAGTTATTATTTCACCTAGTCATAAGGAAAGTGGAAGTCTGCCTGTCTTGCTCCAGCTTCTTGTTTTCTGGGCTGAAGCTGTCAGAAAACAGGAACTCACAGTTTTCCTCCTCTATAAGGAAATCAAGTATAATCGTGCTTCTCACTCATGTATGGATGAACTGGGATGCACACATGGGATAAATGTGTGCTGGTCAAGGTCTATATGATGCTGCTATGTGAATCTCCAAAAGAACCAATGTACTCCTCGGAAGAACAAGCCATCTTTGCTGATGTACATTAACTAGGTTTTATTCATAGTATTTTTCTGTGTCTCCATTGCAAGGATATTCTTAGGCTTACTAAATCAATAAGTACTATGGGGACTAACTTTCTTGGGGATGTATTCCCAAATCTAAACTGAAGACTGAAATTTTGTAGTACAGACCAGAAACCATAGGATAACTGCTGTTACCAACATCCTTTGACTGGATTAATAGAGTAGCCACAAGTCCACCAACTCTCGTGGACTTAGGCTGAAAATCACTCTCAATAAAGTAAGAATTTCATAGAAAGAAAGCTGAGGAAGGAACAGTGTAGGTCTCATGGGAGGCCAGTGAAAATCAGCGAAATTTGTGTCCAGGAATGCAAACCTGTTATCCCAGTAGCTGGGAGAGGTAAATGTTCCTTTGAAATGCTAAATGGAGCAAATAAGTCAAACAGCCCAAGCCCTACTGCCACAGCTATTCCTGCCAGCACTGCCATTCAGGATCCTGGAGAGACAGAGCACGAACTGGGGTAGGATGCTGTGGGTGCCAGAAAGCTCTGCTGTGTGACTACCACTCTCTTGGATGCACATTGCATCCCAAGGAGGCAGGGGAGCCATAAAACACTACAGGCTGAGTTCCCTTATGCAGCAAGGCTGACATCTCTTTTACAGTTATCCACAGGGAAAAGCTGAGTATGACCTTGCTATGCTCTAGCACTGCGTGCAGCAAGTTTCAGACCTCCTAAGAAACAAGGAGGTCTTTCCACCCACCCATATCTCCCAGCACATCTGGGGAAGAGCAGATCCATGACACCCAGAAAGGACCACAGTACAGAACAGGTTTGCACTGCAAAGAGTAAAAGGTGTCATTATCTGCCAGAGGTAACCCAAGAAATCCACAGGAGAACTGAAAGCAGCCAAGTGCCTTATCTCAAGTGCAATGGGATATTTCTCCCACCCTGTCAATGGGACAAATAGTTTTGATGAGATGTTTTACGGCTTTGGGTAACCCCTCATCTCAAAGTCCTTCCAGGCCTGGCTGCTCTCACCTAAGCACCACAGACCTGCAGAAGACCTCCCTAATATTTTATGCTCCTTGAGGAGTACCAACTGTTTGCACTCATTTCAGTGGTCCTTGGCAACCCTGCTGAAAGCAAGAAAAAAATTTCCTGCCTTCATCATTAATAATATGTCATACTGCAGTAATATCTCAATTGATTTTAGCAATTGTTTTCCATCTCTACACAAAACTCTTAACCAATTACTGTGCTGTGTAATCATGAGCCTCATTAAGCACAAATAGCCAGTACCTGACAGATAATAAAATGAGTACTAAAATACTTAGTGCTATGTACTGTTGTTAACAAACGCAATTCAAGACTTTTTGCTCACTTCCAACAAATATGTAGGTTCATCGTAAAATGAGTATAGATGCAATACTCTTTCAATATACTGTATGTTGTATTAAAACAATCACACTTTGTTTCTCTCTTCCCATTCTAAATGAATATCTTCCTTTTTTTCATGTTTAGTATAACTGCATTACTGGGCTTTATTATTATTTTGAAGAAGCTGTGAAAGCAGTAAGTGAAAAAATACTGACTAGAAAAGGCACTCTGTATTGGATTTCATTAAATAAAAAAATAATCTTACCATATTTTGGCACCGATTCATGCTTTTTATCTCCTATGCCTTGCAATACTGCAATATGCAGGGTGTTACACTGACAGAAGACATGATTCAAAGGAGTTCTTTCCACTATCTTCCAGAAGTCTATTAAAATCCAGTGGTTGGTCACTAAACTATAAAATAAAACTGGAACTGATGCAAATTTTTAAACACTGAGAGTAACGATCCATGTGACTGGATCACCTAGAGGTGAATAAATTGCTAGTGGATGACCTTCACGGTGCAAAAATAGAAATGAAGGAACAGGTAAGACTATAAAATGCAAGGTTGTGCACTAACAACAAAACGCTCTGCTGAGAACTGAGAGCTTGGAGGCTGAAAGCAACAGAGACTAAGAAATAGCTAGATATACAGTTCCTAAACTTTCACTGACAAGCTATCAACAGGCTGAGACCATACAAAAACCAAAGGCAATCTTAGGTTGCACTGAGATGTTTCCAGAAATGATGTGAAATCCAGTTGTTCATGTCATTGCATATGATATTACAGGACATCATCTAAATATTGTGTATTGTTCATGCCATCCTCATTCAAGAATGATAAAGTCAAAGATACACAATGAAGCAGTGCAATGCAATGAAAAATGATGAGCCCGTGTCATAAGCAGAGAGAAAAAGATACTGGTTTGGGAGTCTAGCCTTATCTAAAGAAAAAGTGAGAGGAACAGAATTGCTGTCTATAATCTTGTAGGTGAGTTCAAAGCAGAGTGCAAGAAAAGGAATTTAAATCATGCTGAGTGATCCTAAGGTAAAAATTAGACAAAGGTTTGGAGTAAAATTTTCTAATTGTTACTCAAGGCAAGAACTTATCTTTTAGAGAACTGTAATAAATATACCAGAGGATCATGAGTTATAGTATTCTGCAGAATATCAGTCCTGTTTTTTATAATTATATGACTTACACTGATTTCTATGAACAACCTTGGGAATACTACAGGGAGGAAGAATATCAGAGGTTGGCCCTGGAATGCACTATATATACCAGGACTCACAGTCTTATTTAAGTCCTGCTTCATGTCAGCTGGAAAAAAGAAAAGCTCTAGTGCCTATATTCAGACATTTGCTCTTTATATTAAGGCTTTTAGTAAAAGTGGGTATGCAGACAAACAGACATTCTTCATGTGCTTGCCAAGGCACAGGAGCTGTAAGTATGATGAAAGACGTCCGTATTTGTGAGCACGCTTCCTTGCTTTTGTAACAAGATATTACTTCTTTTTCATTTTTACTGTACATGCATACGATAGCCCTTATGTGGCGGATTGGAAGGATGGGTATTTAACTGGCCGGTCAGTATTGTACAGTTAACACCAAAATAGTGGCATGGTTTCCTCCTAAGAACTTTGTCATATACAGCAGCATCAAAAAATGTCTGGGGAACTGCTGTTCTGGGAAACCCCATCAGTGGGCTAGCAGCATGCATAGAGGCCAAGGGTCTGGTCTGCATACTTCCTAATCAAAGTGCCAGGAGGAGCCGCAATGGCAGAGGATCCCTCTGCCAGTTCCACATCCCAACTCTGCATTTTACCTTTAAGTGAAACATCTAAATGCCTGTACTCAGTTGGCTTTCCTGCCTTTATGTGCAACACCCACCCATCCCGCTGAGACCCAAATAACCAGGTTTGTAGGAACCTCCACCCTGTGAAGCTATCACAGAGAACCTCAGTATATAGATGTAGTCACCCTAGTCTTTTCAAGCCTGGAATTTGTCTAATTTTATATAGTGGCATATGATTTTTTTTTTTTAAATATTGAAATAATACAGAGTATGTAATTATTAAAGTAAATAAATCAAAATAGAAGCCTAAATAGACTCATGTTACAGCCTTTTTCAGTTCCCTTAAGTTGTCATGTTTGCTTAAGAAAAACATTGCCTTGAGTGTAAAATATAAGCCAGTATGACCTTCACAACCAGCTGGAGGCAACAAATCAGTATAATCCTAATTAACATTCTGCTCATTTATATATGTTTTTTTTCTTAAAGAGAAACCTGTAACATCCAAAAAGTTTTCGCTGCAATTGCCAAATGAAAAAGAAGAAATGAATCACCATCTACAGAGGAAAAATAAAAAATGTCTTGGAAAGCTATCGATTGCCCGAAACTACACTGAATGAGTTTCAAATGGTAACAATGATTTTACTCAACAATTCTGCACCATAACACTACTGTATTCATTTTTTAAACCTAGAAAGGATTGCTCTCTGACGCAAATGTTTTCATGATAAAGAACCATCCAATCTGCTTTAAATCTTCTTTATCTAGGTCACACAAAGATGTAACATGAAGAATTATGGTTTATGAATTTAAGGAGATTACTCAACAGCATGTAGTTACTCACTGCTTAAATTCTGGCAGGCTAATGAAGAACTTTATCATTAAAGACAATGGATTAATAAAAATCCTAGTTAAAAACTATTTAAAGGATTTTACTTTTGCAAAAAACTAGCCTGGAGATGGTTCTTTGGATGAGCTCAGCGTTTTTCTACATCTGATATACGAAATGAACAGATACACAGCTGCTACATAACCACTCGTTATGAATAGTTCCTTCTGTTCAGGATGCTATCAAGGATCTTGTCTTGTTTGATTAGGCCTTGTTAAATGTTCACAAATAGATGAGCTTTGAAAAGAAAAATATTACAGAAGTGTTCTTCCTCTGCTTTTAAAAGTAAATGGAAATTTTCCTTTAAAATAATAAATAAATCAGTAAGGAGCCCAGAGAAGTTCTGCTGCTCTGTTGAACAGCTTGCTCCCATTTTGGGCCATGTGTTTGCCATCTCTCATTCTAGGCAAAATTCTCTCTCCACACACGTGGAAAGCTCAGTGAACAGGTACTTATGTATTCTGACAATAAATTCAAACCATAGCTTCTTACTACTTTAATAAATCAGAACATGCACGCTGATCCTTATTCACCAAGTAACGGCATCAGCATTACGTAGGCTACCAACCTCAGTTGAATGCTGGTAGACTTAGATTACAACAACATGGTTACGTTTACAACACGCTCCAAACTTTAGGTCAGGCCTGAACTTGAATCCAAAACACACGCTGCACAGAGTTAGGGATAGGTTTTAGATGGGCAAGAGGACAAGAGGAGGTGAGAAGTTAGGGCCTGCACTGTGCTTTTACACAGGCTCAGGTACTCACCTATCATCAGTACAAATGGCCCAACACTGTGTGTTAATTCTAAACCCAATTCATTTACTCAAGATGAGCCTTGGCATCACCTGTCCTGAAAAAAGGCAGGATCTGTAGGAGCCTGGGTATGGTTGTTCCTCAGATGGTGTCAACGACCACAGTTGGGCAGATGGACCACAGGCACTTCTTGTTGCAGCCACGCAGACATGTGGAGGCACTCTAAAGAGCACGCCAAGGCTTAGTCAGTTACCCACCCTGTCTATCAAAAGCTCAATACAAACAGTGCCAATTAGGTCTTAATTTTAAGGTAACTACAAGGAGCTTTCTGAATGCTGAATTATACAAGATTTCAGTCAATACATAAGTAGGCTGTGCATATATGAACTGCTGAAACTGCAAAAGGTTTGTGGCCGCTGGAGACATGAAATCACTGATCAAGTGGCCAACACCCTTCTGTGCCTTCTTCCACAGATCTATCATTTTCTGAGGTGGAATACTAATATTTTACATGAAAAGTTGTGCTGTGTACAGTCTTCAGCCTGCAAGCAAAAAAATTTTCCTTAGCCACTATATGTTTAAATAAATTATTCTCTCTGTGTTTATTGTTCTCCTCCTAAACAGCATACGTGACCCTTTTTTCTTTCTCCTTTGTCCCAGTAATATGTCTCCCAAGAGTACTGTTGTTGTTGGCCTCATAAACTGAGATGTTCCATATTCATCAGAAAATAAATCAACACAGAATACAAACGTATTTCTTGTTAATTTATGTAGAATACACTGTTTCAGCTGGTGATAATTTACAGATTTAACCAAAAAAAGACATATGAAGTTCTTAATATATTAGTTTGGAGCAGGTCTAGCCCCTCTGTAGTCAAACAAAGTGAACGCAAGCAATTGTCTTTCAACCACCACTGTTTGATTCATTACAGCAGGCCCAAAGTATAGCACTTGGAAACAACACCACTTTATAGAAACCTAAACTGATTGGATTTTCTCTGTTATAAAATATTTTTAAAGGATCTAGGCCTCGCAGCATTGTGATAAAGCACAGTGGCATACAGAAAAAGCAACCAATCGCATTCCTTTGTGCGTGTTGAAGGAAATATTATTATTAGTTTCAAAAAGGTGAGATAATGGTTGGACACACGCCTGATTTAATCATGTCTTTGATTGCATCTGTAAAGGCAGGAGAATATACCTCATTACATTCTAAATGAATTACTGGATGAGACACGCCTCTCCAAGGGGAAAAACCGTTAACAGCTCTAACACCTTCTTCCCTCAACAGCGGACTGAAAATCCACTTTCCACAAAGTTGGAACTGCAGGATTACGGAAAAGCAGGAATTTATACACACAAATAAACTCCCAAAGTGGGCTCTTTGTGGACAGTGTGAGAGGATCTGAGAGAGCTCAATCCGTTTGTTGTATTGCTGTGCAGGCAGTGAGCACGGAGGAGCAGGTGGTTTGCCCTGCGATTACTGTTGCTCTTGTAATGCCAGCACGACACAGCCAGCAGGATTCCTGGCACTAATTTGATCTACTGGCCTTCCTCTGTTACTCTGTACACTGCCTGCAGTCTTTTCTCTATTCTTAATGGGCTGATATAAAACCAGTAAGTCCCAAGTATGCAGTTGGTTTCTGTTGCTCAGGTTCTTAAGGAATGGATCTACAGAAAATCTCACAGACACCTTGAAATCTCAGTGTCAGGAAGAGTTGTGATGCTGGCATCTCAGGAATCTCACATGATCTGAGGTAAAATCCTGACCTGACTTCAGACAGCGTGGTCAAAGGAATCAGGTTCTCACCTTCACATCTTCATAAAAATCTCACTTGAAACAGAAAGATTTCAGAAGTTCTTGGCCATTCATTTGAAAATTGATACATTACCCATCCTTAAATTTGCTAGAAAAGGTGGACAGGTGGTACTGTCAAACACTGTATCCATTGTACAAACTAACCCAGTTGATTTTGCACTGAAGTATGTCAGGAAGCATTCTCACAAGCCCTCCCAACACTGCAACTGAGTGGATAACAATCTCTGGTTACCAGCCTGTAACAGAATGCTGATAACATCAGCCACCCCGTTTAAAGAAGACATCACACTATGCCTTCATGAAATATAGAGTAATTCAGGTTGTAAGGGACCTCTGGAGGTCATCTTGTTCATACTATACTGAGAGCATGTCCAGTTAGTACAAGTTGCGCAGGGTCATGTCCAGGCAATATTTTAGTATCTCCAAGCTTCTCTGGGCCTCTGTTCTGATTTTTTTACTTACCCTCATGGTGAATAATTCTTTCTACCTATCTCTTTCCTTTTCTTTTTTCCCTTTTTCTTTATTATCATTAGGTAATGCAAGGCATACTATATCACTTGCCATAATTCATAATATACTCAGTCAGTTATCGTGTATCCAATTAGTACATTGTGGGAAATCAAAAAATGTCCTGACTTTGAGACTTGTCTCACCGTTGTCCACTCTGTTGGGAATTTACGAAACTAAGTCACTTGTCTCCCTCATTTGAGCGTGACATGACACACCTTTTTGATGTCTATTTTAGATAATTGCATAATTTTGCATAAATTCAGGTTGAGATCATAAGCTTTTAATAAACCTTGGTTTATTTCTTTTGTTTCATGTGCTTTTAAGAACCTACTTTCATCACCCTGTCTAATTAGACAAGCAGCAGTATTATACCAATGGCTTCTATTATGAAGCCATTTTTCTTGTCAGAGATCTACTTATTAATTTAACCTCATGTATTTCTACCATTTCCTAAAAGACTTGAAAGGTCTGAGTTTATCCAAATGCTATCAGTTTTGAAAATACTTTAGTTGTCCACAAGTCTTTAAGTTTCTAGCCCCAAATAATTCTTAAAATGCAATCTGTACAACCTCTTTTGGGATTTGTACATGATTATGCTACTTTTAGCCTCTTCGCATCACAATCTTCTTTTTTGCACTGACCAAGCAGAAAAATAGCACTTTAAGCTAGAGTTATTCTTTCTACATCTTACTAAAAATAGCTAGAGGAAAGTGTAAGTTAATTACAACCTGAGCATCAGGAAACAATTAACAGCTTTCTATTATATCACCCTGATTTCTAAGCTACATAATTATACGCTACTGCAGAAAAGGATGTGTGATTATCAAGAGAAAGATCTTTACTGCAAAAAATGAAAGGAAATTGTTCCATCGCTGACAGTCAATGCTATAAATAATGTTTAGCTAATATCTTTTCAGAAGTCATTTCCATTATTTGCAATCCTAACGCTGAGTGATATGTTGGCCATATGTTGTCAGATTCTCCTCCCAAAGAGGATGAGCGTAAGTGCTGGACTCTGATTCCTTAGACAAATGCTCACAACTTAAGCTTCATGTGAATATTCTGCAATACTCATTGGAATTAAATTAAAAATCATTGGGTTTACAAACTACTGTAAATATGCCTGCATTTGGTTTGCCTCTTAAATCAGAGCTAAGAATGGCTTGTGAAAACACGAAGGAATACACAGGCCTGATTTAAACAGCCCCAATGCTTTGAAGACGCAATTAACAATGTGAAGAGCAACGGATACAACATATGAATACCTCTTTTTAACTCCTGACAATAAACTCATTTGGGCCAACATGCAGGAAAGTGCTGCAAACACGGAGCCAGCAGATTCTACAACAGTTCAGACAAACACCAATAAAACACTATGGCAATATACCCACTTTGGCAATGGCATTCAGTGTGAGAAGCAATTAAACAAACTCACATAAACCTTTACAAGTCCAAGTCAAAGGCCACTGTGCTAGATGGCAGCTGTGTTACCAGGAATGGGAGAATCTTTCCAAATGAGGGATTAGATTATATAAAAATCCATAAAGGATAAATACTATAATTTTAGTGCTGCTTATGAGCAGAAGAACTCTGGTCTCTGCAGATTCCTCGTGCAATGCACCTCCAGGACAACTATACCTCTCCCCCAGAAAGTTCAAGTTCTGTTCTAATTTCTCCTTCCCTATTATCTTACACCTCAAGGCTGCTTCCATGCACTGTCCTTGACAAAAATCAGCTTGTCTGGCTCTAATCTAGCTGGAATGCTTTTGGAAAGGTAGTTTCCACAGCTTTTGATCTCAGTAACATTGCCCATCTTCCTGATTCCTTCCATTGCCTCCTCCTCTTCCGTCACACAAAACACATGTTTATCTTCTCTTATAAGCTCCAACCTTTGCTATCATCATCTCTCAGATGGTGTTGGCTTTTGCTCTGAGAGGCCATTTAGTTTTAAATATTCAAGAAAGAATCTTTGTGCTTGCTGATTTAATACACAGGAGGCACCCTCACCCAAACAGCTACTGAGCTGTCTGGATGTAGTCCCCCAAACCCTGTCCAGCATTGCTACGATCTCTATCAAAAACTTGACATCTAAACAGAGGTTGAGCAGGGAAAGAATGGAATAAAGGGGTGAGAATGGGGCTCCTGGAGTGGCACAGCTGTACTTTAACATCAGGGTTTCACTCCATGAGCATCCAGTCTCACTGTGGTTCTCCAGTAAAAGGGGGAGTTTGTAGAGCTCCTCACCCCCTAACCCCAGGCCAGCTGACCTTATTCCTTGCACTGTCATCGGTGCTAGTTTGACACGAAGGTAACCTGGCTGAGCTCCCGAGACTGCTCACCGTGGGGTCAGACACACACCAACGCAAGGGCACCAGTCCAAGCAGCAGGAGCCCTGGTGCAGGGGCGCTGGGCTGCCCTTTTCTGCAGCAGCAGCTAGACACATTGGCTCAATGCTGCTGTAAAACCCCCAGCATGATCTGCAGTCCCCTGGTTCTCCACAGAAACCAGAAAACTCTCATCTGCCTGCAAATCCCTGTGACACAGCTGTGGGAGCCCATGTAATCACCCACACAATTGCAAGGAAATGGAGAATTATGGCCTTGTTATGTGAAAACCAGATTCTACATTTGCTCTGAATTAGCAAGCCCAATCAGGCATATTTTTTAATTATTCATAAATGCACCTTTGAGATCTGAATGCATTTACTGGATTGAGGCACTGTTAAGAAGCTAACTACAAAGACCGTAAAATTATAGGGCTGATAATTAAGGTAGGGGGTTGCATTCTGAAGTAGTGCTGTCACACTGGTAACCCTGCGATGTGCTGGTCATATGAATCACATAGTGTAAATTTCAAAACATACGAAATGTCAATATTTGCCTCTATTCATGCACAATACCTTGACACCACTGAAGAAGTAAAGGTAAAAACTTTGAACGAGAAAAATTGCAAACATAGTTTCCGTTCCTATCTGGTAACAACATGTGCATTGGGCCTTTAAACTCAACATGATTTTTATAGTCTGTCTTCTGCTGGAGTCTAAAATTTTTTAATGGGAATCCAGCAAATGTCTGACCAATGTTGAGTTTAGGCAAATTAAACACTGAGGGAGTGGTCAAGCAAACCCAGCAGTGGCTGCTGCCACCGTTCCTTCTCTCCATCCTTGACCATGTGCTTCTGCCCGCTCCCTCACCCCGGTGCTGGCACTGGTCTGACCTCATGCTGAGCCCGTTTAGAAAGTTACATTTTTCTTATTTGGCTTCAGATGCTTTAGTTCCCTGAATTTCTGATCCCAGACAAACACCAGTGCACAGTGCAAGGGAAGCAGTAAGAGCGGGCTGGTAGCAGCCTGCAGTTAGATCTGATGTATCAGAAAACCACAGCTTTAAAGTGTAGTTCAGTGACATGGGGTAAGCCAGCACCCATTTCTCCCCTCGTATTTCTTCAGAGAAAGCTTTTATGTGGTCATGTGGTAAATCAGTTTGTAAAACTGATCCAACTGAAATATCAGCCATCCAAAAGCCCTGCTGATCACTTCCCCAGCGCAGGTCACCTTATGGCGATGGTCCAGAGATGCTTAAGCCAGTCCAAAGGATGCTCCTTTGGCTTCACAGGTTTCTCTAGAGTCTGTGAGTTATCTTCTCCCTTTTTCCATTGCTTCCATGCAACTCAATGCTTGAGTTTTCCAAAAATAAAGGAGCAAGTCTGCACATTATTTTACTTCCACTCCTGCTATACAGCAGTCTCCTGGCAGTGTAGGTTCAAATTTTTTCTCTAACTCTGAGATCAGTTGTATTCTTTCTGCTGCAAGGAACAAAACCATATTCACAATACAGTCATTTCTCCTTAAGGCCACAGGAAAAGGTCAACTCTCCAAGCAGTTAAAAAAAAATATGTAAAAAATTAAAAGCCATGACTGTTGTTGATATTTATAAAATTGATTAAAAATTTCTTCTCAGCTTTCCTTCTGCTAGTTAGTGGAGGCAAACTGCCTTTGTAAATCTGTCTCTCCATTCTATAATACCAACAGTCTTAGTCAAACCAGTGTAACTAAGGATCCTTGTGAGCCTGTGTTCAAATAGGTTTAAGCTGTATTTAATTCCAGTAGTTTATACATGAAAATTGTGTAAAATATATGGTTTATATGTCCTGCTTTTGCTTAAGAAAAAGAAAACAACAACCCATGACTAACATGTGAGGTGCATCCTTCATTCATTCATTCAACGAATGCCAGCAGTTCTGCCGAGACCTGAAGCTTTGCAGTTTCTTTGTTAACCTTTAGAGCCCGATGCGGTTTTTCTTCAGGGACCCTGTACACGAACCAAACCTGCTTAGCTCTTGCTTCTTACCCAGCCTTTCATCCCCTTTGCTAGTTCATCAGTTTAATCTCTTCCCATGAAAGTTTATCTGAGGAGATGACTGTATTCAACCCTGGCCTCGAACACAGGAAAAAATTACCTTCCATTTAGCAAAAGGACACACACAAGCCTGCTCTGCCAGGAAGAAAGAGGCAAAAGAGTTAACACAACCACAATACAAAGATTTTAAAAATAAAAAGCAGAATAAGCAGCAAGAAAGGTTTGAAGGCCCAGAGGCTCAGGAGAGAATATCTGTTTCTGAGAGCAGACCCTAAGCCAAGAGCTACCACTCAAGCCAGCACTCAGTGCCTGGACACTTAGGATAGGGATGAAAACATCTATGTCAGGAACTTAGCTGGACTGCAGAGAGGCTAACGTTTGCTGCTGTGATCATATCCTTCACTTTCTTAAGTTTTATATTACAGAAAGCACTGAAATTCTTCAAGTTTTACACTTAAAAAGTGCTGGAGTCTACCGATATAAGAAATAACTCCACTAACAAGAGATGCACTGATTCCTCTCTAGTCGCCCATTTATCCCATAACAAAAACTGGTTGACCTCCCTCCTGGCTTCAGTCTGGTCTCTCACTCTACAGATGTGATTTTGGAGGAAGAAAAGAGCAGATCCTTTCCTGAACATGGTGCCCAGATGTCCCCACCCATACCAGCATACACACAGTATCACCTCTGCATCTCCACACTTGGGAGCTATTTTTCTCCACACTTTCAGGATATCACTCTTGGGTGTGATGTCTGACCTCCCAAACCAGAAATTCCAATCCCGACAGAGTCCCACTTCAGTTCCCAAACTTTGGCAGCTTTACACAGACCCTCCTCACAGGCTAGAGACTACCACTGCTGCAAGAAACCGCTACCAATTGCAGCCAAGATATGTGTTGCAAGGGCTTTATTTTTCTTCAGAGCATACAGTGCCTACCCCTCCCAGGACTTGAGAAATAGCTCAAATTCCTAGGCGCTATCGCTACACAAACAGTAAATAATAATGACCAGTGATAGGAGGACTCCTCTGTTACAGTGCCAGCCTACAGCCACTGCCCCTACAGGAGCAGGGATTATGTAGTCAGTGCAAAGCTAGATTGCTTTTGGCATATTAATTCTACCTCCTCTGCATGGGCATCAACGTCACAACAGTTTCCTTCACCTGTTCATGGGCAGCACCTCTAACATAAAATAAATAAAAAATATTCTTGCACATGCTACACACATCCAGGATCCTTTGCTTCCCTGCTGATCTCTGCTAACCTGAGACAAAAGTTAATGATTGACTCCATCTGGAATGGAATACATAAAAATATACAGCACAAACCACTCATACAACATCCACCTTCTTGTGTATATAGCAAAAGAGTGATTGCTGTTTGCACATGCATTGTTAACTACTCGATCTCTGAGTTGTGCTTGAGGAAAGCTGCTGACATGAACGACTGAATTATTAAAAGGCGTATCTTAAAGAAAAGAACTGAGCTAACAAAAGCCTTATGTCTTGATTTCTAGAAATGTTGAATAGCCACAAATTTTACTGAAGGACATAAGAAATTGAGATTCCTGGCCCAGAAATCATATACATACACACACACACACACAGAGTATCCGTGCATGCATGCATGCTTACATATACATACGGGACATGATTTCATCAAAATTAGTACAAACCAGCAAGATTGAAACACGTGAGAAGGTGCACCAAGTAGCAAAGATTCTAGAAAAAAATCAAGAAATTTGAGAAACACATGCTTTTTATAAAACTAAAATCATTAATATTAATTAAAAGACATCATTTGAAATGTTGTGATAGGGCAGAGTTATCAGGAAACTTCTTGATTTCAGAGCACTTAATTTTGCAGCTCTACCAACCTTCACTTTGAAACCTTTTCTTTCAGTGTATTACTCTGGTGGAACCTCACAGAGAAGATTGCCAATTTTTTGATTGCTTGATTTTGGAAACAAATTAATGAAAGTGAAATTTTTTAGACAGAGAGTTCTGGAGCACTCTGTTTCTGGAGACCTCTGTTTCAGAGGTCTGATGAGATTATCTCCTGTGTTCTGTCTGCCCTGAAGGAGTCAGCAGACAAGAGCCTTCTCAAGTGAAACAACAGAAAACGATTGGTTTTCAGGGTTAGTTCTGAGCTCAATCAGTAGCTTTTGGCTAAGGGAAATGCAGCCACTGACGGAGAACTAAGGAGGTTGCAAGAACAAGGTACAGGCGGTGGAAAAACACACGATGTCATTAGGTGGAAGTACAGTACTGAATTGGCTTAGGCAGATTATAAAATCTCATCTTAATGAATTCTGTCCCTAAAAATGGCATATACGTTTTTTTAATATCTGAAGATCATTCAGGACCTGAATTGAGACAATACTAGACAATTCTGTATCTTAAATCCCTAAGTTGCTTTTAGTATATGAGCTTACACAGTTGTAGCTACACATCACTAGCGTGTTAATATACTTCCAAACACAGTGATACCATTTAATAAATAATATAACTATATGCTTAATATATTTCTATATTATAGCAATACATTAACACTAAGGCTCTCTTGATTACATTTCTCTAGAAACTGTTATTGTTATATCCCCTGGGTTCTTTGCACCGTAAGAGTTTCAATGAACTTTTGAACTCTACCACCATGAAAAAGGTTGGCTATTTATTGCTCAGAATAAGAAAAAAATTTATGGACCTGTAGGTGCTATCATCCTTCAGAAGTTAATGACTCTGAAAGTTATTTACTCCAATATGTTAAGTTTTCTTAAAGTGATAATCTTCCTGAAGTAAGACCTTTGGAAGACCAGTGAAAACTGGTTTTGACTTGTCTTGCAGCTTCAAAATGTATAGCTGCTTACTATGTAAAACCTCTTTTATAAGATGAAACTCATATACAAACTCTGATAAAAAGGCAAACAAATTTCTGTTGAACTGTATCTTGCATTTTGTCTCTTCCGAAAGAAAGAAAAATCTCTAAGAAACATGCTTCATATTTCCCTAAGCAGAAAGAAAGAAGATGCTGAATTATAAGAACTATCAAAATCACTGGCTCATCTAACAAGTTTCCTAATTATTTACTCAACTATTTAACAGAAATGTGAATCGGGAAAGGTGTTGCTTTGTGTAAAGTCTGCTGATAAAGAGGTATAAGAAAGTCTCCAGAGACGTTAAATGACATTCAAGTTACACGTACTACAGAGAACTGCACCATATACACAATGGCAATTTCTGATTTTAAAACAAACAAATAGGTGCTCTTTTAATATTGCTGTTTGGTCAACTGAAGCCTGAAGATACCCTGAATAACTAGGCACATTTCTGCAGGAAGTGAGGGTCTCCTAGAAGATATACCAGATTTTGGTGTCAATCTCGCATCAAGAAACAATCAGTAGACAGGAAGATTTCAGACACCCCTGACCTCTAAGACAGGCAGCTAGCATGAATATCAAAACATACCCACTGAAACTGCTTTTGGTTTCCAGAGGCAAGATCAGCTCTAAGTTAATGCTCAAACCCAGACAGAGATACTTTAATCCTTCTGCCAAACAATGCTGAAACAGGCATAACCTGTTGCCTTTGACCGGGAGGAAAATGAGCTTGGAATTGCTCTGCTTCCAGTAAAATTATCGACTTCAGTAGTGCCGTTATACATCCCCGTTATTAGGCCTCCAAAGAAGACTATCCAAAGCACTAAGGGTGTGACATCTTCCTTCAGGCACACCCAGCGAGACCAAGGAGACTCAGGGACATTTGCTTCCCTCGGGGTGCGCCCAGGCAGGCATTGCTGTCAGGGATGTAGGGGTGGAAGCTCTGAACGGCTCTCCCAGTCCCGAGGAAGCTGAGGGCCCTGTGATCCTCTCAAGCACAGCTCACAGCTTCTTCAGGAGACAGGTCCGTACTCATCACTTGTAACTTATGGAGCCTTTTAAGGGCAGTTCTGTTGTAGCCAGCCTCAAGAGAAAGAGCTCACCACCGAACAGCTATAGGGTCTCTGAAACTGCAGCACAACAGAGGGAAGAGCTGGGTTTTCACGTGGTTGGAGCTGTCAGGCAGCCAGAGCCTCGGCTGTTTGTCCTTGCAGGGCCATTGGTGCTGCAGAGCCCACAGTCAGATAATGCCCACCCAGCTCCCATCTTGCTCTTCCTAGTCTCCTGCAGAGCAGTGAGAAGCAGCCAAAGGGTCTGTCCTGAAGTTCCACACTGCCGAAATATTCAGCTTTGTTTCATGGCTGATGAAAAAAAGGCTCGCCAAGGGCCAAACTTCAGAACTCCTCACTTTAAAAAATATGTTTCTATTAACTAAAAGGAGTTAGGTATTCACTCTGCCAGCTACTGGATATAGAAGCAAAGGACACTACTGGATGTAAAAATTTACCACATTAGCTAACACACAGCTGAAGATCCTGTTTCTTTTTCCATAAATCACTCCACCCATGGACCAGGATTTACATTGTGGCCTCATCTCCCACAAACTGCTCATGCCCAAAGCTGGTGAGTGCAAGCGTAGAGCCAGTGTGTGCCAGCAGCCAGCTCCCTGGGTGCCAGCTGACACAGCACACACTGGGGCAGAGGCTCCTGACCTTGCAGAAGAGAAACACAGATCACAAGCAACCAAAGGACAATTCCAAGGAGAGGGAAGAAACTCTTTGGTCTCCTCTGCTACCTCTCCTAGCCAGCGTGCACTTGCCTGAGGAGGGGAAAGGGGCACAGGGCTTCCATCCCCACAACGGGCACAGCCAGTGTGCAAAGCCAGGCTCACCAAGACACTGCTCAAATAACCAGCTCTCACTGCATGAAGAAGTCCCTGCCAGAGAGGGACAGATGTATAACAAACAGGCCACAGGAATGGGGGCTATAAGGCAATTCACGAGGCTGGGGCAGGAACTTTGTAAGGAATTTAAATCAAGCAGCTCTCATAAGTATTTGAGTGTAGACACACGTGCTGTTTGGTCTAGTATAAGAGTGCTTCAAATACCTACATTTGGTTGGGTTTGTGTAAGCAACACCATGCTCACAGTTTCGTTTTACACTTTTACTCCTAAGTTATGTGTTCATTTTGCAGTATGCAACACTTGCTCATATGCACTTTCACCCAAATACACACATAATCACCTGTCTGGCTGTATCACTCCCGCTGGGGGCTTATCTTGCATTTGTAAGCATCACTAAGAATAGAGTACAGTATGTTTCCTTGAGTGCATGTGTGTGTTGGTTTTCTATCATCTGTTTGCCTGCCCTGAAGGCTGCTGAGATAGCCTGTCTTTGATGCTGAAAACCCTCCACATTTTCATTTAGCTTTAACAATTATATACTTATCTTGGACAGGAAAAAGGAAACTTTAAATGCAGGGTTGGCTAAAACTTGTCTACTGGTGGTTTTCTATTGCATATTTTGCAGCTTTTATTGTCTGGAAAACTAAAGAAATTGAACGCTTTGCATAGAGTATCCCAACAGAGAAACAAAACAAAGCTAACAAAAAAATGGGGGAAGAGATACAATTTTGGGTGCAGTTTCACAAGACTGTTCCAGCTGACCTAACAGCTCACCGCTGCCAAAATGGGAGATCTTGCTTCTTCTCCACCACCTCCTCTTCCTGCTCCTGGCTCCACATTCCCAGCACCTATCTCCTGTCGGTTCTGGCAGGCAGCAGCTCAGAAAACTAACCTACCCGCTGGATCAACACATTGGATCTGCTCCCAAGAAGGTGCAAGAAGTACACAAGGGAGGAGGTGGGACTACACAGCCAGGAGTGGGGAGTGGGAAAAGCTCCAAGGGGAGAGCAGATCTCCCCACTCAGCAGTAGCTAGATATTATGGAGCCTGAATTTTTCATGAAATCACAGTCCAGGGAGATCTCAGCCACTTCCCACAAGTAACAAAAGGAATGTCCACAGGTAACCTCACAGGACAGGAAACAATTACTTTGTATCTGTAGATCATCTGCCCAAAAATAGCACCATTTTTCATTCCCTTAATAAATAAGATGACAAGCGTCATCCTTGATTGTGACACTGATGAGCTGATTCTAGAAGACACATTTGTTGAAGTTTCCTCATTCTTCTCCTTAGGGAAAGATCTCAAAGGCTTTATTTTTATATTTTACTATCAGGTATATAGAAAGATTAATGTGATCTTAACAGAAATTTTGTATTAGCCTTGAATCATCAACTTCTAGTGAGATAAATTAGAAACACCGGGATCCTTATCAGGCACTCAGATGAACAACTCTGCACGAAGCCCAGCATGCAGGGCCTGTGTACGGGTGCACCCTGTCACCCTAGGTTTCACTTCGGGCTACTTTGAAGAGGAATCTCAAGCTTAGAGCAGACACTGGTGTGTACTGGAGCCAGACCACTATAACAATGTTTACTCCCCAAGCATGGGTATCACTGGTGTGCATCACAAGGTGTCAGTGGTCCTCACCATGTGGATGCGGCTGATAACAATGTCAGTGTCTGTGCTAGCAGCAGTGATGGCACCTCCCAAATTAAGCAACATTTCTATCATTTTCCAGTGTTTGCCTGGCATTTGAGCAAAAAGTTCAAAGAAAATTCAAGCAAAAACTACTGGGGAAATATTTTTACAGTCTCTTTCTAGTTAGACATACAAGTAATAATAATAATAATTTTTTTTTTTAATAATAATAACGGGATTTTTCTTCTGGAATCACAAGATGTTCCATCAACAAACCGAAAGCCTTAAAATTTCTTTTTCTCCTCTGTAGCGTATGGGTACAGATGGCACACTAAACACATCACAGAAATTAAAAATTAACTGAGTCGGGCATTTTTGTTAAATGTTTCTGTGCTGCACACAACTCCAGTCACACAGCACTGTTAATTACTGCTGGCACTGACAGTAGGGATCCCCATCCATCTGCTGGGACCAGCTGATTCAAAAAAAAGCCCCAGGCAGCCCTCGGAGCCAGGCGCAGCTCCGCCGCTCCCCTCCCGGGTAGAGGCGCCGAGCTC
>NW_020799095.1:139817586-139832500 GCF_003259725.1 Athene cunicularia | reverse complement strand
CCGCGGGTGTGCGCGGGCTGCCGGCTGCGGTGGGTGCCCCTGCCGCCCGCCCGTACCGGGCTGCGCCGTGGCAGTCATCCCTGGCGATGCGAGGGGAATTGGCGCGGGGGGCAGAGAGGGAGCTGTTGGTCCGGATTTTCACCCTGAAAAACTGCTGCTGCCCTCGGGCTGTCGGGCTTTCTGCTCAGTTGCTACGCAGGGGTTATTTTCAGACACTGGTCCCCTGTCCACCTCACCTCTTTGTCTCAGAGTGACAGCGGGTGCAGAATTCTTGAGAAGGCAGAAGAGCATTTAGTCTTGGCAATGGGAAGTAAATTGCAAGGTCATGAACACTGTCAACACTTCTGATGGGGGGAAAAAAAAATTAAAAAAATAAATAATCCAGAAGGCACCTTCTGCAGTGGTCCAACCATGATGTTCATTTACAAACACGTGCAATTAAGATACACCTACTCATTGCCTTTATTTCTGCCTGCACATACTCTGCGTGCATATGCTGAAGTGTTTGCAATATTGTCATCAATTTGGGACCAAGACCATAGTTTCAGGACCAAAAGAAGAACTAAGAAGGAATCAAGTGAACCTAGTAGTAACCAGGCTGCAGTCAGTGGGAAGAAGGTGGTTCTCTGCACAGCCCACAGTTGACTTGCAGTATTTATTACCAAAGGAGGCTCTGGATGTAAAAGAATGAACTTAGAGTCAAGGGGAAAATGGACAAGTGCTTGGAAAAGAAATCTACAGAGGGTTACTAAGCAGACAGCAGTCACATCCAGCTCAGGAAATTCTCTGTTCTGAAAATCATCAGAAGCTAGGCAAGCACGTGTGAGACATTTCATGTGTGCTTTCCCTGCTGTTCCCTAAGCATCTGTTTATAGCTACTGAGATGAATATTGGACGGTGGACTTTTGATTCAACCCAGTATAGTTGTTTTAATGAGCACCTTTGCAGGTCTCCAAGAGCACTAGAGATCCGTTGATGACAAGGGGAGAAAAACAGAATGTGCCTTCATTTCATTCATGGAATGGGCCAGGGAGAGAGGACACCTTAGGACTGTAAACACTACAGCTTTGCCTTGCTTGCTGTAAATTTGGAATACACACATTTAATCTGAATACTTGCAAACACCCTCTAATTCCACTCATACTGCAAACATACAAAGTACAGATTCACAGAGCTGGAAACAAAAAGGGAATTGAAACAACCATCTCATCTGACCTTTAGGACAAAGAATTTGCACAGTACTTTTATCAAGTACTTATCACATGACTGAACGAAAGACAATTTCAAGAGAATGTTATTGTACATTGCAGACCATTCTCCATCACCTGGGTTGGGCTGATTCAGCCATTCACCACTGCTAAAAGGGGATACACTGTTCTCCTCTACTCCAGCAGCACAATCTGCAATGTGTCTTATGCTAGTTTTCCCACATTTAGGACCTCTGCTTGCTGCAATTCAATTCACTAAACAGGCAGGAGAGTACCAGGAAGCGGAGAGTTTCTTCTGCACTAGCAAGCAGAGCTGTGCAGATGGCTGTAGGGTCCAATGAGCAAGCACCAGAGCTGGCACAGAGGTGGAGTGGGCCTGGACTTCTCGGAGGAGAAACAAAAGAGGAGGAAGAGAGAGGAAAAGGGGGAAGAAATCTTTGGGCAGCAGCAAGCTATCGGCTTGACTCTGGGTACTTGTGGAACTGCAGCCTGAAATGCGTCTCTTTCCTTGCATAGTCTTGCAACTCGGAATGTGCAGGCCAGTGCAATTTCCTGTGCTGAATTTTTTAATGATTATACATGGCCATGTTTGCCTTTGCACACTGATATCCCATCTGTAATTTGTTCCACATGTTCACACTGAAATTTCTTACTGTTACAGTGTGCCTAAGAGGAGGGAATTGGGTATCAGTCACTTCATGCCTGCTGTCACCCAAAAATGGTTAATTTACACACCCCAAGGGTCATGTTTCAGCCAAAAGCCAGTAATGAGCTACACAACATAACATGTTTAGATGTTTGTAGCTTGTTTGTTTTTAATGTACAGACTGCTATAGAACATGAGGTCTAGCAAAAGATTAAATTGTCTTGGCTCTTCCTCCCAGGGGACACTGGCCACCAAGACTAAGTTGCTCCTCTAAGACGGGGGGGCAGCATATGCGGAGCCTGAAATCCTGACAGCAAGAGAGAGAGAGAGATCTCTCTGAGGTAACCTCTGGGAAGTGGATTGATTGCTTTTTTATAAATATAGGATCAACTTCAGGAGCTGATGTCTGTTTTAGATATGAGTACATACTTGCATTTTACTTTAGGATGTCTGGAGTTAAAGGAGATGAAGGTAGCTAGCGGAGAGTAAAGCATTCCTCAGCCAAGAGCATGACAGATCTTTGAGCTGGAGCCCTGGGACACTTTAAAACTCATCCTCCACAACATCAAGAGAGTAAGAAGAGTCCCATAGGTCTAGTGTAGACTTGGTACCACAGGCATGAAGGGAAGCTCAAATGTCTTCCAGTGACTTTTGATGATGCTAGAGGCTCTCTGGCATGCAGTAAGGTATTAGGCTATACATTTGAACCCCCAAGGTCATGGTGCTCTGTGGAACATCATGCATGAATAGGGCCATTGTATTAGAGTCCTGGTTTTAGAAAACTTTCTAGTAATTCCTATAAACTTTCTTATCTCACTGAGTAAATGTTCAAGTGGTGAAACGCTAGATGTTTATACAGCGAAATAAGAATATTACCTTCACCACTTTAAAGAATATTGCATCTATGGCCTACATTTTGACTTGATAAATTAAACTGAAATTTGATAAATTAGTTTATTCTCACTAATTAATTTTCCACAAGTTTATTTTAGCATGAGACATTCACAAGAAAAAATTACCGATATTTATGTGTGTACTTGTCATTTCTCATATAGCGTTGTCCCTGAGTCCCCTATAAAGTTGTTTGTCTTTCCCCTGCTGGGATGACTAGAGCTTTGGAAACAGGAAAATGACAGACAAATCATTAAGGCATTGATCACCTCATGCAAAAGATGGTGAAGCACTTCAGGAAGAAAATGCATTAGCAGGTAAGCTGTTTGATGGGTTAACAGTTTTGTTTTTCCTAACATCTTTTGTATAAGAACCAGCATTATATAAACATCAAATTTAGAAATACTTGGTCTCTCTCTTACTAAGACAAATTAAAAATAGGGGGTTTTGGCTTTTCATTTAAGTAGCTCTTGCAACACTCACAGAAAATTAGCATGGTGTGTTTTTTTTTCTATATTCCCATGCTTATTTGCAAAGAGAGCTCACTTGTCTTTGTGTTTCAACTGGTTCACTTCCTTAGCAAGAGGGGCCTGGCAAGGGGAACCAGAGGAACTACCAGGTATTGTCCAGTCTCCCCTCCTCTTTTCAGGCTATGTACAATAGTGTTTCCCATTCTTGGCAATGCACAGATTACATTCATTGCTGTTCATTTGCTGCTCGAAGTTTGAACAATTTAAGTTGTCTGCTAGAAACCAGTCAGAAGAATCAGTGCTTGTGTGATTCCAAGGACTGAGTGCATCTGGCCAAGCTAATTTTAGTATTGTGATAAACCACAGGAAAGGTTAGTAAGTTTTCAGAAAGAAAAAAAAAAAAAACTGCTATGTTTTAAACTTCTCCTTTTCTATTATAACATCCAAGTTCCTGCAAAAGCCACCATGGTGAGATAACAGGAGGAATTTTTCATAATCTGCCCAACATTTCAGCAATAGAGACTCATATCTGTTTAGATTATTACATTTCATGCAGCACTGACCTGGTAATCATTATAATAGTGAGCTGAAGTGCAGAGAAAAAGGCATTTTGATCCTGAGATATGCAGAGACAATCTGAAAGGGGCTTTCTAAGCCTTTCCTTACTCAGCTTTTCCATTTTGTGTTAAATGTTCAAACACTCACTGGGCCAGAGACAGTGAGATTCTTGGGCAGACTGATGGCTAAAGCACAAGGAGGAGATGGGTACATGTTTTACTGCTTGCTCCTGTGAACAGATAAATATTTTTATGGAAGCAAACAGCTTCAATAATAAAAAATAACAGAAATTCACATCAGAACAGCAGACCCAATATCTCAAGTTGACAGTATGGTCTGTTAAACTGGCATTTTGTACTACCCAATGCCAGTGATGCCATTTGTTCTATACACTTGAGACCCTCTATTTATCTATTATACCTGGAACATTTTCTATTTTCTCTTATTTCATATATTCAGTAGTTTGTAAAATTTTCTGATTTTGAGCATCACAAATATATTTACCTGTCAAAAAGCACCTGTAAAACTGTCAGAAACCTTAATCTTTCAAGGTTCTGTATGTATTTCCAGTAGTTCTTTTTTGGTTTGGTTTTTTGTTTATTTTATTCTGCATTTAACTGATAGTATTTATGAACTCATTCAGACTGAGCTATGTCTACTCCATAGTCCAGGTCGTTTTCCGGGACTCTTATAGTATCCAGCTTAGTGCAGGAGCTGGGAGGTGTAAGTCAGCTGGGAAGTGTGACTAAGAGCTGAAAAGGAACTTCTTTCTAAACCACATCTCAAGTGTGAAGACAACACCTACTAGCTAAGTGGTAAAAGCCAGCTTAAGCTGTCCCCCAGCTGTATCTGTGTTAATGCGCTCTGATGTCTGGTTACAAGATCAAAAAATTTTGTTTAAACCACTGTGGCTTGAACTGCCGGTTTGACTCTGCACTGTAACCAGTCCTAAACACTCAGGCGCATTTTTTTTTCTCCTTTCGGAGCCAGCACGTAAGAGCTGAGATTCAGTCTGAGACTGTTCCTTACTAATCCTTTGCTCCCTATTCCTGCTGCTCAGCACGAGTTTCTGTTAACTGTTGCCCTTTCCATGCTGCCCGTGAAGGAGCACACTCTGCCTGGCAATCTGGATCCTTCTGCCCTGGAGAGAGCACCGCAGGCAGGGTTTGGGGTAGGTGGGGGCTGCAAGCATGCAGCATGCACGTATCTGTGGATATGTGGTTCTGGTGGCAGGAACAGATGCAAACAGTTTGACAGGATGCCAAACAGCTGCCGCCACAAGATACAGAACTGTACTGCTCTATGACCGATGAGGCTTTTAGTAAAGAAAAACAGTCTTTGTCAAACAGTACTCTACAAAGCAGAGGTTTCAGCGTTGTCTCCATCCCTAACCACATCACATCCTGTCGTTAGGTGAGGCTGTGCGACACACAGAGAAATCCCGGGGCCGAGGAACAGCCGCCAGCCAGCGAAGCTGCTCCTCCGGCGGACAGGCCTCTGGGCCGCAGGCATGGCACAGCGCAGCGATGCCACCAGTGCTGCGAGACCTCAGCCACCCTACAAACCGATGGCATCGCTCGGCTCCGGTGGGATAATCACCACTGGCAGCTTCTCTGGCTCGCCTAACTCTTGTCTGTTTATGTCTGCATGATAAACCGTTTCCAGTAGATCTGCATTTAATCACGCCGCCACCCTGTGGTCCTTCTAAGAATCTAAGTATGAAAATGCCTGTTTGAAAATGGTTGTAAATTGATGCTTGACAAAATAAAAGACTGTTAAATTAAGCTAATGGTAGTTCTATAAGGCAATAATCTTTAGACAATATAATCTTTGCACAGGATTACAAATACAAACATACTTGACTCCATCATTAATTTCCCTCCACAATGAACACCAAAATAACTACCCAATCTAGTCAAAATGAAACATTAAAGTCAGTAAAATACTAGATAAGTCAATATTCTATTTTATGAAAGCACCTTGCAAGGAAGTGTTTGTTTGGGACCTCCTGGGTTCTCAGAATATCTATGGATCTCTTAGAGTGCTCAAGCAATGAGATAAACTCAGTGGAACATGCTTCTAAAATAAATCTGATGCCACATTGTGCTGATATATAGCAAAATGATCAGATATGACCAGTCCCTTTATTGAACCAAAGAGAAGGTATTTTTGGTGCTACAGAGAACCAGAATTCTTTATGCTGAAAGAGTTTTGCTGCAGATCTGCATCAGGGAAACTGGGTGCCAAAGGAACTGGGTGGAAGGAGGCACTAACAGACACAACTGGGATGAAGCAGAAACATAGCAACATTTTCTCCTAAGAACAAATTTAGATTTCTTGAAACATATTGCCAAGGGCTGAACTATAGTCGGAACAAAGTCTCAGCAGAGAAAAATGCATCTGAAAATCAGTCTGTAGTTGTGTCTCAGAAAAAAACTTAACCATGATACATTCGCCAGGAAAGAGGGGTGAAATCAGGATAAAAGGGTAAAGGAAAGAGCTGTGAACAGAAAAGGAATGGGGAGAGAGAACAGAAGTGGGACTTGAACTGAATAAAACAGGGGGAAAAAATCAGGAAGGGAAGAGAATAAGCTGTAAGGAAGACAGCAGCAACAGAACCAGGCTGAGGTAGGAGGTGAAAGGTATAAATTGTCTTTGTGAGGTCCCTCAGAGCTTTACCCCTCTGAATTACACTGTCTTCACAGTGGGATGCTGCCTGTCTCCACAGCAACCAGCAGAGAGAGCAGACCTTTCCTCCCTTGATGCCCTGACTCTTCTCTTTGGAGTAAGACTCTTAAAGATGTCAGTATAGAAAACTGGCCTGGAAGCATCTCAGAAGACCTACTTACTGCACATCCCCACTGTGGAATAGGATCAGCTACACCTGTGCTTTTCCTATAACCCAATTTGACAGACCCCAGCACCCACTCACCCTGGAATGGAACTTGCATTGAATTTTTAATTAAAGATTTCTAAGTTTCTTAATTGCCTTTCATGTTTGTCTCATTCAAATTGTTACATTTGGGGGGAAAACTCATGTAGTTCTCCAAATAGGGCTTGAAGTGCAGTATCTCCCCTCAAGCCTTACACAGAATCTCTTCTCAAGAAGTTCATCATGACAGCAGCCTCATCATTCACTTACCGAACAATTTCTCAGGGAAAGGCAATTCTGTTAGGTAAGGTCCTCACCAAAACTGATGACCTAGTCTTCAACAACTTGATGGGAGAAGATGAGAGGACAAAGATCTCTCCTAACTGTACAGACAATGCATTTATCTTCTGAGTCAAGACTAATTGGAGAGCTGAGAAGCCAAAACATCCGATGAATGAAAAGTTACTTCTGTTGTCCCAGTTATAGCTTACCATATGTTGTGAAATTGTTCAGCATCTCAAGACACTGATATCCCTTGTGATATACTCGCCTAATCATTACTAATCATTACTCACAGAGTTGTAAGAAAAAAATTCCAGCTACTCATTGACACAGTGATTACAATGGAAAAATGTTTGGTCCCATGACAAGCTCTAGTATTCAGCTGCAGGAGAAAAAAAATACAGATGGTTAGGATCTTCACAGAAAAGTATCAAAAGTATAATTGATACAGGAGCATTCATGCTTTAGGCATAGGCCCTAGTAATACCTGATGAAGTGGATAGAAATCTTCAGAACAAAGTATTTATTGCAGAGATATCTGCAGAGTTTTTTCCACTTTCATGTCAGGCAGATGGTTTGGGAATAAAAAGGACATGAGACTAGGACTCCTAGGTGTATTGGAGAGCAGGATGGGAAGGGGATAGCCTGCTTATCTAACATTTCAGCACCAGAAGGAAAGTTGAGAATTACAAAATCGAGATAATAACAAAATCGAGCTAATCTGATTGGAAATCGGCCAATGTGACACCCATATATAAGAAGAGTCAGAAGGATGATCTGGGAAATTACAGGCCTGTCAGCTTGACATTGGTGCCCAGGAAGCTGATGGAGCAGCTCATCCTGAGTACCATCACACAACACGTGTGGGACAACAAGGTGACCAGGCCCAGTCAGCACGGGTTTATGAAAGGCAGGTCCTGCCTGACAAACCTCATCTCCTTCTATGACAGGGCAACCTGCTTACTGGATGAAGGAAAGGCTGTGGATGTTGTTTACCTTGACTTTAGTAAGGCCTTTGACACCATTTCCCACAGCATTCTCCTGGCAAAACTGGTTGCTCACGGCTTGGATGGGCACACGCTTTGCTGGGTTAAAAATTGTCTGGATGGCCGGGCCCAAAGAGTTGTGGTGAACGGAGTTAAATCCAGTTGGCGGCCGGTCAGAGACGGACCTGGGGGTGTTGATCGACAGCCGGCTGAACAGGAGCCAGCAGTGTGCCCAGGGGGACAAGAATGCCAATGGCATCCTGGCTTGTGTCAGCACTAGCGTGGCCAGCAGGGACAGGGAAGGGATCTGACCCCTGGACTCGGCACTGGTGAGGCCGCCCCTCGATTCCTGTGTTCAGTTTTGGGCCCCTCACTACAAAAAGGACATTGAATGACTCGAGCGTGTCCAGAGAAGGGCAACGGAGCTGGTGCAGGGTCTGGAGCACAGGTCGTACGGGGAGCGGCTGAGGGAACTGGGGGTGTTTAGTCTGGAGAAGAGGAGGCTGAGGGGAGACCTCATCGCCCTCTACAGCTCCCTGAAAGGAGGGTGCAGAGAGCTGGGGATGAGTCTCCTTAACCAAGTAAGAAGTGATAGGACAAGAGGGAGTGGCCTCAAGTTGTGCCAGGGAAGGTTTAGACTGGATATTAAAAAGTTTTCTTTCCAGAACAGGTTGTCAGGCATTCGAATGGGCTGCCCAGGGACGTGGTGGAGTCCCCATCCCTGGAGGTGTTTAAGAGTCGGGTTGACATAGCACTGAGGGATACGGTGTGGTTGAGAATGGTCAGTGTTGGGTTAATGGTTGGACTAGATGATCTTCAAGGTCTTTTCCAACCTAGATGATTCTGTGATTCTGTGGTAATTGTTGGATGGTCACAGCCTGAGATCTTATTATTCAACATGAGTGAGAGTGAGACTAGAAGGCCCTACAAGCAGAAGTAAGATAAACAACTAGAATTTATCAGTATCAGGTATTTGTTCTACAATTTATATCCTTTCAACACTGGGGGTTTTGGACAGAATTTTTATGCTGTGCTCATTTGTATTGTCATTTTAATCTTAAACTGTGTAAGGCTTCTGCTCCTTTTGTTACACGAGCTTTTGCTATATTGGCTTCTTCATGGTCTCTAAGGAACCGAAGGAAGGAATCCCTCAAATGTTCATTGACACAGAGAACCTCAAGGACAATCTGTGGCCTTTGTGATTAGTCTAAGGAATGTCACCCAAGGAAGCAGGAGAGTATCGAAGGATGGATCCCCCACTCCCTTACTGTTGTACTGACAAACGCCTTAGATAAACCTCCAAGGGGGGAAACGGACTGAGTGAAACCTAAAGTTTCTCATCAAGCACAAGGATCGCTGGCTCCATTGTGTAAACCTGACACTTTGTGGCTGTATTGTGTAAGCCAGACATGGTGCAGGCCTTGCTAACAACTTGGTGACTTCAGCATTGAAGAGGTGAGAAGGCCTCATAAGAGGTGATCATTTCTGCCCCAGAAGCTGGATGATTGCTCAGAAAGCATGAAGTCCTGGGAACTGAGGAAAAAACAAAGGTGGACAGGGGTGAGCATGACCACCAACTCAATTGGACAGGGGGTGGTGCACCCCATTCCCCTTCAACACAGGCACAGAACTCATGCTCCACCTTTTTCCTTGTCTCTCATGGAAATGAGTTAATGGAATACCTGCCTCTTTTGGACTGGTGTGCTAATCAGCCAATATGATGAATGTAAAAGGCGACAGAAAACTTTGCTGTGTGTGCACCCACCACCCAAGATTACCGGACCTGAGACATCACTTTATTCAGGGGTGGTGACCAGATTTCTTGGACTCTCTTTCTCTCCTTTCTTTTTCTTTCCTTTCTTTTCTTTCTTATAGTTTTATAAGAGACCACATTGCTTATTATCTTTTCCAAGTTTAAATTGTTTTCTACTGCAAGTAAAACTTTTAACCTTTATTTTAAAAATTAAAAAATTTTAAATTTTTTTAATTTAAAAAATTTTTTTAAACCCCAACATTTAAATTAAGGTGTTGTTTCACCTTAATTTAACCCAAGGAGATCACAGAACCTCCCTGGGCTCCTAGTCCAGGTCGTGACATGGTCCTCATTCAAGTTTTCATCCTCCTATTTTTTAATGTCGTTTTCCTGCACCACTCCTCCATTGTATACTCATCACAAATAGAATATTTGATGCATCTTCCTGTTTGTTTTGGAGTTTTTATATATATATTTTTTGAATAATACGTCTATGGTTTTCACATTAATTAATCTATTTATTTATTTTAGATTCATACAGATATTGTAGGTATGTAGTTTGCTGGGATATACTTATATACACTGTAGTCCTAGCAATGCCTCAAGATATAATAATAGATTAACTGCAAAAAAACTTTCTCAGGTTACTACTGTGCAGACACTAGTTAATCAGGAAGTGGGACTATGTAATAACTTGCCAGATGAGACACACTGCTGTTTAGGATGTCACTATTAATAAATTTCCCAGATTGAGCCTTGAAATTAGCCACGAAAGATTTTACACAGTATTTTTTTTAAATTACATTTAATTCAATTTACCGTAGACATTTATCTCCTAGATACTAATGAGAACACTGTTTCAAATTATTTTAGCAGCAGGTGTATTATGTGATTAAATTTTAGGATGAGCAGTAAAGTATTGCTGTTAATTTTGCCAACTAGCAAAATCAGCTGAGTCTGAAATACAATTTTTGCTGTGTTAGAAACATTCTGCAAATCTATCCAGACAATGCAAATGGAGCAAGGTTTCCATGATGTACTCGTGCATTAAATGACATGCATGCCTGTCATATACTCTAACTCTAAAAGGTCCCTATAATACATTCTTGAAAAAAATGTTCTGCTCTTTCATGCCAAGGTTAACAGAAATCGTAGCACCTTCCCACCAGTTGCACCAGTGTTTACACTGTGAGGACATGCTCTAAGAGCTAAGAGTGTCCTGGCTGACTGGCTGAGACTTGGGGAGAAGTGACAAATGTAGGCTGGGTACCAGCTTGTTCAGGTTTTACCCCACTTTATCATGAATGACATCAGTGTGGCATGACTGATCCTCCGGCTTTGTTTGCGATTATGTATGCTATCCTTGCAGAGAAATTACATAAAGAAACAGGTATCTAAGCACCAGTTGTCTCATAAGCATTGGATATCTGGGTTCTTGTTTGTCACAACTGTGTACTGTGAAATTATCAAAATAACTTCCTAACAGTGTTGATGGTGTTTGTGCCCCAGCTATTCTGGCATGTGCTCTCTAGTTTTGTGCTTGAGTTTTTCTTCTCCACTGTTTCTAGCACAGAACCAGTTTTATGTCACTGAGATACTCCAAGCTACTGTATAGTTTACACAATTATTTAGGTTTGGTTACAACTGTTTATTTTCTCCTTATTTAAATATAACTGTTTTGCCTCTCCCTGGTGCCCCGTTAAAGAGTGACAAGACAGCAATTAGATGATATAGCAATGAGCTATTTGGTTATTCTACTAATAGGCTAAAATTTTCCCTTGGTCTTGTTATCTCCCACTTTGTTGGGTTTGCCGTCTGACATCATCAGGTATGACGGTTTTACTGGGACATAATACAAATTAATCAATGCCTGTAACATAGAATATGCAAGCTACTGCTTTGCTATTTTAGCTATTCATTTAAAAAAACAAAAAAAAGTCAAAATATGTCTAACTCAATAACCCAACTCCAATGAAGAGCAGAAGAGTGTGTGCTCTGGTGATTTAGGGGGTCTGAGCTGTGACTAAAACCTGAACATTGTGATTAACAGATACAAGGATATCTAACCTTTATGGATTTGTCTAACCCTTTTGTGGATTGCTCTCATTTTGACTTCTACCACATATCACAAGTTTCACAATTTGTTGCAGAGAAAGGTCTTCTCTCCTATTATCCATAATTTACTTTCTGTTCATTTCAGTGGTATTCCTCAGTTCTTACATTTGAGAGACTCTCATTATTCAAGATATGTGTGCACCATGGATTTATACAATGGCAGAATTGTATTGTCTGGTTTGGGTTTTTTTCCTCTTTATTTTTCTAGGAAGAATATGTAGCACATTCATTGTAGACAGTTATTCTACCACTGTTTCACAGGACTCTGCAACATGCTGAAGCAGCATTCAGAGCTCTTGTCACATCCACAGGTCCAGCTGCCACGGTCACCCTCCGTGTTGAAGCACAATGGGCACATCCACGGACAGGCATGTCTAGACAATGAGAAACTGTTATTTAATGGGTGAAAATGTAATATACATGCTAATTTTAAAAATTACAGGTGGCATTTCAGCTGAAAAACCAAAACCTTCACTGAGTTTTGTGAGCCTTTAATCAAATGAGCCTCTCGTAGAACAATGTCCAAGAACTGCAACTGTGAACTGTGCAGTTATCACCAGGCTGATAACAAGTTATGGTATTCAGCTTTGGAGCTGTGCCAGTTTTTACAGCGCTAGCTTTATTATATTTTTATTTTCACCTTGTGCTTTGAAAGACATTCAGAAGTTTCTAGTGTGTACATCTTTCTTTGACATTTAAACACCTGATTTCCAGTAGCCCAATTTTCTTACTACATTTTACTGTAGAGCTCCCAAGCACTCCAATTGCCATCACACCTGGGAAGTCATCCTCCCAATGTGCTGCCTGATGACTAGAGCCTGACACTGGTACTGTGCACTGTTACAACATGTTATGTTATCTCGCGGTTCATTGTTTTATGTCTTATTTGTGGAGCTTTGGAGTTATTTGAACTTCCTTTCTTTGATATGTCACAGCTGTCCTTCATTTATTTTGCTGTTCACATCCTTGATGTTTGAGTCTTGGTAAACATTAAACAGGGCCAGGAACTTCAAAGGCAGGACTATAATAATCTTCAACAATCCATTTTCTGTTTCGCTCACTTCACTCAATGTTAGTGAGCCAGATTCCATTAACGCTAATTTCCATTAATATTAGTCAATTGAAAAACTACACCAAATCTTATCTTGCTTGAGACTTGACTTCATTCCTGCCTCCCCGCCCCAGCCCAGCTGAGGATGCAGGCTATTTAAGGGATCAGCCTACTTCTCCCTCATATCGAGACCTGTTAAAAAGAGGCGTACCTCTCAGCTGTACACTCACAGCAGTCACTTAGTCTCAGATGTGCACTTTGGGGGATTGACTTCAATTGATGATCAGTTAAGTTGGGATGGCGACATTAATTGCTTCCTCAACTCTTACTTCCATTCTGCTACAGGAGAGTTTCACCCCTGCTTGTGCCATGATGTCACATGCTCCTGACCCCTGACAGTTTCAGTCTCCCATACCAGATCAAAGTAAAACCAGTACTCATTTACACTGCAGCAAATCCAGAGCAAATAAATAATCCCACAGCATCATTATAAAATAGCTTCAGGATCCTATCAAGCTTCCTTACCATAGCATGCATTTCCTTATAAATTGACAGCAACGTTGATAGTTCAAAATCTTCTCATGTTCTCTGTAATTCAAATTCACTAAACCATTCATCCGTGTTTCAAGAAACATCATGAAACTTCATGAGTTCATACACAAAACAGTTTTTGTCAGTTAGGTCACGGCTCTAAAGTGTTCTCAGGGAAAACAGAAGCATAATACAAGTTGTTTCCTGAGTAATGAGACATGTTTCCTATAGATCTTTGTCTGGTTTTGCTGATAGGCCAGTTGGCTGCTGCCTATCAGAATGGACCAGAGCTGCTTTCCCCTAAGTAGGGGCTGCAGTATATTGTCCAGCCACTGCTTTCAGCAAAACTTTTAGGAAATTTACCTGACAAATTTACCTGAACTTGAACAGCAACTTCCAGAGTGGTGAGGGACAATATGACAGGCAGCACAGCTCCTTAGGAAACAAGATTAAAAGTATCTAGAACCAGAACTACTAGGATAAACAAAAGTGGTTGGAAAAATTAGTACAAATGTTCCTGACCACACATCAGTGTCAACTCTGGAATAACGCTCAGTGATTTTCTTCCCAGTGGGTTTCTGTGATGTAGCAGAGCTCTTAAGATACAAACTCCGTGAATTCATGCATTGGATTAAGTTCCTTTGTTATACCAGAATCTCCAGAGAAACCAGAGAAATTAGAAGCATCAGGCATGCAAAGTCTGGGAAATTGCACAAATTAAGGTATAAATTAAAACCAGCATAATTAAGCTGCTATGTAAACAGTAACCATGTGAGCATTTGCTTGGTAGAACTATGATTTTCTGGTTTGCCTCAGAGGTGTGCAGGAACAGATTTATATTAAAGCAAAATGTAACAGTCAGATAAGGCTGTATATATATCAGTTTGCACCTACATATTAGTAGAAACTAGTCAGAGTGCCTCAGGTTTCCTGTGTACACAATGACTGTATTTCCACCTTCCAATAACAGAAATAAAACATGAAAATATGACAGATCACTGAGTTTTTGAACAAGCCATGGCACATGTAATAGAGGTAACTGCCTCATTACTTTAGTTAAAGTTTTCTCCCAGGCCAGTTGCCTCGCTGATGCTACGCAGGCAAAGGACCTTCTGACAGCAGAAGATGCCTGACTCAGTCACATGTAAGTTGTTCTTTGCCGGGCTGGGTACTGAACCAAGCCGGCTCCCACTTCTGGTTCCAACATGAACGTGGTACGACCTCCTTGTCTGGGTCATCTGGTGCAGGCTTATATCAAGCACAGAGGAACTCTGTAAGCGGATATACACAATTTAGGAGCACAAAGCAATTATTTGTTAGTTAATGCACACAGCAGACAGCTAGGACTAATGAGCTACTAGGCTGAGTGTTAATATGCCCTGCAGCAATACCTGGGTGAGTGTTAATAGGCCTCCCAGCAAGACCTCAGTGAGCTTTGAGAAACCAAAGGTCTCCTGTGCTGTTCTTCACAGAGGACTGACTCCCAGTGGTGCTGAGCTGCTGCCTTCTGAGCCTCCGCTTTTGTTTTTTTCTTACGCTTTAAGGATGCCA
>NW_020799095.1:139802211-139817536 GCF_003259725.1 Athene cunicularia | reverse complement strand
CGCGCCTCGGCGCGACCCGGACGGCGACGACAGCCCTCACACCCCCCCGCCATCACCGCTTGCTCAGAGGCCGTGTCAGGCCCGCCCCGCGGCGGGAGGCGGGAGATTTCTCCCCTTAGAGCTCGCCCCGCCATGCGCGGGAGAGTGGGAGCAGCGGCGCGGGATGGGGATGAAGCAGGGCTGAGCCTCGGGGGGGCTGCGTGCTGTCAAGGCTCTGCTGTCCTACTTTTAGCGTTAAGTAGCTGACACGGCTCTTAAACGGGGCTTTTTCGCAGTCTTGGTCTAATACGTTTTGCGTGAAAATGTAGGTGTCCTTTAAACCTGGCTAAGTGAAATCGGAAACTAAAAGCTGGCACCACCTAAAATAAGCTGGACAAAGCAAACGTAGCCAGCACTTTATGATTAGTATTTATATCACGTTTAGATTATTTTAGCAAAATAACTGTTGCGCTCATTAAAAAGAGATGGGATAGATGATGGTTCATACATTCTAACAGTGTGAGTCGGTGATAAGGACCTAAACCAAACTCAGTTCCCGTTCCCAAGAGTAGCAGCTTCATTACTCAAGTTTCCTACCTCTGTAGGCCTTTGTATTGGTGACCTCTCATTTTCTGATTTTTTTTTTTTCTTGCATATGGAATAATTGCTTCTCACGAGACTCCTAGCCAAAAGTGTGGAGAGTTTCTTGCCAGGCATATAAAGATAGATGCTTAAAAATTTGTGCTTAGGAAAGGGGATATGTCTTTAAAAGAATCCTTCTGACTTCAGAGATTTTCTTACTGGAACTCTTGACGTTGGGTGGATGACAGAGGACCTACAACTTAGGCAAACACAACAGTGAAGGACATAACACTGTTCCGTAGGCATTTGGTAGGATGGTTACGTGGCATCTAACTCTGGACCAAGAACAGATTCTAGTTAAGTTTTTGATACTGTTTCAAAATTTTGTTCTTTACTGCAATGCCAGTACAAATGTTTAAAATGATACAATACTAGAACTCCCTCTGAAGAAAACAGTCCTGAGAGATGTATGTTGTTAAGCCTGCTCATAGTGCAATACTGATAAGGTGTCATTGGTTAGAGGCCTGAGTCATGCTGAAGAGCACTTGGGGCACAGCTGAGCTCTGTTTATGCATTCGAACTTTTGGAAGCAAGATGAGCAGCTTGATGAAATTGAATGTGAGCACTTAATTTAGTGTAGTCTGGGAGAAAATGAATGTTCCCCTGTTGTGGTCCTGCTTTGCTATTATCATGTCCTCTCTAAGAACCTCTATTTAATCAAGTATGTGAGCTTAAGGCATGGGTTTGCATTGATTCTTTATACTGAAATGTGCTAGAAGATGGTTTTCTTTCCTGCTTGGAATTACTTGCAAGAAAATGTGTGTATTTTTGAGGAATTATCTGAAGGACACTGCCCAGTAGGCACAATTTCTGTTTACTTTCTTGTTTCAGAATGGGCCAGTTTCAGTCTTCATTAAAGAACAATTCTAGTTGTAATCTCATTTCTAAGATTAGTGAACTAGTTCAGGCTTTAAGCATAACCTAATCAGTGTTTTAGGGGGTGTTGTGTGAAAAGGCAGGTGAGGAAGTTCAACTGTGATCTGCATAAAAACCTTGAATACTTGTGTTTTAGAGTGGGAAAACTCAAAAAGTTGAGGAAAAAACATAGTGTTAAGATATTTTAGATTAATTGATAATTGCATCTTTATATTTTGGTGTACTGTGACTGTTACTACCAAATAGAACTGCAATTTATAACTTTCTTACCAATGGATAAATGTGAAAAAATATCAGCAAAGTTTAATAGGTGTTCATCCTGAAATAGAGGTAAAAATACATCTTTATTTTTGTGCTTTTTTTTTTTTTTTCCAGCCTAGTAATCCGTGGTGAAAAGGATGAACAAGCAGTGTTGTGCAGCAAAGATAAAACTTACGACATGAAAATAGCAGATACCTCAAATATGCTGCTGTTTATTCCTGGTTGCAAAACTCCAGAACAACTGAATGCCGATCAAGCATCTTGTAATATTATTCATTCACAGGTATGTCTTTCTGTGTTTTTGTTTGTTTGCTTTAATTATCTACTTTGTTATTCTCTATAATTGCTTGGATTTTATCCAAGATGCATATGTGAATCCTGGCTGGGATTCAGTTGCCTAAACTTAGACTTGTAATGCAGTTTTAGATGCCTTGTGGTATTGGTCTAGCTTTTGAGCTGCCACTACAGAAGGACGTGAGTCTCCTGTAGGTTCTTTGTAGATTTAACAGTCCCAAGAGGATGTCTTTATAAATATGCTTTATACACAAGGGGTACGTGATACCTTAGGGTGCCCAGAATGTCTCTAGGGCCCTTCTTTAGGCAACTGAACTTTATCCATAATGTATGATAATTACTGTTTCTAAGAATTTAAAAGTTTGGTTTATTTTCAGTGGATAGTAATTACTTGTGGTAGGTATTAAAAGCTTTCAAAGAAAATCTAATTTCTCAGTGTTAGCAGCTATTTTTAAAATAAGCTGTTTGCAAATTGATTCTTCAAAGTGTTTTCCCCAAAAGGCAGATTATACCATGTCATGCCTGAATAGTATTTTTTAAATACAGAAATATATTCAAAGGTGACTCTCAACTAGCATCTGTAAAGGTTTGTTGGAGTGAATGATTTTAGAGTTCTCAGTTTAAAGAATTCATTGTTCCCTGCTCTTCTGAAGCATAGTTAATAAAATTCTACTAAAAATAGTTGTGCAATTATTACTAGGTCATTATTTGCTGCAGCGGATATAGTGACATCATTGAGGAGTAATCCTGCTTGTCCTTAGATGAACATAATAATCAAAACAACACAATTTCTTCTGTGAATTCAGCAGTTCAGCTAATAGAAAAAGTTAATTCAAACTAGATTAATGAGAAAGTAATATTCTTATGTATTCTTTTTTTGCTATGTTTAATGATCTCAGTACTCTGAAGTCACACATGTCAACATAATGTGATTTGCTTAGGAATTATTTTTAGAGTTTTATTTTTAAGAGCTTTCTTAATGTTTTCAAAAATGTTACATGGTGTATTGACACTACAAATTGTGAAACATAGCAAAAGATGCTATGTTTATTCAGTATTTTGGGGCTTCACTGCCGTTCTGCAGTTTCTGTGCTGCTCTTTGTACCATTTGCAAGGCTAATACTCATGGCCAAAGCAACTGCCATTTTATTCACCTCACACAGACCAGTTCCAGTTATGAGTTTTGGATTACAAATTAGAATTATTTATTTTCTTTTCTATGTAGAGTACCTTCTTGTTCATTACCAAATTGCTCAGAAAAGAACTTGGCAAGAAAAAAATCCTAACACTTAGGTAAATGCTATTTGACATGGAGGGAGGGAAAAAAGCTTACAAGTTTATCAGGAAATTAGTATTTGCCTGAATTTTGTGCCAAACAAACTACGGAATAGTTAGATTAAATACTGAAAGCTTTCTCTATATTAGAATTTGGATAAGACTACTTCTATACATAGGTGGTTTGTGTATAGTTGGTTTAAATGGAACATTAAAGTTTTGGGTTTTTTTAGTGGATGACTGTAGTGCTAGGGCCTGAATAATAGATGAACCTCTACAACTAAACATTATCTATTATTAGTATCTGTTAATTAGTAAAATCTGTATTATCATTAGTGTTCATTATTAGTATCTGATCATTAACAAAATATGTATGCTCACTAGTGAAAGATGTAGCTTAGACAAAATGTAATTAGTAGTGAGGATGAAATGCTGTGAGAATGTACATCCAGCTTCCCTTGTTTACAGCAGTGTTCAAGGCTTAAGAACCCAAGTGTTTGTCCTTGCTAGAAACTCACTTGGTTCTTCTCCCCAAGCCCTGTCCAGGCTTTGTGTGGAATCCAACAGGAGGATGAAACCAGATGTTGCTGCTCAAAACAAAGATGCAAGTTATTCTGGCTTGCTGATTTTTGGTATATAAGGCTGGACCCGCTCGCAGCGACTTTGTGTGTCTCACCTACGGGTGGACGCACCACATAGGATTTCCCCCTTGCCGGGACAGGCTCTGCAAACCCTCGCTGTAACCGGGGCTGCCCAGCCACTGTGGGTCTGGATGATGGTAACATGTGCAAGTGGTGATGGATCTTTCTTTATCACTATCCTCCCCATCGTGTAGTAATGATTAGGTGCATTGCCTTGTTTAACTGTATATAATAATAAATAAGTGTGCTATTCCGTATTTTTCCTAGTGCTTATTTTCTGTAGTATTTAGTTATATCCTTTGATTATTAACAGTAAAATCAGCCTACTCTTTTCTCTCTGGTGTCTGAGTTTAATTGGCATCCTCGATCAGTAGAACAATGACCTTACAAAAAAGTAGTCTGGTAAAGCATCTGGGGTATTTTAAGCATTTTGGGGTATTATCTGGAGGCTTTTTTGCAAGGAGCTAGTGCCTGGGTTAGGAGTCACAAACCTGGAGCCTGTTATGCCTCTGCTATTCTGTATGCACTTCTGTCAGTTTGGTAAACAGTAGAAGCAATGCTGAAAGGCCTCCAATACTTTGCCCTCTTCAAAAAAATCTCTCACCTATTCTAAGATATGCCCCATTAAGCACCTCAGGATTACTCTGAAGATAAAGTTTTATTTCATTAGTGTTGTTGAATCAATTACACCAGAGCTTCCTGTTGCCTCCTTTTTATTTCTGTGTTGAATCAGAATGAGGAACAGAGATGTCTTGTTAGTATGTGAAGGTGTAGCTTACCGTTTCATTAATGTCTGTTTACTTGAACTTAGTGATGTGATGATTCATTAAGGTGTAAAAAGACCATGAAGTAGATCCCAAGCATGGGAATAAGTGAGGAAGATGGGAACAGGATAATACAGGAGGAGTTTTATGGCAGTAATATGATTTAGTATTAAGAGGAAAAGAAATGTTGATGAGGACTGTGCAGAAATATATCCTATGATGATGTTCTATCATTTGCAAGTAGAAATGAGTTTTTCCCTTTGTCATATGCGCTATGAACATATTTTTATCAACCAGCAGTGGGTTTTTGTTCTTCATTGCCTGTGGTAAATTTTTTAATTGAAAATATTACAATGATTGTTTAATCTTTAAAGTACTTACCCTATTAATTACTAGATTAACACTTTTTGCTGATAATTTTTAGTAAACTTCTTTGAATCCAAAATCTTTTAAGAGGCACTGTTTCTTCTTGTAGATTGCTGGTTTCTCCAATAGCTACTGGGAATTAAGGAGATGTCGACCAAAACTAAAGAAACTGAGGAAACTTTTAATGGAAGATCCATATGAAGGGCCAGATAGTCAGAACGATCAGACTTTAACATTTTCAAAGGTAAATCAGCTATATAAGTTACTTTCTTGTGATTGGTAATGGGCAAATTAAAGCGAAGATATTTTTCTAGTTAAGAATGTGTCTTTGCTCCCATGTGTCAGAGTGCTTCTCTGAGTTAATTTTTAAAGCATACTATTCTAAACAATATATTAATTATTAGCACTTCTACTTAGTAGCAGGTAAACAACTTTTATTTAGTAAAAAGAGGACAAGGCAGGACACCAAAAGAGACTGGGGATTTCCTGTTTTATGTGGGGAGTTTCCTGAAGACAGTCTTCACAACCTTTTGTAAATTCCTTGAGAGTTACGTGACTAAGGTGTAATGTAGCCTTCCCTCCTTCTTTAGGGCTGTCCTGTATGAGCTAAGTATAACGTTACAGGGCACTCACATACAAGTCACTTGCTAATCAGTAATTTATGATGATAAGAAGCAGGGAGTTGCAGAGAATGATGAGGATGATATAAGGCAGAGAATAAGACTGACACTACAAAAAGAGAAGACACCAGTAAAATCCTTTTTCTGCTGCCCTTTTATGTCTAGGAAATCCACTTTAGGATCTAAATAGTAATGGAGACACCTGGACTGGGTAGCATATAATATCAGATAAAAGGCTTGTAAAAATCCTGGAATTTTGTTAGTTTGGTTGGTTTTTCGTTTGACTTTAGAAAACAGAAATGGTTGCTCCAAAGTATTTTACACTTGAGTCTTGACTGAAGCAGATACTAACAAACCATCTGTTTGCTTGCATATACAAGCATGGATGTTTGTTTTATCCTGTGGAGGGAAATGCTGCCTCTCTCTGGGTGATTAACAGTCTAACTTCTGATAAGTTGCAGAATCTTTCCCCCAGCATTGCTTTTTCCCGCTTTCATTTTTCCTGCCTACTCTGGTCTAGGCATAAAAGGACACAGCAGCAAAATAAGGGATGTCCAGGAATTATAAGCACTGACAAAGGCTAGCAACACAAAAATGTATTTTATGCAATAGTATTTACTGATAATTTAAAATGTTTTTTTATAAAAACATGTCAGTGTCTCCCCAGATGTTACTGCCTAGTTTGAGGACAGATCTTCTCTGTTTTGAAGAATGTTTCACATCAATTTACAGAGAACAGCAAGATATATCTGATAAATATTGATGAACCTTAAGGCTATGACACTGGCAGAACTTTAATCTCAAAGCTCTCCATGGGAAAGCTCTCTTTCCTATGTGACTAGTTCTCACTTGTATCCCAAACAGCATGTGTGTAGTAAAAATTTTTGCTGTGTTGTTGCTTGCACTTAATATTTATTGGGTGCTGGAAAAAATAAGCCATGTTTAATCTGTTTGAAAACCAATTACTATGTTTTGGTGGCTTACTGTTCAGTTGTTTGTACTGTATCATACACAGAGAATTACAGGAAAGGAACCGTAAGGAACTATAGCACTATAAGGTATTACTATAAGGAAGTCACAGATTATAATATGTGATTTAGGAAAGACAGAACACATTCACTTTTCATTCTTGCTGTGGTACTTTACTTAGTACGGTGCCTACTTGTGCTAGTTTGACATCCTGGGAATACAGGTATATTACTTCTGCACAGCACAAAGACTTCCCTGTAGTTAGACTGGGTTTTATATTGAAGAACCCTTTGAGGGAAAAATGTAAGTTACAGGAAAAGTTTCAGAGAGTGTGGTAAACCTTAGAGAATTCAGAGCTTGTGGGGAAAAAAAAAGTCTTCTAAGTCTTCCTTTCATTATATCTTATAATGCATTTAGCATTCTTGCTGAAGCAAAGGAGCAAGGATAACCGGATTTATTTTCTTCTTTTTTTCCCCTGTTGCAGTATACAACGGAAGATTTGTTAAGTCTGATTCAAGCAAGCGAAGAAGAAATAATGCACCAATTGCAGGTTATAGATGCCTGCAAAATTGGAGGTATTCATCTCTTAAAGAATATTATTGCCCTGTTTAGTTTTTTTCCACAAAATATCTGTATCTTCTCTTTCTAAAGCCCAGTCCACATCCTTGTCTTTCAAGGTGCAAGTTACCTCAAAGTACTAAGATCTTCCGTATTTCCTATATCCTCTGCTGCTTTGAAGCTGATCAGAAGGGGAAACCCAAGCAGGCATTGAGCAGTCTGGCTCTTCACAGGGTAATTCCTTGTTTGCTTCTATAAACACTGGCATCACAGTATCCCACCCATAGCATAAATATTTTTTGGCTGATTGCCCTCTTTGTGGATGAGTGGGTACTGCTTTCTGCAGTTCTAGAGGCAAAAATAGCTGAGCCTTAGGTAACCCCAGTCCTTGTTCCTCCCAGGCTGGATTTATCTCAGAAGTCTCCCTACCATGTGAGGCAAGGCTGGAACAAGTGTCTCACCTTGGGATGGTCCTACTCATCCTATAATTGGCCAAGCCCAGACCCTCACCTGGACACCAGCTGACAGCAGTCCTAGAGTCATAGAATTACATAGGGCAGAACCCAGCTCTGGAGGTTATCAGGTTCAAACCCCTGCTTTAGAACAGGGCCAGCTTGGAGCTGGCTGCTCAGGGCCTCGGCTGGCCAAGTTCTGAGCATTTCCAAGGATGGAGGTTGCATGACCTCTGTCCAGGCTGTTCCAGTGTTTGACTGTCCACAAGGGGAAAAAAAAATTCTCCTAATACCCAGCTGTTTTTTTTTCCCTTGTTGCAACTTGTGCTTGTTGCCTCCTGTCCCATCACTGAGCACCACTGAGAAGACTTCTGCTCCATCTTTTCTATACTGTCCCATGAGGTGGGTTAGGACAATCTCACATATGACTTTCCTTGTCATTTACAGCTGTACAGCAGCACTGTACCAGAACTGTGCTTTGTCACATCTGAATTTCTGTGAACTTGGCTGGACTTGAACTGCCACTTTGCAGGGCCAGTGCAGGCAGTTCAGTTCATGCAATTCTGTATGTGAATTAGTTATTTTTTTCCAGGTTGGATTGATCTTGGGATGGGATTTGTAGTGTCTTTGTATGTGTGGCAGTTAATCTACATAAACAGTTATGAATAATTGAGATGATTTGATTTCTTTCTCCTTTATATTTACTCTTACTATTCTGTTCTTTTTCTCAGTTTTAATCCTGAAAAGGACAGAATGCTGTTGCTGTACTTTGTAAAGGTGTGACCTAAATGTCCAGACTCCTGTAATGTATCTTCAGGGGAGCAGAATCGATGTGTTAATGTTTTTCTTCTAACACTGTTTTGTTGTTTTCTGTTTGGCAGGATATTGGAGAATCCTAGAATTCGACTATGAGATGAAACTGTTGAATCATGTGACTCAACTAATAGACTCAGAGTCCTGGTCTTTAAGTAAGGTTCCTTTACGTACCTGCCTTGAGGAACTTGGATGTCTAGAGCCCACGTAAGCAATAACTTTTAGTACTTAAAATTGTCTACAGTCATTATTATCTATACTAGTTGCAATCATTATTAATTATTTATTAGAATTATAGTCTTATAACTAGATTCCAGTTACTGTGCTGTTAATGATGTATATTTTAGAGCCAAAGAAAATACAAGGGCATTAGTAGTTTAGACAGGTTAGTAAACTGATCTTAGTATCTATTGGTAATATTTCTATTGATTCAATAGTTGAAACATTTCTGCTGAGTCATAAATGATGGAAGTGGCATGTGCTTAAGCCATAAATTACTAACCATCTTGAAATACTTGTTCTGAAGCTAGCCAGAAATGTTTAGTTTACATCTTGCATAATGTCTGAGATGGTATATTTTTCTGGTGTAATACTGAATTCAAATCTGAAGAGTTGAGTTTATTGTACTGCCATTTGGAGTCATTAAATAATTTAAGGTTACCAATCAAACAAAGTCTTAAGTTTACAATGTGTAGTGTCTTCCATTTATTTGGGTTTTGGTTCAAAAAGAAATCTTACTTTAGTATTAATGTCTTCAGATAGGTTGTAATTTTATGCCAGGGGTCTAGAAAAATGCCTGCTATTCAGTCAGGGGTAATGAACTGCTAAGTTTGTGACTTGCATCACTTCTCATTGGAAAGAAGCAACATTGCAAGAGTCTCTCTTCCTTATTCTCCTTATGCCTTTTAGTCTTTACTAGCTATAACTAGAAAGTGGAAGAGACTTTTGGGATGACAAGTCCCATCTGTCTTTTTTTGTCCCCTTTTGTCCTTTTTTAACTGCTTAAGTTTTTTTTATCAATTTGTTCATTTCAGCCATGAAGACGTGTCCCATCCTTCATTCTCCTTGATTTTTTACTTTACCTGTTCCTTCATCTTCTTGGTTACTGTTTCTGTAGTGTCCTAGGGGACAGTTTTAAACCTTGATTTCTCTATTTTTTTTTTCTTTCTCAGAGAGATGATAGAACATATTCTTTTAAGCTATGGAAGGAAATACATTGATGATGGTAAGTTTGAGAAAACATGCATATTTAAATTTTGTGTAAAGGAAACATTAATGAGTAAATATAGGGTTTGTGGGGACGGCACAAATAAATTAATTTGCTACAGTGTCAGTAAAAGGAGGGAGCAAACTGAGTTAAGAATCAGTAAAATTGGTAGAGAAAGTTTCACAGGAAAAAGTATTAAACTGTACAAGACACTAGGGGAAAAAATCAAGATCCATCAGAGGTATCTGAAGTGATTTATTAGGTGTCTACAAGCTATAATTTTGTGAATAAAGACAGTTCACTGATAAAATTTAGATGGAATCTCTCTTTAGAGAGATTCTTTATCTCACATATTTAAGCAACTCATTGTGCCATTGTGAATAGTCAATGGCATGTAGACCTCCCTGAATTCAGCTTAGCTGGAGTAGACATCTGCCTCTGGGTGCTTGAACTTCACCACAAGATCCATTGATTGTATTGATTAAATCTTCGTTGCCCATCTCACACGCAGACATAATATTTCAGTGCCTTAATCTCAATATGAATTCTTCTGCACAGTTGCTTTCATCTCGCCTTTGGCTGAAGCAGGAGTTGTGCTCAACTGTAAAGGACATAGGAAAGTAGTAGGAGTGACACAGATTCTGTCTTAGAATATTTAGAGAGGTTGCAAAAGGAACAAGTTTGAATTGCAGGAAGGTAAGGTGACTGGAAAAAGTGGAAGAAAGTGTTTATGCCTGTCATTGTTCAGAGCATTTTAGCCAAGTCATTGTGAAAGAAAATAAATTCTAATTATTCACTTCATCATCTCGTATTATAAGGATGATTAAGGAAGAGAAGTTTTGATTAATTGTTCAACCACAGACAGTCAACACTTTAATACAAACCATTCAGAAATAGGGATGAACGCTGTAGGAGAAACATTACTGTGAAAGGGGAAAAGATAGGAGGCCAATACCTTTATTGATGATGAGTACTGTAGCTTGGACAGTGCTGCACACACACATAATATTCTGCTTAATTTGTTCTTGAGAATGAGAAGGTACCATCATTTATCCAAAGTAATACTAAGTCAGGTTACACCCTGAGGAAAAGAAAAAACAGGGTACTTGGTTTGTAGAAGACTGTAGAACAGAATGGAGAAATGAGGCTGTTAGCCATTCTTTTATCAAAAAGCAAGAACTCAGGATAACCCATTTTTTGTTCCTCAGCAGGGGACGTTTACTTTGAAATGCATGAAGATAAAATATGCAGAGCTATAGCACAAATGCTTTTGCAAAATGCAGTTAAATTCAATCTGTCAGAATTTCAAGAAGTCTGGCAACAAAGTGTCCCTGAAGGGATGACAACAAGACTTGATCAGCTTAAGGTAAAAACAAAGTATGGATTCTTCCATGAGTAGGCTGTTAACTGACTTGAGTCATATTGTAGATTTTATAAATTAATGGGGATTGAATGTGGTAAGTACATCTTGTGACATCCACTATAAGCACCAGTAGTCTGGAATCACGACAGTTCAGGCTTCTGAAAGTCTGGCACATTTCACTGTTTGAAAAAAAGAAAAAAAAAAAAAGTTGCAGCTGTACATTTAATATTTGTAAATATAATTAGAACAGAAGCTGAAGCTATTGTCAAGCAGACTGTAGTGACAGCCAGTAGAGTAGCAAGCACCATGAAAATCCTTCTTCTCAAAGGAGACATAGATATTGGGACTTAATGGATTTCCCCCTCCCTCCTTGTCATAAAGGAAATGATAAACACTGCCTATAAACCAGCAATTTTATGATACTTTTTTCATTTTGCTTCTAGCAGTGCAGTTTTAGAAGGCTTTGGAGGTGCAAAGGGCAACTTGTATGGGTTATCCCCAGAAAGAAGGAAGTTTAATTGTTTAGTCTTTACATAACATTTTCTCTGGGATGCTGATCTACAGGGCTTGGCACTTGTGGATAGAACCTCAAGGCCAGAGACCATCTTTCTGCTAAAAGTGGAAGACTTACCTGAAGACAATCAGGAAAGATTCAACAGCTTATTCAGCATACGAGAAAAGTGGACAGAAGAGGATATTACCCCCTATATACAGTAAGGATGTATTTCATGTTATTAAAATACAATTAGTGTTGTATTTGTTCCATTCCTTTTTGCACAGATGACTTCTTATCAGCTATGATTGCTTCTGCCCATTTTAAATTAATATGAATTCTGTATGAATAGAATCTCCACCCCTGGGAAATATAGCTATATTCGTTGGATTTAAACTTGCTAAAAAAGCTGATCCTACTAAATTTAAATGAGCGGTAACTGTCTTATTTGATTTAGGCGGACTTAACTCAAAGGATAAACCTCCTGACATTCATGATCAGTCTCCATAACTTAAGAACTATAGAGCAGCAGTGCTTCCTGTGCTGTGTCCTTTCTTGTTCTGGTGGTTAACACTTACACCACAGTGCTTTCTGGAAGGCCAGCCAGGATGCAGGTGAGCAGATATACATGGTAGCCCAGAAGTAACTGTATCAAACCTTGATGAGTGGTTCTAAATTTACTATAATATTACTAAATAGTTCAAAGTTAACTGTTTTGCTAGATTGAAAACCTTTTAGAGAACAGTAATAATAAAACCCAACCAACCCCCCTAAAAAACAAAATCCTTGTTTCTGAAGTAAATCATAGAATAATTTAGGTTGTAAAAGACCTTTAAGATCATCAAGCCCAGCTGTAAACCTAACACTGCCAAGACTGCCACTAAACCATGTCCCTAAGCACTACATCTACACGTCTTTTAAATATGTCTAGGGGTGGGGACTCAACCACTTCCCTGGGCAGCCTGTTCCAGTGCTTGACAACCCTTTCAGTGAAGAAATTTTTCCTAATATCCAATGTAAACCTCCCCTGGTGCAACTTGAGGCCGTATCCTCTTGTCCTATAAAATAATGTAGTTTTGCTTGTTGCTTAAATGTCAGGCTGAGTTCTAAACAAGGTAACTTAAAGCATTATGTGACAGTTCAGTAGTAGGTTTTATTAACTCCCTGAATACCCTAATCCAGTTTATTGCTATACTTACAAATATGTCACGGATTCATTTTGTATGAGAGTATCTCTAATGCCAATGTGTTTTGCTTTATTTCCTACATAGAGATTTATGTGCAGAGAAGCAGACAGTTGGTGTTCTTCTGACAAAATATGCTCGCTCCTCAGTGCAGAATGGTGTTAAAGTTTATAATTCTAGAAGACCCATCTCCTAACAATTATTGTTTTAAGAACTGAGAATACTGAATGGAGTGAGTGTTGCTTCTTACTTCCTCCTGAGGACGTTGTCAACCAGTATCATATGGTGTTCTTGAGTTTAAGCAGCTAAACCTCTTGAATGAGTTCTGTTTTCTGCTCAGCTAAAGTAGTATGTGAGGGCACTTGCCTCTTCTAAGAAACAGCCCTTGCCCACCATTCCTTGCCCACCTTCTTTTTCCTTTGTGCCTGTAGTTATGCCAGGAGTCAAGCTACTTCTTGAATACATTTTAGTTGTGTATAAGTAAACTGAAGTCTGACATTAAAAATTAAAACCTCTTTGATAATAATTGAACCAATTGTATCGATTTCAACAGCAAAATAGAATACTTAGTCTTTTGCCCATCAGTGAGCATTCTTAAAAGATTACAGTTTCGTTGCAGTGTTGACATTTTGAATACTGCAGACCTTGACAAGCTCATAAACAAGTTATTCCTCGCTGAGACTAAACACTAGTCTTAATTTTGGAAGGCGGTTCTTTTTGTGGTCATGTCTGTGAATAACATTAACACAGGCTCTTGAGACTTCTAACACTTGGCAGAATTGCCTTTTAAATATTACAAAAAACCAAATTGCAACTGAATGAAGATATGAGAAAATAGTTGGACATTGTCTTATACACTTTCTGTAAACTGACATTACAATGTAGCTGAGGTAAAACTAACGATTTACAGAAGACTACCTTTGCTTATAAAACTTTGTAATATAATTATTTTAAAAAAAACTTTGTTATGGCAAATAACTGCACACAGAAATTGTATTGAAAACTTGAGGTGGAATATTATTCTGTGTAGAGCAATGAAACAGGATTTTTTTATGATACTGTCATAAAGTGGAGTGCCTGAAATTGAAATTTTGTAATCATAAAGAAGGATTGCATGTCAGTAAACTAGAGTTTAATACTAAATTGTTTTTTTTAAAACTTAATAAATGTAGGGGGGGGTTATGCAAAAAGAATTTGCTGTATCAAACTCAGATGTAAGGTCTGAAAAATCTTGGAACTACTAGCATGCCAAATACAGGGTGAGTGGGGAAAGAAACTATACATCAGATGTAACTCTTAAGATGGATGTGTGCATCCCTGGAATCTTGTTATAGATAAAAAGCTGAATAAAAATTGCTGCCTGAGCTCTGCTTATTCTTGGCCTCCTGATGCGAGATCAGTTCCTGTGCTCCTCATTTCTGAAGCGTACAAGTGTGGTGTTTGATGCAGCTGTGGAGGGGCTCAGCTGGCTTACGGTGGCACTCTGTCAGGAAGAATTGCTTTGTTCAGTCTGGTTTTAGCACCTGTGGTCTTTTAATTGCACCAGAAGGTTCCCTCTGATATCAATAGTAATACACACATAAAAGCCTTGAAACTAACTTCCATTGCATCACAGAAGGTTCCCTAGTTTAAATACACAAGACAATTAACAGTCTTGTAGTTTGTGATACAGATACTTAGAGTGGGGTTTGTTTTTGAAACAAGAATTCAGGTATTCCACAAATAGTGCTGCATCGTGGTGCTGAGGTAATGATTCAGGTTTATATAAAAAATTTTTGCATGTTCACAGTGTTTCTGTTTTGTCAGGCACTGAAAATGAGATGATGCTTTCTAAATTTCAAGAACTGCTGATCTTGAAAGGGGTAACTCCATTCATTATCTGCTTTGACACGCATTTATTTTAACTCAAGGTAGATGAATTATAACTTGCTTTTACTAGGACAAAACTTGATTACAAAGAAACTTCATACAGTGTTCTCCTGATACTGGAACTAAGGACACTCCACAGCACACTTCGGTGGGAGGGAAGAGGCCGTTAACCCGATCTCATGTTGTGGCTCAGTGCCATGCTGCTGGCAGCGTTGTTGGCTTAAATCCTTTTTTCATTCAAAAGTGAAGACTGATGTGTTTTAGCATCTTCCTGTGAGTCTCTGTCGGGTCTGCCCTTGAGCCCGGCCCCTGAGTAAGTTCAGATATTAAACTTTAGTTCGCTCATTCAAGTAGCTGTGTTTGTCAGTCACCGGAGCTTTACTAGTGCAAATGCAGGTAGGGGGAGGCTCCCGCGAGTCAGCCAGCAGCCGTGGGCTCAGCCGGCCGCTGGCGGGAGCTTTAGCAGGGGCAGCAGCGCGCCAGCCCCACGCTGACTCCAGCCCGCGGGTTGCAGCCTGCCGCGGCCTCTGAGGGCTGAGCAGGGGCTGGGGCTGCCCTCTCATGAAATAAACCCCGACTGTAAATCAGAACCGAGCAGTTATTTTACGGCCCTGCCCCTCAGCACGACCCGAGGTGTCCGGACGGAGCCGTACCCAAGCGCGGGCGCGCGCAGCCCTCACGCCCGCCGACCTGAGGCCC
>NW_020799095.1:139623297-139802161 GCF_003259725.1 Athene cunicularia | reverse complement strand
GCCTGAGGAGCCCGCGCCGTGCCGCTGGGCCGCCCTTGCCCTCCATGCCGGCCAGGCCCAGCCGACTGCCCCGGACGAGAAGGAACCGCATGAGCTCCCAGCCCAGCCGCCTCCCGGAGCAGCGCCCGCGTCCGCAGCGACGATAAGGCTGGGCCACGGGGGGCTCTGCGGCACCCCCTGCGCTCCCCCTCCCGGCCTACTTGCCCCCCGGCACCGTCTCTCCCACCTGTCAGTGGAGAGCGCTGCCCCAGCCGGCTGTCCCAAGAGCGGGGACCCTTCGGCTGTGCCTGCCCAGCCGCCCTGGTCGTGACCTTCCTGTTAAGTAGCTCCCACGTCCACTTGCCCGTTGAGCCGGTTGATTTACGCAGCTTCTGCGGAGAGGAAGCAACGCAGCGCCTCTGAACTGGTATCGTACCCCCAGTGAGGAGCAGAGTTGTGTGCTGCACTCACACGAGGTTATGTAGAAAGACTTGACTGTTGTTTGTGCTATAACTATGGTGCTCATTCGAGCTGAAGATGCCTAACTGTGGGGAGTCACAGATCCACTGGGGAGATGAGTGATCAAATACAACCTGGCACAAGGAAAAATCAAAGGACCCATCAAGTGAGGATGATGTTGATGCCAGTGTGACGGTCAGCAGTGTGTGTTTAGTGCTGCTGTTCAGGATGAATAGGAAGAAAGGAGACAAAGGATTTGAGAGCCCAAGACCATATAAATTATAAGTATCCATATTTTTTAAAGTTGCTATGCTTGAGACTAATGCACATTTGAAATAGGCTGATCAGTAATTATTTACCTGAGACGGTTAGAACTATTGCTTATGATGTAGCTTGTATTCAGAAAATGTGTGTTGTAGGTGTATGTTTTATTATGTAAATAGACACACGGATAGTGAGTCTGTCAACTGTGCAGTCTTATAAAGATATTTACATTGTGTTCTTCAAACCTCAGAGATCTCTTCACACAGTATCAGCACTCCAGACCATGCTACCATGTTTCATTCTTACGTGTCAAACCCTTTTGACTTAAGGGGTTTTTTATATATAAAGAATGCTTGCATTTGTGACAAGCAGCTTTGTTAAGCAAGTTGTCATTTTTACACATTCATTATTTTGGTTGTAACTAAGCTGTAAAGCAGTTGGTTGTGGATTTCAGGGACTTTATGTATTTCTGTTTATACCTCCATGATTTCTTTATAAATCTGTAACACAAATGTATTTCTAAACAAAATCACTCTCATTATTGTATATATTTTAATGTGTAGGTAATGTCTGAATCCTTCACTGGATGCTAGATTTTATCATTCTCTTGTAGGGAATTTTACTGAACTTGCTCAACTGAAGCGAAGTAACTTTTTAATGCACAGGGCACATAAGTACGTGCATCTCACGTGCGCTGTGGCATGAAGGTTGAATTACTACAAGGTTGTATCTTGAGTCGTAAATAGCACTACTGTAAAGTGGGTGAAGATGCCACGTACTACAGAAAAATTTAGAAGTAACTTCCAGAGTTTTAAAAAAGTTGGAATTATTATTTTATCTCCTATTTTTTAAATCAGAGAGGTTTTTTACCAGGAGTTCTAACAAGTCACTCAAAATTTAAGCAAATGGATTTGGCTTGTTTAAAATACCTATCTTGATGAATATATAACCATTATTTAAAATAATAAATTCTTATGATACACTAATTGTAAAAGCATATACTATATCTTTTTTCTTGTATAGCACTTGCATGCATAAATTATGTATGAGAGTCAACTCAGCACATACATTTTCCACAGGTCTTTGATTGCAAATATTACGGCTGCATGCTGTTTCTAATACTGCACATCACTAAACTTGATTCTATATCATTAGTAATACTATATTTTTACATACTGTTATGTGTTGTTCAAAAGCAGTGTTATCTTCCTGTATTACTAGTAATATACTGGTATGATGCTATATTTGATTTTACTGGACCTTTTCTGACCTTGTCTGCAACTTCTATTCGTTATTTACTTTGGACCATGTAAGAGATGTAGATGATCATGAATTCTTATGCGATATGCAGTAGTTATCTATATGTACATACATCCTGTCTAAGCTCTCTGTTGTTTTTTTTTTTAAACTGAGTTAAAATATTACTTTAAATGCTGGCATTTGTGCAAAACCTTACTTATTTTAAATTATTATTTTTTTTTTCCAGCACAACTCACCAGGTAGTTTGTATCAACAACATAAATTTTCAGAGAAAATCTGTTGTAGTAAGTATTTTTTAATAAAATATGAAAGTAGAAATTCAGAGTCTGGGTTCTTTTCATGATTTGAGAGGAAAAAACTGTACATACTAGCTAATTATGTTGTTCAGCTTCTTTATATTTTATACTTTATAATCTGATGCCTCTTACAAGTCTGTCATTCCCTGAGATGCATCAAATACAGTATCTTCTAATTGTGAACACTTTAATCTTCATAAGGAAAAGCTTTCTAAAAGAAGGTCACTGCATTTTAAATAATTTTACAAAGCAATTTGCAATGCAATGATGTTCAGTAAAATGCTAGCTGATGTTAGGCATAGGGTTATAGAGTTTTCTTGCTTAAATGTGAGTTCACTGGGTGTTTGAAGAGACCTTCACAGTTTCAGGCCTGAAGTCATTCAGGCTTTTTGTGAATTTAGATATCTGCCTAAATGGATTGTGCTTATGTTTTAAAAACTGTTGTCTCAAGTTCAGCTACCAAAACCTGAAACATAGAGGTGAAAAACATAGTGATGCTAGTAACTTGAAATCTAATCAACAAACGCAGATCACTTCCAGTAAAACAAACATGATTATTAGTCATGTTGAAGTTTTTTGCTTTGTTTGGTTTTATTTCACAGCTGGGAAACTTTGCCTGTTAAATGGTGTGAAAGAAAATATATTCCAGACATCTCAAAAGGCAAACCAATTTTCCTTTTTAAATAAAAAATTAACTTTTTTTTTTTCCCTATGATTTTCCTTTGAAATGCATTAATAAGAATTTTTTTAATATATCTCTACTTTGTGAGTTGGTAAAGATTTTATAGAAGGTTTTGATTTGTGTTTTCATAGGGTTATGTGGAACTGACAATATTTCCCACAGTTGCAAACCTGAATAGAATCAAACTGAACAGTAAACAGTGCCGGATTTACAGAGTAAGAGTCAACGATTTAGAAGCAGCTTTCATCTATAATGATCCAACACTGGAGGTTTGTCACCATGAGTCAAAGCAGTAAGTGATGTGTTTAAAACTGCAGATGTAGTGTCTTCTGTTGCTCTTAAGCATGACCTATTTTATTGTACTGGCAAGTTTTACCTGGTAATTTTTGGTATGGTGACTTAATTTTGGGAAAGTATTTCGACAGTAATTTTGACCCCTACGCTATTCTTCTTTAGAATTTTTTCTACTAAGATTTCCTTGTAATTTTTTGTAAAAGTATCAAAAACTTTTTTTCAAGTACTTTATAGGGAGAAAAGTGGTAGATGCCAATAGTATTCTCAGTGCTTTAGAAAACTGTCCTTCTTGTGTATTTTTTCCCTGGTAAGAAAACACCTTTGGCTAAAATGTTTTGTCCTTGATGGACTTTGGGTTTATCTATGCCCAACTTTTACTCTAATTTATTTCAAGAAAATTTGGGTACGTTATAGTGGCGATAGCATTTTGTTTATATTTTTGTAGAGAACATTTTACAGTGGTCCAACTACATTCATATGAGAGTTCCATGTGAGAGGTTTGCAATTAATTTTGGGGTTTGTGGAGGTTTTAAGGGGTTTATTTTTTACTCCACAGTTAGTTAAATCAGTTTGGTTGCATCAGTATAATATTATGTAGACCAAAGCTATTATATTCTGTTAATTTGTCCTGTGAAAATTGTACTGGTTTTTATGATGTGTAATGTCAGACTGGATGATCATTTTTGTTCCTTTCTATTTTTAAACCTAAGAATAGTCATACGGTATCAAAGTTCTTGGGAATGTTTCACATTTTGCTAATAAGATCTTGTAAGAATTATTTCTGATTTTATTTATATGTCTAGATAACCTTATACATAATTAGCTTATTACTTGGAAACAAATAACAGGAATAAGGCAAATCGTGTGACTATATCAGGTTAACTATTGGATTGCTAAATTAAGATGCTTATTACTGACCGTCAGCTGTTTGTTGTGTCCCCTTGGGCAGTGATTGCTCTGAGATATTTGCTAGCTGAAAAGATGGAGAGGGCTCATTAAGCGGCTTCAGAGGTGATATCACCTTGGTTAACTCATAGCTGATGAAGGCAGGTAAGAACTAGCTAGACTATTCTGAAGCAAACTGCAGAGAGTTCATACAGTCCTGCTGGTTAGATTTGTGAGAATAGTGGCATTCTCAAATGATGTAGCTAGATATATAAGAGGTTGTCTACCCATTGCCTTAATGACTAGAGCCTTTGAGATGTTTCTTAGCCCATCTCAGTTTTCAGGTTAAAACTTCTCTGACTGTTGTCTGAAAACTAGAGTATTAAAGATAACTTATGTTGTTCAGTTACTGAGATTCAAGTGCTACTTTTTATCCTAAGTTACACATCACTGGATTCAAACTGTTGGTTTGTGGCAGACACTGTATTCCTTTGTTCATCTCTTATGCAAGAGTTTCAATAATTCAGTTTGCAAATACAATGTTCATTTATATACAACACTGAATTGGATATCAGACTTCTGAAATGTTTTTTGAGTCCTGATACTGAACCACTTGAGCCTATTAATTCTGTAATTCCCATCTGGTTTGTGCCTTAATTTTTTGTTGTTGCTATTGCTCGGTAAGTCCTCATTGCAGGGACTCTTAATTGTTCTGAAGAGCTAGAAAGTAAAGGTTTTTGTCTTTCCAAAGGAATCAAACTTTCAATATTTATTAGCACTGTAGATGACGGTGTAAGTCCTAGAGTGTTATCTAAACTCACTTTGAAATTTGAAAGGAAAAGTTTCAGATTTTTTCACCATCTGATATTGAAGAGCAAGTTTAGAAACATGTCTCTTCCCACATGTTTTGGGGAAATGATATGGGAAGAGATTTTGGTAAAAATCTCGTATCTGGCTTTTGGTAAGAGAAGCACCATGGGCAAATGTTTTCATTAAGTATTCTCTTCTGATCTTACTGTAACTTATGTTTATGTTCTCACACGTTCTTTTGACTGGCTTGGTTGAATTTAGGGTTTGCTAAATTGTTAAACAGCAGCTGATAAGAAATCGCAGAGTCCTTTAGGTTGGAAAGGACCTATTGACCTAGTCCAACCCCCTGCTCAAACAGGGTCAGCTAGAAAAGGCTCCACAGGGCTGTGTCCAGTTGGGTTTTGAGTATCTCGAAGGATGGAAACTGCAGTCTCTCTGGGCATCCTGCTCCAGTGTTTTGATGACTCCCACAGCAGAAAAGCATTTTCTTGTATTCAGATGGAATTTCATGTATTTTAACTTGTGTCCACTGACAGGACCAGAAGCAATGGGCACAAACTCAAACACAGGAGGTTGGTTCCCTCTAAACATCAGGAAACACTTTTTTACTGTGAGGGTGACTGAACACTGGGACAGTTTTCCTGGAGAGGTTGTGAAGTGTCTCCATTCTTGGAGATATTCAAAAGCCATCTAGACGTGCGTGTGGGCAACCAGCTCTAGGTGAACCTGCTTGAGCAGAGAGGTTGGACCAGGTGACCTCCAGAGGTGACCTCAACAATTCTGTGGTTCTGTAATAACTGAATCATGAATAATTTCTGGAAGATGTGAGAAAGGAGCAGCTTTTAAAATGATCAGAGTGAGCACTCCCTTATGTCAAGAAAGGGATCAGGAGAGATAATTCTATCATTTTGAGGAGAAAGTGAGTTTTTGTTTAACGTCTTAGTGGTATAGTAGAACATCATTCTTTCTTCCATAATACCCTGTTTAACAGCAGTGAAGAGAATAGTGCATGCAAAGTGGAATACTGTCTCACACAGGACTACAGTGGCCAGTGGTTTTTACCACTGCAGGCTTTCACAGGGCTATCCAAACTTAATAGAAAGTCTCTATATTTCAGAACTCCTGTGTTATTCATAGTTAGGAAAGACAGAGTTCACCAAATATTTTTAATGAAAAACTAGTATACCTGATTTCTGTATCTCAGAAGTCAAAGGCTATGTTACAGAGTATTAGATATGTATTATTTGCATTGGAGTATCTGGTCAAAACTGGCTGTTGAGCATTGATGGTAGCTAAGTTTTGATTAAACAGAGCACCTCTGCTCTTAAGGCAGAATTACAAACAGAAATGCTGGAAATCTTAAACCTCTAGAATTATTACCTGAAACAATTTGTCAGTGGGTTTCCTCAGCTCTTCTTTACAAAGCAGTGCTTCTAGGGTAGTACTGGTTTGTAGTAATCTTTGTATCTAATAATTCTTAAATGTTGATTTCTAAAAGAATACATAAAGTATGTAGAAAAAGATGTTAATTTAATGGACTCCTACCTGCCTTTTTTATCACAGTTAAAATATTTTACAGACTTTTTACGCCCTTAGTTAGCAACAGAATTCAATTTAAAATGGAAAATTCTTTATTTAAAGCCACTGTAAGTATTTCTTTGGGAAGACTTGCTACAGCATATGTGGCTTGAGAGGTTATGTTTGCTAATAGGAGGTGAAGATCAAGTGAGTGAAGTGGTTTATTGTTGTGCAAATTTTGGCGTGAAAGAAAACATAGTTAAAAGAGGGTTGAGAAAGTCAAAATTAAAGAGAGCTTTATCTATGAAATACAAGCAGTGCCACCTGAAATTGTTCCTGTCTCACCATGATGTTCTTTGCTACTTCTTGGGTGAGATCTTCTGTCAGATCAGTTCTTTGTGTTCTGAATTTGAACATTCAGCTTGTCTTCGGTTCAAGTAATAATTCTGGGTTTTATTATCTATTGATGCAAAAATCAGTGACACGTGGTCTCTGTCATTTCACATTTTCAGTGTTTTAGGTGAAATATTTTTTGGGTCTTGTGTATTGTCATTTTTGCTGAATGACAAAAAAACACTCACTAAAAAGGTAATTAAAAGTTGGTGAATTTTTTAGGTAATGTTAGAAACCTTTAATTAGTTCATTAAATATATTTTCAGCTTTGATGCCATTGCCAGTTTATCCATCAGTCACAAACCATAATTTAATGTAACAACTAAAACTTTCACAGTTTATATGGAAATAAAGATAGTCTTCTATCTTGTAATTTCTTCCTGAGGCTACAGGACATATAGCTTTTTCATATCAGAATAGATGGATGAATTTATGTGACATAATCACTCCTTTCCTGACTAAGCAGATGCTCTAAGGTATAAAACAATTCACATAATTTTACCATGTGTACACAAGGTGGCAGAGAATCCCATTTTGATCATACTTCTAAGGAAGAGTTTGAAATCTTGCAAAGGTTGCAAATAATGTTGGAGAAAGTCTGTTTGGGTCTTAGGGCTGCTGTTGTTGAGTGTTACAGCTGACTCTGTCCTCCTTACCTTCCCTCTTTTCCTTGTAAATTGTTGCATTCTTGATTCTATCAATAAAGGAGAAGTGGGATTTATTTTTCTGGGCTATAGTATAGAGAAATTCCACAGCGTGTTTTCTGACTACTGAGACAAATGCTTGTATTTCAGCCCTATTTATGTCAAAACAGGCAAAGGAGATCTCTGTTTTCTTAATCCTATGTATAAGACTAAACTGTTCAATAGCAGCAGCAAAAGTTTGGGGTTTCAATGCAGTGGTTTGATCTGTGATAAGTGAAGTTTATGGTGATCTTGCTGTTACCTGGTTATGTGCTTTATATATTTCTGTGATAATTATGGTGCAGGGTTGGAAAGCTATTGCATTTTATTATTATTTCATGTAAAGGAAGATACCTTTTGTGTAGCTAGCTAATGTGCACATAACACTTTCCTGTGCATAGGTACTATATTCAGTGTAATTTTAACCTTCGGCAGTGTATACCTGTTCATTCACTAGTTCAGCTCTTTGGGTTTTTTTAACTTGAAGCCTGTAGTTTTTAAACATTAAAAATAAGAAGATATTTTGATATCCTCCAACTTCACTGTTCCTTTAGTTACAAGCAGCAGTAAACTGTGAGAGAGAGCAATGTGGTAGTCTTCAGGGTATGTCTTGCAATATTCTTTCTTCTGAGAAGTCAGTGATCAAGCCTTTAGCCTGTGCACAAAATAAAAAAAATACTGGTGGACTAAGCATATGTTTTGCTGCAATAAATAGCCTTAATTTCTACTGGTATGATGCTTATCTAGTTTAAAATTCATGATAGACTTTGTTAGAAATAAACAGAGGTGTAGAGAACTTTTGAAGCAAGAGATGGCAAAGCCCTTAGCCTTGGTCAAGAATGAAAATTGGGTTTTTCAGTGTGCCAAAGATTCAAATTGTTAATTTATTAATAAATTACCTATACAGGTACATATTTTTAAAGATATATAAAAAATATACTAGGTATAATATATGCTGTATCATATATTTTGGGGTTGGACTCCAAGACCAAGTGCTAATTGTGCCTGGGGAGTAAAGTAGAATAGTAAATAAATTGCAGGTAATGACAGGTCATGAATTACATGTGGATCAAAGAACTTCCTTTGCAAAGTTGATATTAAGTACTGTAAGAATAAATTAGTTTATAGACCATATGTTTGTGCTGTGTAACAGTTAAGTAGCACCTCTGCAGCTAGTAGTGAGGTATGCTATGGAAAGTTGACATGAAGGTATTTGAAATCAATGAATAGCTTTAAAAAATAAGTCTTCACAGGATCACTTGGTTCCAGTTAGTCAACAAGCATGCACTTGGGCTGTAATTATTAGTGCTTTAGGTGAATTCTCATAATAAAATATATATCTACCAGGAAAAAACATGAATGCATATTACTTTTTCATTGTCAATCTACAGTTAGCCTTAGGAAAATTTATCTTTGTTCCTTGGGCCATAACTTTTGATGTGTGCTCTGTTTTTGTTAAAATTACCATATCCAGTTTATTGAGAGTAGTTCAATCTATGAAAAAATTAATCTGTGGTACTGAGCCTTTAATGGATTCCTTTTGCAATGAATCACCCATTTGAATTGGAACACTTCACAAAAACAGAAATATCAGAATAGACTGTTTTCCATAAAATGTTAAGCCCTGTGGAGTCTACCTTTCTTGCTATAAAATAATAATTTTCCTGTCTATGAACCCATTGATGTTCAAAATGGAACCACAAGCTCATCACGATCCTCAAATCTTGGGGAAATTCTCACTGATATATTGAAAAGGTATTCACTATCAGTAACAGTGAATTTTCAGAAGCAGTTTAGATTAAAATTTAAACATTTGAGACCTTACAATCTAACAGAATGTTATTGCTGTTTTCTGTTGCCAATTTCTTTAATTACTAAGATAGTTCTTAGTCATGCAGTCTTTCTTTAAAGAGGATTTTTCCAGTGGTATTTGTTTGCCTTCCTAGGATGCCATTTGGAGACAGCTTAAAGCACCATTGGTTGGGGTGATTATGATCCCATTGACAGTCTCCTATGCCTCAGTAGTAGCACTTCTTTGACCCCTCAGTATGTCAGATCAGGAGCTAAACCAACTGAAAGCTGTCTGCAAGATTGTTTGGGGTTTTTTTCGATTTGGCACTTTCAGCTTCATCACTGCAGGGTTGGATGAACAGTAGTCTCCTTAATGAGTGAGAGAGTAGGAATGCATGGCTGAGACTAGGAGACAGCACTTCACCTAGAGTTTTGTTTTGAGTTGTTCTGGAACCATAGCTGAAGTTATGGTATATTCCACTGTACAAATTGAAGCTTGTGCTTTTAAAACTTGTTGGCATTATATTCTATCTTTAGGTACACTTCAGCTATGAAAAAGGAAAAAATGATTATGTATTAAAACTTGGGATTTGGGTGTTTCTGTGCTCATATGCTCCAATTTACTATTCACGTCCTATTTTCAGAAGGTTCCAAGCAAAGTAGACAAGTTTACTGCTCCTGACATTCCCAGTCTTGGTAGTGGTGCCAGGGAATTTGTGCACTATTATTGCCAAAGATGAAGAACTGCATGAAAATATGTTCTCAATATATTTCAGTCTTTTAGCAAAGTTTTTTAGATGTGGAAGGCTAGGAATATAAGTATGGTGTTTGACATACCTAGAATTACAGGATGATTCTGGCATGGTTATATTATCCTTCAGTCTTCCAAGTAAGGTACTGTAATTTGGGTTGAATGCTGTTTCCTCTGCGGGTGGTGAATAGAGAATGGTTAGATGAAAGTAAAATCCCGCAGTGAGATCATGTCTGCTTTGTGTGGACTTCAGATTCCATGGAAGAGTGGAGTCCGCAGCCAAAAGTTAATTTACTCCATTGTGGTGCAGTAATCCTGCACCTGGGTTGAGGCAATCCCTGGTGTCAGTACAGACTGGGAGATGAAGGAGTTGAGAACAGCCCTGCTGAGAAAGACTTGGGAGTACTGGTGGATGAAGAACTGGACATGAGCCAGCAATGTGCACCCACAGCCAGAAAGCCAACTATGTCCTGAGCTGCATCAACATAAGCGTGGCCAGCAGGTCAAGGGAGGTGAGACCCCACCTGCAGTGCTGTATCCAGCTCTGAGGACCCCAACATAAGAAGGTCAGGGACCTGCTCGAGTGTGTCTAGAGGAGGCCCAGAAGATGATCAGGGGGCTGGAGCACCTCTACTATGAAGAGAGGCTGAGAGTTGGGGTTGTTCAGCCTGTAGAAGAGAAGTCTCTGGGGAGACCTTACTGCAGCCTTTCAATACCTAAAGAAAGTTTATAAGATGGGAACAAACCTTTTTGCAGGGCCTGTTGCAACAGGACAAGGGGTAATGGTTTTAAACTAAAAGAAGGTGGATTTAGGCTAGGTATAAGGAAGAAACTTTTTACAATGAGGGTGGTGAAACACTGGAACAGGTTGACCAGAGAGGTGGTAGATGGCCCAGCCCTAGAAACATTCAAGGTCAGGTTGGACAGGGCTCTGAGCACCCTGATCTAGTTGAAGATGTCCCTGCTCAGTGCAGGGGGCATTGGACTAGATGACCTTTAAAGGTCCCGTTCAACCCCAAATATTCTGTGGTTCTGTGGTAGCGTTATCCTTGATTGTGGCTTTGCCCCCATAGTGGTTGGATTCATCAGTTCTGGGGAAAAAAGGTGGTAATTCAAACAGTTTCTCTTCAGGTGGAGTTGTTTGAGCTTTTGAAGAATTCTGTGTACTAGAGGATTAGACTTGAGAAAGGTTTTGCTTCCATGTTCTACACAGTTTAAAAATCCATTTTGAAAAATTATAAAAGCTATTTCATAGTAATGCAAAAGCAGAGTTATTTTTGAACTTGACTGGTCATCCTCTAGTCTCTGAACATAATCACATTAAATAATAATAAGATAGTATCCTGCTCATAACCACTTTAACAGCAGATATGCATATTCCTGCTCATTTCAGTAGATAAGTTAATGTAAGTCATAACTGAAGTAATGGTATGACTTCAGAATGAAATGTGCAGTCAATTAGCAGCTGATATATAGTAGCTTCAACAGCTCTGATTACAAAAATCAACAGCTCTGATTACAAAAACCTGATTACAAAAATCTGTGTTTGCATGCTAAATAAATGAATTATGGTAACATGTTAAAAAAAATGTTTCTAGAGACTAAAAAGTATATGTATTTCTGTGTTTGTGTATTAAGGCCAAAACTTCAGCATCTAATATTTTATGTGATATTTACAAGTACATAAAATAAAACTGTTCCTATCCATCAAGCTAATGGGGAGGAAAAAACATGGCCAAGCTAAAATCTTACTACATTTAGAAAAACAATATAAAAGCAAAACTGCAGTATATAAGGAGGGAGATCCTCAAGACAGATCTTTAGAATAAACATACAAACTCAATCCAAATTTTAAAAAATATTTTTTTTAATTTCTCTTGCAATAAATGTAAATATTACTCTTATTTGGAAGAAAAGAGCACTGAGCATTTCCATTTAGTTCATTGTGGATTAAGTCTTATTCATCATAGATCAGTTCTGTAAGACCCTAGCTTTAAGTTCTGTTCTTTAAAAACTAGTCTTTACTCCTTTTTTTCCCTCCACCCCTTTAGAAACAAAATACTTGGTTGAACATGCACTATGAAAATCATATAACTTCCAAAGTCGTTCTTTTGTAGTTTAGCATGTACTTTAAGAATTAACTGGGTATTTCTGACAGGAGGAATCTCAACTATTTTTCCAATGCCTATGCTGCCGCAGTCAGTGCTGTGGACCCAGATGCTGGAAATGGAGAACTCTGCATTAAGGTTCCCTCGGAGCTGTGGAAACATGTTGATGGTACAGTAAAGAAACCATACTGAGAAATTAAGATGTCCTAGTGTTGTTAGCTATGAGTTTGCATGAGAAGGTAGTAGATTTAAATAAAAATCATAGCATTACATTATTTTATGAAATGATGGTTATTGTTTCCTTTTTCCTCACCCGTATCTTTCTGTTTGAAGTCTGAAAAATATTTTCATACTTCTTGGTAATATGGAGAAGTGGTTGCAAGCATTCTTGGGTGGTCATGAACCTAGAAGTACACATGAGGAAGTGGGTGTAATGGAGTATATTGGGTGTTAAATTGTAATTTTGAAGCTGCTTACAATATATATGATCCAACAGGAAAAATAATTTACAAGGATATATCTATACACGTCTTTTACTAAAAATATTTTTTTTTCCCATCTAACTTTGAAGAATGGTCATTTTAAAAATGATTTGGTGGTGAAAAGTAGACTACTTTATAAAGTGGTATTCTAGATCCTGGAACAAGGAACTCTTTTAATAAATCACTCTCCAACGTTGATTATTTTCTTACATGGATTTTATTAGTTTCTTGTATTGTTTTCTTACATGGTTTTATCAGTTTTTCCTATGGATTTGTGAGACCTGTGAGAGAATAATAACAACTGTATCATGAAGCTGATTCATGTAGTGTTGTCAGATTACACCTTAATGGGAAAGACACTTCTGTTTGTTTTAATTTTTGTTTAAGGTCCTGTTGTCTTACTTCTAAGTCTAGAAGGGAAAATATTCAAACAGGTATAATTTTTCTTTTTAAAGTTTGGATGCCAAAATATGGTGAGACTTGTTGGATAAATTTCACCATATGCTTGAATTTATTTTCTTGCCAGTCTATTCATAGGTGAGATTTCTGTGAAACTAAACCAAAGCAAAGACACTTAAGTTACAGGAAAATCTTTAACTGTAATAAGAGGTTTTGAGAAACTGCAAATGACAATAACATGTCTTTTAAGAATGTTCCCGTTACATACAGTTTTTATAAAAAATTATTTCAGGAAGGGACAAAGGAGACCATGGTTAGGGTACAATCAGTGTATAAAGATTCTTTACTATTGGGGAGTTGGAAGATGAAATGTAACTCCACTTGCAGTTGCTAATAAAGATTCTTATAAATTCATATCCTGTAAGTTATGCTTAAGAGGTCTCAGTTTAGTAAGCAGTTGAGCAATGCTTTGTAACTAGACCTGGAGGTGCATGAGAATGAAGCAAACACATAATCAAGATCAAGAGTCCAAGACTGAATTATTATTCTGAAATAACATTCATGTAAGGTGTATATACTTACTCCAATTTTGGTCTTGGTGCTGCAGAGTTAAAAGTCCTGAAAGTGCATATAAACTTTTCTCTGGACCAGCCAAAAGGAGGCCTTCATTTTGTGGTACCGAACATGGAGGGCAGCATGGCAGAAAGAGGGGCTCATGTCTTTTCATGTGGTTATCAAAACTCTACAAGGTAAGAAAATTATCTTTATATGTTAGACTGTATTTCTTACAGGAAATGCAACTAATTTTTTTTTTTAAGTTTGAAAAGTACTAAAGCTTAATTTATGCTTGAAAGGAGCTTACCAATGTGAAGTAGCACCTAATGATTAGTAATTAGGATTTCTGGTCTTTATAGCTCAGCAGGAGGTAATGACAAAGAAACTTGTGCTTTATAAAATTACTGTATACTAGGAGTCAGTATGTCAACATTCAAAGTATTTAAGAGTATAGTTTGGAACTGGAGAGAAAAGATATCTGTGAAAAAGAGAGTATAATTGTTAAGTATAATTGTTAACCATTTTTCCCCAATCTTAACCTCCCTAGATTTTGGTTTCCTTGTGTTGATTCATATTCTGAGTTGTGTACCTGGAAACTTGAGTATACTGTAGATGCTGCAATGGTGGCTGTTTCAAACGGAGATTTGGTGGAAACTGTATATACTCATGATATGAGAAAGAAGACTTTTCATTACATGCTGACTATTCCAACTGCAGCTTCTAACATCTCCTTGGCAATAGGACCTTTTGAAATTCTTGTTGATCCATACATGCATGAGGTAATAATCTTCGTAGAGGCCTCTTTTTTTTTTTTTTTTAAAAAAAGTGTTAGTGACTATTTTTATGTTGTAACCAGTATATATTGATCAAGTATGGGTATGTCTAGATATGACCTCCATTAGTACAGTTACATGATAAAACTTATCTAGTAATGCTCTAGTAATGCCTGTATTTAAATTTATGTCCAAGGTAAAGCCTTTAATAGAGCAATAATTCAATTTATGTCTGAATTTATGGGGCTAGTTTAGTTGTAGTTGGTAAAAGCATATTTCTTAAAATATCTTTAAACCCATCCTGTTGCTGGTAGTAGATATAAAATTATTGCTACACAATTGAGTAGTCTTCTGAACTAAAACTGACACTGAGTTTTCATTCTTAACAGATTGCTACCATAATATTGAAGTCCACCAGTTAATATTTACATCTATTGTTTTAGATTTGGTAAGGATGGACTTGGCAGCCAGATTAAGTTACCAGTTTAACTTAAAGAATGGTCTGCATATTCTTCTTTTGAAAACATGAGAGGAAAATACAGGGAAATAGCTATGTTTTGCTTGATCCAAAGACAAACATTGGATTTTAGTCCTCAGCAATGGTATTCTGTTGACTTATTGGTGAGTCATACTCACTGGTGAAAGATAATAACTGTTAAAAAAAAAAACCCAGTTGTTGATATTTGAAAAAAAAAAAGCCATGATAAATTTCTGGAGAGCTTGACTTCTATAGAGCTGACTTGAAGTTATATAGCATTCTCAGCTTGGTTCTTTTGTCACTGCTGAAGTCAGTGTTGTTGGCTGCATCATAGGTTTGTGGAAAAAACAGTAGTATCAAAGGTTACTTGTAGTTTTAGCTGTCACAAGTCTTCTAAACAGTAGCACTGCTTGACTGATTTGAAAATGGCCAAGTCTACTGTATAAAAGAAATACTATCTCCAAAAGACATTGGATTACAAAATCAAAAGAAAAATGTCATGTTTTTAAATGATAGACATTACTGGGTAGACATTGTTACTGTTCTTTATCTGCTAAAAATTATTTTCCTGTTGTTGCTCTTACAATTAAGATGGACTTCCTGGTGCACTTTTCTGCCATTGTGGTCATTATCACAGCTTGAAAATACTTTTTTTTTTTTCTGTTACATTTACAGCAGCTATATGTTTGTTGTGTTGTGGGTTTTTTTCTGCTATATAATATTCTTGATATTTATGGATTTAAATATATTTGTCTTGTATCAAATTTTCCTTTGCTTGTAGGTAACTCACTTCTGCTTACCACAACTTCTCCCATTGCTCAAACATACCACGTCATACCTTCACGAGGTGTTTGAATTTTATGAGGAGATTCTTACCTGTCGCTATCCATACTCTTGTTTCAAGACTGTTTTTATAGATGAAGCTTATGTTGAAGTAGCTGCTTATGCATCCATGAGTATTTTCAGGTTAGTATTTGAGAAAATTACACCTTCTAAATTCACAGGCCTAGAAGCTCTAGATCCAAAACTGTTGAGAAATACGTGAAGCTCTTACTGGTTTTGTAGCCAGAGTTTTAGGCTCTCTGGTTTGAAAAGAATGGCTTTTGTTGACATTACAGGCTTTTAATACCATTTCTAATTTTATATGCTATAAAGGTGTTGCATTTATATCTTCTTTAAGAAACAATTGGCAGTGTCTTCCTCTCTAAATTAGAAATACCATGTATGAAATATTAAGATCAAATTAAGTGCAGAAGTTTGACTATGTTTTATTTTTCTTCAGCTGGGGTAATGTACCAGGAATCCAAGAGAGTTTCACCAGTTAAAAAGAAAACTACTTTGCCTCTACACATAGAGTTGTTTATAGATGATAATAGCAGGAGATCTGCCTGGCTTAAGGGTATTAAATAAAAGATGTTACTATCTCATTGGAAAACCACTGAAGGAAGTATTTGTTTTGGCTTTTAAAGCAAGATCTCTAGTTTGTTTCTTTGGAACTGGAGTTCATATTGTGTTACTTTCTTTTTATGGGGGTCCAGCACAAATCTCTTACACAGCGCAATGATTATAGATGAAACACCACTGACAAGGAGGTGCTTAGCACAGGCCCTGGCCCAGCAGTTCTTCGGATGCTTTATATCCAGAATGTCCTGGTAAGTATTTTACCATTATACTCTCTAGAAAATGGGAAAAATCTAGGAAACTAAAACTTTAATTTACATGTTGCATTTTTTCAGAAGAATAAGTGAAATGGTAACTGTAGAAGAAAGGAAAAAAAAAAAAGAGAAATAATAAAACCTGCTCGATAAATGAAAATCCATGAGTGTTTGTTGTTTGTTTGTTTGAAAGGAGAATGTGAGATGTAAAGGTTCCAAAGACTGCAGAGATTGAACATGTCTTCTCTCAGAAATTAATGCTATTGAATGTCGTAGTGGGCTTTGGCACCTGGAGATTTTAGAAGGAAGAGTCTTTTGTATCATCAGTAAAATTTCTGTCAGATATTTTGGATATGAAGAAGTGTAGCTGGCATAGGAAGTACTTGTGGAGTGCAGAACTAATAAGTTACGAAATTCAGGGAGAGGAATGCAGAAATTAGTGTGAAATGCACAAATCCATTGGTGTGGTAAGCTGCCTGTAACTCCATCTCAGAAAATCTCTCCCTACTGGCTCTTGCAGTTCTGATCAGTATTTATTTTAAAGCCTTTTACATATACTTTACATATCAGATACAAGTAGCCTATTACTTTTTTTCATGGCAAAAGTGTAAGTTCCAGAGTATCCTTGGCTTAAAAAAAGAGAAATCAATGTGGTTTTAAATAGCTGTTTGTACTATTATAATTTCTCTTGCTCGTCCTTATTTCTAGCCTACTTTCATGGTGAAGACAATTTTTTCCTCTCTAACAATGACTCCCTTTATTTATGTCTTTATTCACTTTATCATAGCCTGTATGTCATTCTTATGTTTAGAATTCTGATTCATGGTCATTTTTAGGTTTTGTCCATATTTTTCTCTCTTAGAACATAATTCTCAGAACAGGTGTTTATAAATGGGTGTCCACCAGAGTGTGAGATAGGTATTTTGTCTGCTTGCTGTCCAGAACTTCTCCATTGTATTGAGATGTTTATCAGCAAGCAACAATCATACAGATTAGCAGTTATTTTGAATTTAATGTCCATATCCCCTGCTCTGTTGTTACTATTTCAGCTAAATAGTTTGCTTTTATATTTTAATCGGGGCTTCTGTGGTAGAAGTTGAGTTTTCACTCCTTTTCAGTTTCATCATCCCCATCCAGGTTCCAAGTTAGATATATAAATTGGTTCACAGCTCATCAGACTCCTGTTGACTTAGAGAAGTTATATAACCTGCTGAAATTTGTGGCTGTTTTGAGCTGGTCAGAAATACCATCCCTTACAAAATACCTTCGGAAGTGTTGTAATTCATGCTGCTTTCTTAATACAGGTCAGATGAATGGGTGCTAAAGGGAATCTCTGGTTATATTTATGGCCTTTGGATGAAAAAAACCTTTGGTGTTAATGAGTATCGTCACTGGATTAAGCAGGTAAACAAGATAATAGTATTTTTTTAATCTTTCAAACATTTTACATCAAAGAAGATGCAATGTAAAACCAGAATATGATGCAGATTTGCACTGCAACTTAAAGAAATGTTTAGCAGCGACAAAACTTAAAGCTGAAATATTTTTGCTGCTTGCTGCAAGGAAAAACACCAAACAATCAAAATATGTTTCTGTGATTGCCTAATGAATAATAATTTTCATGGTCTCTCTGTGCAATTAGTTTTTGTTTGGGCTTTTGCAAAAAAAATAGAAAAAGTAAAAAAAAGATTGTACTTTTTTGAACACTTAGAGTAGAATATGGGATTCATAAGGAGATGTGTTTGGTAAATTCTGTTACGCTGTGATGGCCATCCATATAGCTCAGAAGGGCTCCAGTGTTAGCTTGAATCAGTAGTGGATTAAATAGCTTTTAGTGTTGTTTAAGTACTAAATGAAATAATGAAACAGTAAAAAATCTCTGTTGAAGGGATTTCTTGTCTTGGCAAAGAATTTTCTGTCTATACCTTACATTTCAGAATGTAATGTTCCGAGACAGTCACTTTCTAGTGATAGCAGCAGTGACTCCTCATTCTTCGCCAGTAATATTCATGCACAGAAAGATGTTTATTTTCTTCTTCTTCCTCTCAACACTTCCTCATACTTTTCCATTCCAAAAACTAGATTTCTAACCCCATGGGTTCCGTTTACATCTCTCACTCACATGGGGACCCAATACCATATCCTTATCTGCCTAATGTCCATTCAGCTCACCAGTCATGTGCTGTCTGTGCTAAAGTGTGGGTGCTACAGAGAACAGCAAAACTGGATGAAGGTCTGTCTCGAGAGTTCGGTGCTACATGCAGCAGAAGTTGCTTCTGGATATCAGTTGCTCATGCTCTTCCCTATGAGTTAGCTAAGTGCTTCCACATAAAACTGAGAGGTGCTACTGTCACAGCCTCCAGTTTTGCCTTTACTGCTTTGAATGTATCAAGATAGGAAAGTGTGTAAGATTATATGAATTGATCAACATTTGGAAATCCCTTGACTGACATTGGGTTGCAGACAGACGTCAATTAACTCTCCCTGTGCTCAAGCTGACCCTATTTGTTTCAAAAGCCGTGTTGGGTGATAGTGAGCCCATGCAAACATCCTGCCTTGAAGTGTGCTCATTAAAATGGGCAGAACACGGCACAAATTCAAACTTGTTCTGCTTCAGAGCTGGGCTTCTGTCTGGCTTGGGCATGGGTAAAGGTGATTTTCTATATGCTGCAGTATACTGTGTAGGCATACCCAGTATTAATTTACAGTGCAAGGAAATGGTGATCACCTTTATTTCTTTTGGTCAAATACAGCTAACTTATTGAACAATAAAACTCTTCAGACATAGTTAAATATTGTTGTGAGTTGACCCATAATCCAGACTCCAGAACAAGTAGTAACTGCTAATTTCTACTGTTTTATTTTTGTTTGCCATGCTGAGGAACATACCTGATTTTAAAATGCTCTCCGTGTTTGTAAATAAGTTTAATTAGGAGTTATGGCTTGAACAATGGTATGAAAAGCTTTCCTGTCTTCTTTGAATAATTTCTCTACTTTTTTAAATTGTTTGCTTATGTACATTTTAGGAGTTAGATCAAATAGTGGCATATGAACTGAAGACTGGTGGAGTTTTACTGCATCCAATATTCGGAGGAGGAAAAGAGAAAGACAAGTATGTTTATTTAAGCCGCAAGTCATTACAGGGTATGTTTTTATGGGGCCATTAATATATGCCTTGGGTGTGTTGTGTAGCACAAGGCCAAAGGCTGAAGATCTACAGCTGCCCAAGGCATGTATTACCAGTCTCATAAAGTATGTCTTGAATATATTGTATCACTGCTAGTTTTTTGGTTTTTTTCACCTTAAATCTTGAAAGGAATTACGTATAATGAATGTTTTCAATGCTGTTATGAAACTACTTTTTAGTAAGAGTTTGAGAGAGAGTATGAAGCCAGAATTTTGATCTGAGCTATTTTTGAAGTGGTTAGTAATCTTTAGGCTTTTTACAGTATCATCAATTTTCTTTTTCTTTGCTCTTTTTTCTTTCCACTCTCACCTTGCAATCATACTGAAATTTCTTAATCAGTTGGAAAAAAAAGTATTATGTTAGTCATCTGTGAAGTACCATTGGTAACTGTGAACTAGCTGGGTTTGTATTTTTCCCATACCTGTAGCTTCAGTATTGCTGGCTTAGGAATTTTCCCCTTACCTCTTTTGTGATACTCTGTACTGATTAGTGCTAACCACTGGAGGTAGAAGAATATTACTAGAAGTCAGATCAGTAAGTTGATCCAGGTTTCACTGACAACCTTTTGCTGGGTTTTTCTTTTCTTGGCTAAATTAATCTAGTTATGACACAGCCTCACAAATTGTCGCTCTTTGCACACACTGCTCATGAGTTTCCAAAAGTGTGAGGTTGAGCATGTGCAGGTGGAGAATATGTGTAGTTCTAAGTCTTTACTGTAGAAGTCCCTGTATTATGAAAATACAACCGAAATTGACTGCAGCAGTCGTTCTTTTGCATTCAAGTGTGTGCAAATCCAGATTTTGTTAATTTAAAATTAAAACTCTGGGTTTAGAACTGAATGAAGCATACAAATAACCCATTTATAAAAAGATCACTATTCAGATTTTGAGAGATGAAAAAGAACAAAGTGTTTTCTGAAATCAGGAGTAGGACATGCTGGTTTCCCAGCCACGTGAATCCTCAGCATGAGGATGTTGACAGTTATGAATGTAGCTTCTCCATCTGTATGCATGCCAAGCTATTACTCAGTTCCATTTGTCTGCCCATGATGGATTTTGATTTAGTTTACTATTTTATTCTTCCAAGTAGTGAAGCAGACCAAGTACCTAGATGCTTTTGTTACATATACCTCTGAAAAGCAAGTTACAGCTAGCAGCAGTCATTTTAAAGCATCCTGTTGGTGACGATGATTTTTTTTTTTAAGGAAAATTTGGGGTACTGAATTAGGTCTTGGCAGACTTTTTAATTGCCAGCATTACAATTTGTCAACATAGTCCCCTGTACAGAGAAACTAAATTTACATTAATAGGATCAGATGAAATTAGAAATAGGAACTAGATGAAACTTTAAAAAAGGAAATTCACTGAAGTAAAAGTATCTAGCAGTTGCATTAATTTTATTGTTTTTATTCTAGAATTGTACACAAATAATTGACAAAATCCTGTTCTAATGCTCTTAAATGTATGTTTCCTCTATGACGTATGGCTGTTAGACACTGAGTTCTACAGCTATTTCATTACTTCATTGTATTACAGCATGTTAATAATAACCATAACATCACTTAAGTGTAAATTACAACATCCTGTTTCTTGTAGATTGCAAAGTTGCCTTGTATGTAAATTAAGTATATGCTCCTGACCCTAGAAAAACTGTCCGATACAGTTTTTATATTTCTTTGTTCTGGCTGTTGTGATATGGTTTCCTGCAAACATATTTGTGTTGCAACAGTCCCAATTAATACCTGGAGAAGAGTTAATTAATAATCCCATTTTTCAACTAAATTAGAATATAGAAATAAATCATTGTGGAAAAAAGGACTTTCTAACACTTGAATTAATTTCTGTGCAACATACAGATTCTTCCTGTTTATGTCTGGTGAAACAGACACTGCTCTCCAGAGCACTTATTTTAAGAGAAGAAATCCCAGAGCTTGGGAAAATGAGAGAAAGGAAATTGCAGGTTAACTGCTGTGTGGATGAAAGCTTCATATTTTAAGTTTTCATTTTGTGTTCTTCCCTCTCAGATTTTGGTTTTCAGTCTTTGATTGTACTGGTACAGTCTTATTGTAAAAATGAAGATCCTCAAGGAATTTATATAGATATCTTTTAAATGGAAGAAGAATACTGACAGGTTTATATTGAATGACCAGTGTGTTCGAGAGCATGAGCATTATAAATTTCCACTGAAGAGCTAGTTCAATTTTCACTTTGACAAAGGTTCTAGGTCCATGTTTCTAATTCTCATTTGATGCCAATTCAATAAAAGTTTTAGAAATATAATGGTTGAAGAACAATATTTATACATTTTTTCCCATTATATTTAACAAACTACAAAATGTAACTGTCAGATGCAAACTTGCCTCAGTCTTGATTTGTAGTTAAATAGTTGCCAGTACCAAAATCAATCAACATGTACTAAATTTAAGAAGGCCAAGAATGTGGGTCCTGGCTTGACTGTAATTTTCTACAAAAGAATCTTAAGTCAATCAACTGTATAATTTGAAGCTGGATAAATAGTTCTTATACTGCGACCAAATTATTATATAATGTCTGAGCCACAACCTCAGTTTCCTCCTTGCATTTCAATTCTTTCATGGTTGCTAAACCTTCCCTACCTTGGAATAGAGAAGTATCCAAAATAACAGGGACAATTTTGATAAGGAGAACTTTAGCAATTGCCTATCAACTAGAAACAGTAAGTAGTAAACAAAAGTACCTTCTTGTTCATCTACTTATTATACCTAAGAAGGGTAGTACTTGCTTAAATTTAGGAATACTTTTCTTTTTGTATCATCTTAAGATGTTTAAACAGACATCATGAGTAAAGTCAAGGGAGTCTCCCAGTAAACAGAAAGATGGAAAAAAATATTAATGTGTCATAGCTACTTTGGTTCTTGCCATCTCCTGAAATCTTAAGTGCTGCAGATAAGGAGCTAAGTGCTGGTCCTGTCCTGGCAGAACACTTCTTCCTTGCATACGTCTTTCAACTGCATGGAAAGATTGGTCAAAATTAAAATGGTTTGTTAATAGGTCTTTGAAGGTTCTGGAAGACCAGTCTTTTCCTGAGGTAGCTGACATGAAAGATCAGGTTTATAGCACCTATCTTTGATTATTACAATTAGGGAATTATTTCATTCTGTCTTGCAGCGTCTTCTAAAGTCTTTGGACAAATCAGGTATCTAGTCCATCTGGTTTAGTTAGGTTACCTATAAGAGAGAATCATGGGAAGAATCCAGTTTTGAGCCCAGAAGTTTTAAGTAGTTGGCATTTTCTGTGTCACAATGGCTGATTTGCTATTCTCCATCAACCAGCATAAAATAAGTCTGGATTCCCACTTCTTAAGTTGGCCTGATGCGTCCAGTTTCTTCAGATGTTTGTTATTCATTCATGGAAAACTCAAATGTTCTGTGAAAAGGACCGAAAGAAAAAACATAGCACAACAAAATACAGTTGCCACATGATTGGTTCATCAATAAAATAAAGTCAGACTTGTAATTATCTCCACTTCTAAGTCATTGAAAGGGGGCAAAAGGTCTGGGGTTTTTTGAGAATTACAGTATTACAGCTACTTTTCTAGTTTGAAACTGGACTATAGGTCAGAAATGTTCTGAAATGTATAACTTGTGGAGAAAATTAATTTTAAAGCTCAGCAAGATTAAGGGGTTTTGTGTTTTATTGCTGTACAGCCACTACAGCTATCCAGAAATCAGTTCTGTTTTTAAAAGTTTCAGGGTTTCACCATTTGTTTGTCTTCTGATATGGAATGAACTCAAACTATTTAAAGTGTTTTGCTTACAGACATAAAGGATATGTGTGAAGGAGCACCACAGATAGTTCAAGTTATGGAAACAGTGTGGCAACTGTAACATGATGCTCTGCCTAGTCTTCCTTGGCATGTTATCTGATTTAGAAGATGTCAGTTTGCCAAAGTATTGGAAGCATAAAGTTGCTAACTAAAATAAAACCCAAACAATTCCTTTGGCTCATTGTGTGAAAGTTTGCTGTGAATTTTAAAACTCTTACTTTTCCTTAATTGAAACAATAATTTGTTTAAATATAAAAGATTCACTATGTAAAGTCACTTTTAATTGGAAGCTGATCAGGGAGAATATTAATTAGTGAGTAATTTCTAGATTCAAGTCACAGATTCCTTGCTGTTGTTGCTGCTGTCTTTACAGTAATACACAATATGTATTACCTGCCACTGCTCTCTATACAGTACTTGCTGTATGCGGGTACATATGCCCATGTTACCTTTCTGTACAAGTATGCAGTTGTTTTAACCATGTCATAATTTATAACTTTAAAGCAGTATAAGAGATCCTAAATAATTGTTGGTGCATCTATAATCTTGGTTGCAAAGATACATTTTAAGTTTTATTCCATGAAAGGCAAAATAGAGAACTGGGGTTTTTTATTTTTCAGCCCTGCATCACATTTACATTTTTCTATCAAACACCCTCATACACTGTCCTGGGAATATTACACTATGTTCCAGTGTAAAGCACATCTTGTTATGAGACTGATTGAGAACAGGATTAGCATGGAGTTCATGTTACAGGTAGGTATTTAAATTATTATGTGGAATATAGCCAACTTTTTGTCTTTAGTTGCTTTTCTATTCGTTAAATGCAGTTTAAGGAAGAACAAAACAAGTCATCATGGGATTCCATTCGTCGTTTCAGTTTTAGCAGGATAGAACAAACATAAAATGTAGGTAATTTGTATTAAGATAAGGTTATCTATTATATATAACTTGTAATACTTTTTATATACTGCATATTCTCTTTAATGTTAAGGTTTTAATTGCTTTGGGTTATTGTGATTGGTTGGTAACACTGAGGACCTGTTTTACTGACGCTGACTGGTGTTGCTGTGAGCTAGTCTAATCAAAGTATAAATAATGAAAGTAATGAGAATCCATCTTCTGCTGTCTCCACTGTATAAAATTTTCAGTGCTAGAGGGAGCATAGATCTTTATATGAAGAAGCAGTTGAAGAGAAGATGGTGATTTCATTCTGAGATGCTAAACTTCTCTAGATTTATGGTTTTACTTCTTTACTACATGTGTTTTGTGACATGCCTTAAAAAAGATAGGGTATTATAAACAAACACCTGGTTAGAAACTTACTTTTTCCTATCAACTTCAGGGTTTTTTGGTTGGTTGGTTGGTTGGTTTGATTTTTCTTTTTTTAAGGAAAACATGTATGTACTTGTGCTAGAGTTATTATAGGCAGTTGTCAGGTTGAAAATACAGGAGATGAACCTTTTTTAAAGCTTTCCTTATATAAATTTTCATTATTGTTTGCAATTTTTGAAAAAGGAATAGCGAAGCAGAGAACCTTATGGCTTTTATTTCAAAAAAGCACATAGTGATCTGTTTTACTGTAGATAAATGTTGAAAGCTGATGGTCTTTTAATGGATTTTGCGTGTATATGTAACTTTGAGGAAGTTCTTTGAAAAAGCTCAGGTGGAAAGAATTTATTAAAAATACATCCCTTACCCTCTGCATTACAGTTTGGTCAATGAAGGCCATACCTGCTTGCAGTGAATAACCTCACAAATTCCATGGTTTTGAAGTATAGAGGGAGGTGCTTAGAACTAGAAAATACATGCCAAAAATTGTTCCTATATTCCACTTTGAATTCAACTCTGTTAAAAAGCTGCATGATAATTTGTATCTGTAGCAGTGATAAGACAACATTTTTAGTTTAATTTTGTTACCATTAAACATTTCTCATGTTAAGAAGCTGGGATTTCAGAGCTTTCTCATCATCATAGACTGTTTGCCTTAGGTAAAAATTAATTTGTGTCTGCAAATCACAATTTCTGATATGGACAAACAAATAATTTTCAGAATTTTTTTTTTGTTTTTTTTTTTTTTTGAAAGACTCTTTTTGAGGCCAGTTATCAGAAGATGAGTTTATTTGCCTTCAGTTGCAGTTCAGCTGCAACTAAACAGAAAAGTGTATTTTATATATTGAAGTATTTAGTGAAAATAATAACTTTTTATCATTTTAGGTTTTCAACAAGTTGTTGAGTCTGGCCAGCACTGCTTCATCTCAGAAGTTCCAGTCACACATGTGGAGTCAAATGTTGGTTTCCACATCTGGGTTTTTGAAATCTATCTCAAATGTCTCTGGCAAAGACATCCAACCTTTAATAAAGCAGTGGGTGTATCCTTTTTATTCTTGGTCTGGATTATTAATATGGAGAATGAATTCGTTTTTTAATTGGCACTGTTAAAGGAATGTGAAGAAAGGTATGAAATACCTTTGCTTAAACCAGTTAAGTACATTATTTTTGAATTAGATATATATGTGAGCCATAGGTTCACACTCTTTCATAGTCTTTCAGAGTATGCTGGCTTTTTTGCGTGTTCTTTACTAGAAGGGATTTCATGATTCTAAGTTTTACTTTGAAAGAAACACAAGAACTCTGCTGGAATTTAAGGCCAAATTATACTAAAGGGATTCCAGAGGACACTGCCCTTAGAAATATGCTGAAGTCTGACACGGAAAATGCTATAGTCTGGTGAATTTTAAGATGTGATTTCCAGTAAATCACTATGAAATAAGTAACCTAAAGTGCAGACTGATGGTTTAAAATACACAACATTTAATATCTTGGTGGCTTGTGTTAATGTCACAATTTAAGGTAAAATAAACCTCTGTGTGTTGATTCTTCAAATTTCAGTGATATTAGTCATTTTGGATTGATATGAGGGTAAATTTGAACTTGCTCCTTTTAACAGATTTAATTGATAGTTTAATGTCACTGGAGGCTAGAATCATACATGACTAGCAAAACCATACCTTCTAACTGAAAGCAAAAGTGAGTATTTGTATTTAGACATTATTTGTTTGAGATGTCTTAATATTCATGCATCTCAATATCTAACTAAAAACCACCGTATAATTAATATTTATAGTAATATGAGAAGTTAATATTTTATCTGCATCAGAAGTATTCATAAAGTATAAATACACGTTATTCTAATTTCCATACTTAGCTGTGCCAAGTACTTGAGGAAAATAGGGGTTCTATATGTAGATATATTCACACTTGCAGTATATACCTAAATGTCAGCATTACTCTCTGAGCTGGGTGAATCTTTAACTATGTCTGTTCTGTAAGCAAGGAAGAGTTGTAACTCTTAGATTTGGGGATTTTTCAGCTTCTCTGGACTTTGGCCCAAAGGCTGATCCTATTAACTGTAAGTTCTGTATAATCTTGTGATTACAACCTCCCTACCATGCTTCAAGCACTGTTTCACCTGTGATAATAGATTTTTCAGCCTGTAAGACCACAGTAGGTCTTTGTGTTGGTTGGGAGGATATCTTATTGATCTTAACTAGTGCTATCTTATGCTATTAATGAGTGCTGTGTTGGTTCTGAGTTTAAACCTTGTGCTGAAGAAACCATTAAAATACTTTAAGCTGTACCTCATGACAAAGACACAGACATTCATGAAGGCAGCTACTGTGAACAGAACCAGTCTGAGGCATTTAGCCAAATGATGATATTTTAGGAGAAAAGTTAATAATGCATGTACCATAAGAAGCCTTTTTGAATCTGGAAGCTCCTCCCTTAAATATCAGGACATGAAAGAATATGCTTTCTTTCCCTGCTTTTGTCTTGTATTTCCAGAGACTTGTTGGGAACATGCACTAGATTAAAATACTTCATTCCCATGTTTTAGTTTTACTATAAATGAAGTGTAGTAATGGCTATCATACAAATAATGAATGATGAAGTTATTCACAGGAACAGTTAACTTGAAATAATTGCCTTGCATAAAAATGCGAAGTGAGATCATTACTTTTTATCATCATATTGTATACTCTCATGTATATGTGAACTCACATATACACACACACATATGAATGCTCACGGTGATCCAGTTTGAAAAACTGCAATAAAATAATTGTGTGGTTAGAAAACAGAAGCTAAGGTCTACATTTTTCCCTGAGCTTTATTTAACTGAAATATGTAGTAAATCATATTGAAATTACTGAATTCTTAGTCAATTAGTTTCTCCGAGAGCATGCCAAGGACATTGAATGTGTTGGAGTCCAATGTAGGTTTTTATAATTACTTCTTTCTTATTAGATAATTTTCCTTATACTTCAGTTTTTCATCATAAGATACATAATTGTACATTAAAGAACAGTTTAAAGAAAAAAAAATTAAAAGTTCGAATGAACATAAGTGGTTTTATTTCCTGATTTTCTTGAGATGGGAAATTTTAGGAATAAAGCAGCATAAAGCAAGTGTAAAGAATGAAAACATTGAGAATGATGTTTGTTTATAACTGCTGCATTGTGCACTAGAATTCCTATACTGCTTATCAGGGATCAGAGTGGAGTGGTAAAATTCTATGGTAGCTTTGCATTTAATAGAAAACGGAATGTATTGGAGTTGGAAATAAAGCAAGACTACACATCTCCTGGGACTCAGAAATATGTGGTAAGGTCAATCTTCCATATTTTACCTACACGTACAAGTATGATGCAGACATTAATAAGCATAATTTTTATGTTAATAACAATCTTGTGAACTTGAAGGGTCCTCTTAAAGTGACAGTGCAAGAACTTGATGGATCATTCAACCATACATTGCAAATTGAAGAAAACAGTCTTAAACATGATATACCTTGCCATTCTAAAAGCAGAAGGTAAGAACTAAAATACAAACTTCAGGGTTTTTTTAGTTTGAATATATGAAAACTTACAGTGCATTTGATGATAAATATATGGGGGTTTAAGTTGTCTGTTTATATTTTCTTAATCTTACAGAATAAGATTTAGCTGTGATGTATGGCAAGAAAATAGAATTTACTACTGTTTATGGACAGCAAGAGACCTTACATTTTATATGCAGTTCTTAATGATCAGTAATTTTATAAAATCTTTATAAAGGGCTTATTTATATAGAATGAGTTGAATGAAGACTAATTAATTAAATTATTAAAAATGCATTTGAATGGGAAAGAAATTAGAGGAAAGACAAATGTAGGAGGAGTACCTCAAGTGAAGATACAGGAATGAAGCACTTGCATAGTTTTTCCTTTCTATAAGAGTGACAGGGCTGTTCACTAAATGTAATGAGCAAGAAAAGTAACATACTTCCCAAATAGATTCTCTCAGCTTCCTCATGCATTTAAAAATTACTTTGTCCTCTACTTCTTAGAGTTGTGTGCTTATGTGTAGTTGTAAAAAAAGATTGAAGTCAGGTTTAAACCAATGTCAAGTATGGGTGATTATTATTTGAACGAAACTGATACACAGCTCAACTTTGTAACTTTTTTGCTTGAGAGAACATTATTTTTCATTGTGGTGAAGTGCACAGAAAGTAGACTTTTGCAGGCTTAAGCTCCGTTTATGAATGTATCTTTGCTAGTATGGTAATTTATACCTATTTTTTTCTTCTCTTTTTTAATAGAAATAAGAAGAAAAAAATTCCACTGATGAATGGAGAAGAGGTGGACATGGACCTCTCTGCTATGGAGTAAGTTAGCTTGTTGGAGTTTCTTCAGTGTGAGACTGAGCCATGTTCCCCTTTTCTAAAGCATGCTATTTTTGAAGAATTTGGTAATGCTGTACTTCATTATATGTCTGTCAAATTTCAAAACTATACCACATTTCTTTGCCTTCTTTGAGACTTCTGTAGGTGGGAAAATGCTGGTGAAGTATAAAATGTAAAGGTTAACTACTATAATCGGTTTTTTTAAAAAAAAACCCCTTAAGCATGATAAAGTGATACAATAAATTACTTGATTCTTTCTTACAAATTTCTAATGATATGATATCTTTCAGCTGACTTTATAGGTAAAATGTAAACAAGAATTTGCTTGAAACTAAGAGCAATTTTTGTTGGACCTTGATGAAGACCACTTAACTTGCACGAAGACAGACAAGTTCCTGAAATCTGTGGTTAATTGCAAAAGAATCCTTTTAGTTTGAAAATAAGTGATGAAATGCTTTGTAACGAAATTCATACTGGCATTAATTTCAGTTGGAACTGAGCTCTCTGGAAGCAAATTCTTGTTCAGTGTAAATACCAGCTTTACCCTTCTTGAGATGGAGCTGGGATGCTCTCAGAAATACCTGAAGGTGTTGATACCTTGTTTGCTGGCTGAGGGAAGTAAATAATCTGCTCTTGAAGACTAATGGTGTCTCTTTGAAGAAGGATAGTTTGCTTGTCACCTTAAAAGTGTTGAAAATTATCATATATTTAACCTCATCTGAAATATGATGAGAAATAATTTTATAAGGGATATTTTCATTGAGGAAGTTATTGTTATCATTATGGTATATGATTTTAAGCAAGTCACTTGTGCTTTGTTTACCTGCTAACTTTCTGATCTGTGTTGCTGTCATTCTTTTGTCCACTTTGGACTCCTTTGCTCCAAGCATATATGATAATGTGCATTTTTTTCTCCTCTTCTAAATCCCATGTATGCACTCTTCTTTTCTATCCTTTCTTCTCTACCTGCTATCTTGATAGTAATTGTAGATATTCTAGAAATGTCTATAGAAATACGCATCATATTTAAAATGATGCTCTTTTCGTCATTCCAAACTCTTTCCTAATTCCATGTCTGTATTTTGCTGTTCTCAATTTTATGTGGAAAACTGAGTAAGAGACTTTATTATATAGTTTACGCTTGTTGCTCCCATAAATTACTTCTGTAGTCATGGTGTGCTATGAATATTAAAGTATAAAACACTCGTTTTGGGTGGAATACAATTGAGTAGTTTTGTCTGTAGGATTAAAACTTTAATCCTGTCTGATACTTTTGCTTTTATCATCATTTGGCTTGGCAGTTCTGTGCATTTGCATGGTTACTTTTGGCAGCTGTCAACATCATAGCATGTGTGTGTTTGTAAAGCACTCTTACATCTATTGATAAAAAGTAGTGTATAAAAAAATGTATATTTACCACCAGATTATTTTTGGATTTTTTTGGTAGTCTTAAACTGTAGAAGGTGATAAAATGCTGCTCACTTATGAAAGTTACAGTGTCTAAGAAAGTAGAATTAAATATATTGAGATTATACAGTAGTTTACCACGAACTCAGATCTGTAGGTTAAAAATACTAAAACACTGTATTTGCTTTTATATATTAGAGGTTTGGACAAATTGCCCTTGGAGACTATAGAATTGCCATACTAGAAGTAGGAAATTGGACCAGGTGACTTTCAAAAGTCCCCTTTAATTTAGATTCTTTTGTGATTCTTTGAATGCTTTAAAAATAATTCATAACAAGTTAGAAAATCTTTTCAATTTCTGTAGTCTTGAAATGTTGTAAGCTATTTATGTTTTTCATGTCTGTCTTAGTGCTGATTCCCCTTTGCTCTGGATAAGAATAGACCCTGATATGTCAGTACTGAGGAAGGTAGAATTTGAACAGTCTGATTTCATGTGGCAGTATCAGCTTCGATATGAGAGAGATGTGGTTGCTCAAGAAGAAGCCATTCTGGCATTGGAAAAGTTCCCTACTCCTGCATCGCGGCTCGCACTGACTGATATACTAGAACAGGAACAGTGTTTCTACCGAGTGAGAATGCTGGCTTGCTTCTGCCTTGCAAAGGTGAGGTTGTGTGGATGGAAGTAAGGCAAGAAATCCATTAGGCATGGTAAACATTTGAAAATGGGTCAAAACTCATTGCCGTTCTTAAACTGGCTTGATATTTATTCTCTTAAAAGTGTTTGCCAAGTATTTTTAACATGACTGATTTGAAAGGAAAGCTGTATTATTTTAGTCTGTAAAAGGAGACAACAGAAGGCTTTCATAATTGTCAAAATTAAGATGTCAGACATGAAAACCACAAGGGATTTTTCCACATTTCATTAAGTGGCAGAAATAAAAAACCTTTGTTTAATTTTCTTCAGAGCCAATGTGTATTTTTTTATTTTACTGGGAAGTTCCTTGGTCTGTCTGTTGAGAACTACGAAGTTCTGAAATTTGTCTGTATCTGTAATGAATTTAGATTGCTACTCTATATTGTTTCAGATTAAATAGGGATGCAAAACAAACATATTGGCCTTCAGTTATGTATGAAAAAGCCAAATAATTGCCTTGAAAAGGGAAGATCTTTTTCTTTAGGCACAAAATTGGCATTAAGAATTAAAGAGAACCCTATAAAACAATTGGGTGGAAACACAGAATAGTAAGAACTGCTGAAAATACATTTTGTTGACATACTTCTATGGACATAAAGGCTTACATATTAACAATTTGTAGAGTTCAGGTTATTGGCTTATAGGTTGATTTCTGCTGTGTACCTATTGAGAATAATTCTGTACCTGTATAGAAATAAATCCTTTGGCCATATTTTGAAAATCAAAATCCAAGAAATATTTGTGACAGTATTTTAATATTATGGAACACTGGTATAATACTGCCAGTGTATGTGCTAGTATTGGTACTGCCAGTATCTGCCTTAAAATATGCATGTTTTGTAATGAATTCACATGGAATATTTAAAAGTTTATGTTTACAGGTAAATATTAAAAGAGCTGTTGTTACAACGTTTAAATGTAATAGTTTTTTCTGTCTTTACTTAGAATTCTCAGGCAATTGGGAAGCAGATAATCATAACCAGTTTTGTTCAGTTGTAATTGTATGAAATATCTTGGGTCTACAAGATAAAGTTGATGATTTACAAAAAAGAGAATATAATGCTAAGCAAAAGGTATGGCAGGACAGAGTTGTAGATACGTTCATGTAAGTTACCTAGGAGGAAAGTGTAATATATTCTGTAACTAGCTCCAATATCAGGGCATTAGGTAGAATCACTTCCTGTTGTCACTAGCTCAGTTTAATTTTCTCACCTTGTAAACATTCAAGATTTGTATTCTTTATTGAAAAAAGCCAAGTCTTTTGTGTTTTATTAGGGGGAGGTTCTTTGTTGATTTGCAACCTATAGCTGGCTTGTGGTTACTATTGTAAAACATTTTTTATGTACTCTTGTTGATACAGAGAAATTATAGGTGACAATGCAATTATAAAACAGCATTTAGTACAGTTCCTAAATGTACTGTATACTTTGTTGTAAAACAACACTTCAGCCTCTCAGGTATAAATTATCCAGGTAACATATTAAATTCTCATTGATAAGAAGTTAACAGATGCTGAGTAGTTCGTGACAAATAACCCTGTACAGAAAGGAGATAACAATGTCACAATATTAATTCCTGGGAGTATGCAGGCTGATTTTTCCATTCAGATCCATTGCAGTGTTGGGTATGCGCTGTAGGGTTTAGAAAAGCAACAGCACCACCCCAAACTCCCTGCCCAGCATTGAAGAGCTTGGGTTTTATTTTACACTGCTACATGAATTTCACATTTGCAGTTTTAAATTCATGGTTTCTAAGCAATCTTCGAGATTAAGTTCCTCTGCTGGAAGAGTCGTTATGTACCTTACTGAAAAAGTTATGCCTGCATCTTCAGTTATTGCAAGAGGAACATCTAGTCTGACTGTTGTTTCTCTCTCTGAGAGAGAGAAACCTTTGAAACCTGACTTAGTGGGAAAATGGTTTTCAGTAATAAAGCACACATCTTACATAAAAGCAATGATGAAATGTATTGCTGCCCAACTTGCCTCTTGTTTTTCTTTTATTGCGTATGTAATACCCTTGAAACAAGCTAAATAATTTAGAAGGAAATCCTCAATTTTCTTCTGTGTAAACAGATTTTTCCTTAGTTTGTGGTGGGTCTGTAACAGTGGAGACTGCTACATTGTAGGGTGCCTTGGCCTCATTTGTTTGTGCACACACACTCAATCTATCATCGAGATTAATCCATCATGAGGCCTAAGTGTTCTTGTCTGCAGGCTTTCACTGCTCCACACAGCAAATGTATGAAACCAAGAATGCTGGGAAGACACAATAGCAGTTTTATCTTTGTGGAACCTTATTGCCATACACCAAAACAGACTATAGCAATAAATTTGTCTTGGTACACAGTCTCTTTGTGAATGACAATTAAAGTTAGAGGTGGCTGACTTGCCTTTCACTTTAGGGGTGGTCTTTTAGTCTTAGGGTGGCTGAGGCCTACTTCAATTCTAGGCTGAGGTTACTGGCAGGATAAATTTGGGAAGTTGGTATTGCAAAAGCCTCTTCCATCACTGGCTTGTGTAGAATCAGAAAACTTGGCTTAGTAAACACAGAATTTTCATCTAAAATATAAATGAGAAAATAATTAACAACAGAAGTTTATCATGGAAAGATAATTAGTTGCAGACATCTTCCGAGTGGAACAGTTTTCATAAAATGTACCTTTAATGTAGAGAAGATACATTGGGGATGTCAGTGAAAACTTAGTTAATATAAGATAATACATTGACAAAAATACGTACCTATTTGAAGGTCAATATGTACTTGGCAATTATCCTTTTTGATTATGGGAAATGTGTATTTTTCTACAGCCAAGCTAAACTTGCAGTGGTGATGTTAATATGATTTCCCTTCCCCCCTAATTACACAGATTGCGAATTCCATGGTAAGTACGTGGACAGGACCACCAGCCATGAAGTCACTCTTTACCCGTATGTTTTGTTGTAAGACTTGTCCAAACATTGTGAAGACCAATAACTTCATGAACTTTCAAAGCTACTTTCTGCAAAAGGTAAAATTTCTTTATTTTCACTTAATGTTTTAAAAGAAATATCGAAATACAAAAACATTCATACGGTTGACAGCTACAGTAACATGAATAGCGCAGTCTTGCTTTACCCCTGCATAAAAATAAAAAATAACTAGTTCTTTCTTACATGGCATCTGTTTTTTCCATCTTAGTCAAAAATCAGTTTCAAATTTTTTTCTGAGTAGCTAAAGTTAAATTAACAGTTTCTTCAGAAGAATGGAGCACATATAATAGTTATTTACAAATATTTCTGAGCTCATTCTTAAATAGAATTTATTGCACAGTAACAAAGCTACTCATTTTATCTTTTAGGTGAATTCGGCAGTTGTCTTTTTTCATTATTGGCAATGATATATTGCAAATAGAAAATTAGTGGGGTTTTTAGTTCAAGGCACTATATAATCCTTTGTGCCCTCTCCTTTCTATTAATTGTCAACATCATGTATTGCTGCAGCTTATTTTGATGTTAATGTAGGGCTTTTTACTGTGACCTATAGTAGGGTGTACAGTGGATAACAGTGAATTAGAATGGTTTTCTCTCAAGATTCACTTTATAATTATTGGATGATTGAGTTTATATTTCACAGATTTCATATTCCTGCTATGGAGAAAACTCAAATTTTGTTTTCTCACTCTGTCCAAAACTTCATCCTTCTCCTCATGTCTCTTTCTTGGATCTTCTTTTGTATTTTTCTGCTCTTTTTGTCATTGTCCATTCTTTCCCACTAAATCTTATGCTTTCTCCCTTTTAATCCCATATCTCAAGTTTTCAGATCCAGAGTAAGAGTCCTAAATCTATGTGAGTGGAGCTTAGAGAGCTGCTTAGCGCATGCTAAAATAAATACCTAGTCAGACTAATACCTGTTTGGCTGATAAATCTTTAGGTTTCACTGACTGTGTTGGATCTGTATCTCTCAATGGTAATGGAAGCTTAGAATCATGTTCACATGAAACACCCAAATTCAGTGTCTGTCTCAGAATTAGTTCTATCATCATTTTCCTTATTTCATTATTTTTCATTTGTTACCAGTTTGATAATGCCTTGACTTAAGAGTCTTCTTGGATATACAGTTCCTTCAAATGTCTACACTGCAACTAATTATTGAGCAATTACTATATAGTTTATTTGATCTCAGAATTATATAGCATGTGGTATGACTTTGAAAAAACATTTAAATACCACTTTTCAGAGATTTGGTATTGTAAAATTGTTAATTACTCAATTTCAGGATGTAATTTATTTTGAGGGTGTACCTAACATTTCACTAAATTAAGAGTGATGTTAGTATTGATTTTATTACACAGACTATGCCTGTTGCCATGGCCCTTCTGAGAGATGTTCACAACCTCTGTCCTAAGGAGGTTTTAATGTTTATTTTGGATTTGATCAAGTATAACGATAACAGGAAGAATAAGGTAAAAAATGTGTTTATTTTAATCTCTTCTTTTTTTTTTTTTCCTTGAAGAAAGTCTTACTTAATATACTTCATGATGTTTTATGCCACTAATGTAAATATCTGGCTAGGAGAGTTGATGAAAAGGTGATATACTAAACAGTAAATGTTACAGAATGTTTTGTAGCTGACATTTCTATGGCAGCATTTCTTGGATGTTTCAAAGCTCTTTGTGCTTGTTGATGTACTAAGGACCTGCCTGTCTTCATTTGCACACATGCTTTTCTTACTTTACTCTTTTTCATTCAGAAGACCCACGTGTTTTGAGAAAATGTGCATGAGGCTAACATGTAGCATGAAAAGTTAAGCACTGGTTCAGTTTTTTGATATTTTTTTTTTTCACCTTGAGAAGACTATGTGAAAGAGCACAGAAAGGAAATTTTTTTTTTAATGATATACAGGACTCTGAGATTCTGCGTTCTGAATGTCAGTTTTAGCTCACACAACTGGATTGTCTTCATCTAGTTAAATAACAGCTGAAACCCAGGTTAATATTGTTGCATCACTAAATTGAAGCATCTGAGTTGGAACTGTTGTTATGTAAAGTTCCTTCCTACACAGACCACCTCTGAAGGATGATGAGATGACCTTTAAGATCCTGAAGTGATACTAAATTCCATCTCTAGCTACTGAGGAAGTTTACAACTGCTAGGAGCCTGGCATAATCTTTCCAAATAAGTACCCAAATTTAAGTGGAACAGTTCTGAAGCCCCTTAAACATTACTTTTTTGTGTGTAGAAATGCATACTGTAACAAGACACTTGTTGCAAGATTACTGAAATAAGAGGATAATAGAGGTTGAGAGGTAGAGAGAAGCACATGAATGCAAGCACCAGTAGTCACAGAATGTGGTGAGTTGTGCTAACATCTTCCCACCACCAAAGGAGAGAATTTGACTCACTTCTCCACATGTCCCTTCCACGCATGTATTTGACACCTTCTACTGGATCTGACAGATACCAGCTTTGTTTAGATTAAATAAACTAATATTCAAATCCTGTACTTTTTTTCTGCTTTTTAAATTTCACTTTTATACTTTTTGCTGCTTACTAAATTAACACAACCAACAAATATAACAGGCAGCACAATGGAAGGGGTGAAACTGTGAGCCCAGGTAAAAGGAGTGAACGAAGAAGCAAGATTTTCCTCAGTAAGCAGCAGTGTACCCATCAGTTCACCTCAGAAGCTTGTGAAGTTGCTGTCTAGATAAACTGCATGGTTTTCTGAGGTGCGAAGCACCCCTTAACCATGGTACTGAATATACAAACAGAAGGTAGTTTTAGATGCTCACATTTAGAAATAATGGCTTTTATTTACCATATCTGGAAAATTTTCAATGCCTGATTTTTCCATTTTTATAAAACAATGTATTACTAATAATATGTTCATATTACTATTAATATGTTCTTATTACGGAGTTAAGATTAGTGCTTGATAATATGTCTGCTTGCTCAATCACTCTCTAATCCATTTTCAGAATAAATATATTCCGGTTTTGTTTTCTTAGGCAGTTTCTCAGATGGTTTTTGTTTTAACATCTTGTTCTGTGACAGTGGTTCAGCATTTCTTAGTTTTTAAAGAATGTGTATTGTTATATTTGCCTTATCTAAATGCTGCTTTTATCTAGTTTTCAGACAACTACTATCGCGCTGAGCTGATTGATGCCCTAGCCAACTCTGTAACTCCTGCAGTCAGTGTGAACAATGAAGTTCGAACATTGGATAACCTAAATCCTGATGTTCGCCTTATTCTTGAGGAAATTACCCGTTTCCTAAATATGGAGAAGCTTCTTCCCAGTTACAGGCATACCATTACAGTCAGGTGTGGTTTACTGATGGTTGTACGCATGAAGAGAACAGACATGTTAATGCTACTTTTTTGGAGTTTATGTACCCTTCTGTAGTTATTATTTGAGATTTTAGCTTGTGTGTCATAATCTTAAATGTCAAATTCCTTCCAATTTCTAAAAGCTGGTAGTGCAAGTTTGTCTTGATTGCTTTATTTTTCAATATTAATTTCTGTTAATGTAGACTTTTAATAGCAGACATAAGCTGATCACACTTGTACCTCTAAGAAGAGAATTTATTAAAGTTTTTCAAAAAGTTTGCTATATCTGTAGAGTACACAACACAATCTGAACTGCATTTTCTTTGCAAGTTAGTACAGTTTCTGCTGAAACAAAACAATGATTTGACAAGAGTGGGGAATTTTGTTTGTGTTTCTGCCTAATTCAGAATTAAGGAGAATTATGTGTTAATGCTCTGAAAGTAATTGTAGCATGTTCATTTGGATAATACAGTTCTAGAAAAATTGCAGTACTTGATTTTGAAGAAAGCAATTTTATTGTTCTTGTCTGGCATTCTATAAATCTAATGTAAATTTCGTCTTCCTACCACATCCAGCTGTTTAAAAGCTATTCGAGTGCTTCAGAAGAATGGTCATGTCCCAAGTGATCCTGCTCTCTTCAAGTCATATGCAGAATATGGGCACTTCATAGATGTCCGAATAGCAGCATTGGAGGCTGTTGTTGATTACACAAAAGGTACTTTTTTTCAAGTATTTTGACACATTGTAACACTTTTGATATAGTAGAAAGATATAATACTTAACCTCGTTACTATTAGGTTGAAGTAGTGTCTACCAGAAGAACTTGTGTGATGACAGAGGTATTTGAAAAGAAGCTGAGACTTCTATTAATGCTTTGTCCTAGAGAATGCAAGTTTTATCAATATGTGGTGATCATTGTTTTTCAGTGTCTTGCAAGTTGAATCAGATACCTAAGTTTTGATACAATGAGTAGACAGCACAATGAGTACTGGTAACAGGTCTTGGAAATGTTTTTTTTAACACTTCATTTTCCGTGATTTTGATTCGGTTGAGTTCAGCCATAATTGCTAATCAGAGTTCTTGGGTTTCCTTTACCTTCTTGCTAATCTCTTTATTTTGCTTTTTGCATGCATCTTATAGTCATAAATTTTGGAAACTTAGATTATTTTAATGATTATTGGTTGATTCTACTTTGCCATTCTTTATACATAGCTTATGTTCGTGAGTTGTTTCCATTCTTCTAATATTGTCTTTATCTTAGTTGACCATTGCAGGTCCATGAAAAAATACTTGATAGCTTTCTTAAATGCCATTTGAAGTTGAAATTCAATCCTGTCAGATTTTTTAGAGCCAGTTAGAAATTATAGCTTTAATGATTTGCATTTTATAAAATGCATTTAGTACTACATTGGCCTGTTCATTTATTCGCGTTAGTCTTTCTCTGTTCATCAGATTTGTGACAGTTCTTGTGTTTGAAGGATTATCCCTATCAAAGTGCACAAATCCTTCAATTCTTCCTCTGTGAGCGGACTGGTGATTCTAACTATTCTGCCTCAAATTTCATGTTTTAATTTTAAGGACAATGGAGAGTTTCCTTTGCTTTTTGCATGAATAATTATTTTCTCTTTTTTATAAAGGCTTTATTACTTCAATCTTACAGCTGTCATTTTGTCCAAAGAATTTTGAAACTAGATAGGTGACAGGAGGTTTTAAAGCAATTGGATTCTTTGGGTGAACACATCTGGCAGAATTCAAACTTACAGACTGAAACCAGACTGTCATACAGAAAAACTAGTAACTTCATGGGAGGCTGTCCACTGAGCATTCACCGGGCATTCTGGATCCATAACCCACTGCACATGTACCACTTGGTGACCCTGTGAGTGATACCCACCTAGAATTTGCTGGTGCTATGCATCTCTCTCTCTGTTAGGCTACTTGCTTTGTTACTCCCTTCATAGAGTGTTAGTGGAAAGATTTGCTGGAGAATGGAAAGCTTACTCATCAGCCTGCTTCCTTTAGAATAATTTCCTCATCAATTCATCCCACCCTTTGGAAGGACAAACTGATAGAAAGAATGTTTTCTCATTAAATTCTTGACCTTTTATGGATGGTGTTTATAGTTAATAACTGACCTGGAGAAGAAAGTGTTTGTACTGCAAAGTAATATAGTACATCTTTAAAACAGCTGATCACATGGGTTGCTGTATAAGCAAGATAGGGTAACTTGCTCAAAATACTCTACAGAAGTTAAAACTTGAATGGTGAAATGTAGTAGAGAGACAGCTTGAAGAAATCAATGAATAAGTTGAATGTAATTTTTGCTTGAGCTCACTGTGAGTTCTGGAAATGATGGATGAGAATATTACTGTACCTAACTGCTTTGCCCCTTGCCAACAGCTTTTTCTCTGATGCAGAGGTAGCAGATGTAAATATCTGCTATAAAGTCACTACAGTTCGCAACACAACCTACTGTCTAATTGGTCATAAGTATCATTTCTCAAGTACAACCTTCCAGCACTGAACACATTAGCTTCTGCTCCTGCTGTAAGATTCATAAGTTTTTGCTGGAGGGGTAAATCCAGAAGTTCAATGTCCTAACTGACTTCTTCAGCTACCAGTATAGAACTTAGCAGCACTTGTCTCGCAGAGCTCTAAACCTGGCTTTGGAAGGAGAAATGATTTGCCGTCTATTGCCAAGAGCTCTGATTCTCATTGTTCCCAGTTACCTGGTTTCTAGTTCATACTGGATGTAAACCAGGAGCTATCAAATGCCTGTTGCTTTTGCCAAAGCTGGCTTTTTAACAGTTCTTGTAAAGGAAGCTGACAGACTTTGTAATTTCCATAAAAAGGAAAGTCTGTATTTTCTGGGGCAGTGTGGAACTCCCATATTTTTCTATCAACTCTCCGGGTAGGAATAGCACTGCATTTTTTTAAGTTACTTTAAAAGAAATAATTTCTCTATGGAACTGAGTAAGTTGTTTTCTTTGCTGTTAATAGTAAGGCTTTTTTTGAGACACAGTAACTGTAAAATGCTTGAGGCAGCATATAAGGACTTGGACAGTTGATCTAAACTGGCTTGAAGTGAACAGGGTTTATTAACTTTTTAAAGTTAGCTTCTGGGAGCTATATGTATACAACAAAGCAGTTGTATATTTAGAAGGGGTAACAATAAACTGTTCTAAATAAATACCCATGATTATCTAATCTCATTAATGTTAAGGTTTAGGGTCTCAGAGATGCTCTGCTGTAATTAAGAACTGATACATCAGTTTGAAAAAATCTCAGGAGGATTTTTACTTCAAAAAGCAATCATTTGTTTTTATGGCTACCAGAAGTATGAAAATCTACACATCTTTCTTTTCCTGCAGCCTTCTCCTCGACAAACTGGCAGGATACAGACAGGGTGGGTGGTCTGTGAGATGGGTGGGAAACTGAGTCATGGAACTCACTCAGAGGATAACTATCAATGGGTTTTACTCAGGCTGGCAGCCTGCCACAAGTAGGGTCCCCCGGGAACATCTTCATAAATGATCTGGACCACAGCATTGAAAGCTCCTTCACCAAGTTTGCTGATGACACTAAACTGGGTGGTGAGGTAGACACATCAGAAGGGGGAGACAGCCTACAGAGAGACCCGGACAAGCTGGAAGAGTGGGTAAGCAAGAACTGAATGAAGTTTGACAAGGACAAGTGCAAGGCCTGGTACAGGCTGGGAGCTGTGTGGCTAGGGAGCAGTGTCACTGAAAGGGACCTGGGGGTCCTGGTGGACAAGAAGCTGACCATGAGTCAGCAGCATGCTGATGCAGCAGCGAAGGCAAATTGGATCCTGGGCTGCACCCCCAGGGGCATTGCTAGCAGAGATGGAGATGTGATCATCCCCGCTCTACTTGTCAGGCTTCACCTGGAGTACTGTGTCCAGTTCTGGACTCCAAATTCAAGAAAGATGTGGGCAGACTGAAGAGGGTCCAAAGGAGGGCCACAAAGATCAGAGAGCTGGAGAACCTGTCCTGCGAGGGAAGACTGAGGGAGTTAGGTCTTTTCACCCTGGAGAAGAGAAGGCTCCAGGGGACCTCATCACAGTACTCCAGTACTTAAAAGGTGGCGATAAAGAGGACGGAGGCTCTCTCTTCACAAGGAGCCGTGTGGAAAGGACAAGGGGCAATGGGTGAAAGTTGCACAGGGCGAGGTGTCATCTCAACAGAAAAAATAAATTTTTACAGTGGGAATAATCAATTAGTGGAACAACCTCCCCAGGGATGTGGTGAAGTTCCCATCCTTGGAGGTTTTCAAGATGTGATTGGACAGGTTGCTAGATAATCTCATCTAGGCTTCCTTTCCCATGAAAGTTGCACCAGATGATCTTTTGAGGTCCCTTCCAAACTGGGCTGTTGTATGATTCTATGATTGTTCTGGCTAGTAAGATTTGTTCTGCCCAAGGTCAGATTTAATTTGTCAGTGCTCCCTAAAAGTTTCATAGTTGCTGTATAAATTTGAAGAGTGGTTAAATGCATTAGTAGCAAAGCTTTGGAAGTCTAGCAGGTCTAGTTTATGTTATAAGGCAAACAGCAGGCAAAACTGACTTTGTTTCACGCAGAAATAAGTTTAAGAAGCAAAAAAGACCTGTTTTTTTTTGAACTACAAAAGTATGGTGATTCTTGGTTCTATTATCTAGTACTGTTAGCCTAAAGGATTTGTCTCCTAGACTTCTCATTTTCTAATCAGAAACCATTTTAAATTCTCTTTTGTTAGCCGCTGAGGTAATTGAAGTTTGCTTATGGTTGTGACTCAAAGTGTTCGCCATGTTACGAGTCTTTGCTGCATGGTTATACAATATTTTTCTTCCATGCAAAGCAGCTTCTGTATGCAGTGTTTAGCTGCCTTCTATCCCAAGCAAGGTAGCTTCCAGGAAAGCAGCTGTGCATGGAGTTGAGTGCAGGCAGTCACTAATCCCTTAAAAGCAGGCCCTAGGCATAGCTTTTCAAAGATTTCTCTGATTTTTAAGGCAAATCTGAGATTGCAGTTCTGGTCTGTATGGATACAAATTTGTTCTGGCATCATCCAGAACTGTGGAGCTGTGGCCTAAATGGTGCAAATCGTGAGCTAATACATTCTGCCTCTAAACAAGGTTTATCAGCCCAATCCAGTGCCTCACCAGTGTAACTAGTTTTGTTTTGGTTGGATTTTAGGAATAGCAGAGCTGACTTGCAAGTGGCCTGCAAAAGACTATTCAGAGATCTCCTAAGCAATATTATAAGGTAGTTTTTAATTGCTTGGCTGCCTCCTCCCAACTCAGGAAGAGATGTTATGTTCAAGTTGTCCAAAGTATTTAAAGAACTTCTAATAGAACTGAAGTGCTGATTCTCATAATACAATTTAATTAATTGCCCCTTCCTTTAAAAGCAACATCCTAGTGAAATAACAAGGGAATAATAAAGATTAGAGTTGGTTGGGCTAAAAAAGTTGTAGTCAAAAATTATTGACGGAAAACTGACTGAAATCAGGAAGGAAGATTGAACTGAGGTATTTAGAACTGCAAATACAGTAGGCTTCGGGAAGAAATAAATGCATTGCTAGAATCACAAACTGGAAAGCAAAAGAAATGTTTTTGGAGCTGTCTGTGATTAATACATGCCAAATTCTGAAGCAGATTAAAGCAAAGCCTAAACAGGCTTTTCATTGCTTTGAGGAAATGGGAATACTGCTGTAAAATCATATAATTATGCATGTGAGAGAAAGATTAGATAAAAATTCTTTCATTTTTGTGTAATTGGCGATGATGATGATATCGTGTGTTGTTTCCTATTTTTCCTTGTTACTCTGACAATCAAAGGAATTTTGTAATGTAATTTAAATTCTAAACTAACAAGCTGATTTTGTTTCCAGCAGTGTGAGCCAGCAATTTTCTGGAAGCATGTGCTGATAAGTTTCAAAATCCATTTTAATTGCATAGTATACTGATTTTTAAAAATTAAGGAAGGCTACTGAGAGGAGGATGCTTGAAGTTTTGTATTAGCCCTGCAGTGTTCCTCTTTCTGTCCTGTTTATAGATAATAATCTTTCACAGATTCCTGAGTATGAGAATTGTATATTTTCTATTCCCAGTAGAAAATATTGTACTTCTGGTTGTTGAAAGAATATTTGAATGTGTGTGTTTTAGTAAGCATGAATTATCAAGATGGTCATTTACTCTGTAATCTTCCCAATCAACACTCAGGAGTGATAGTTACCTGCTAATAGTCAAACTGGTGGTTATTGAACAATTGAGACATGAAGGAGTTTTGTGCATGTTTTCTATTTCAGTGTAAAGTAAACCATCTTTTACTTTCGATTTGTACTGTAATTAATGGAATTCCTCTTTAGTTGCAGTGATTCAAGCTCTTTGTGTGTTAATTCAGGAACTTATGATTGTCTTGATCAAAATCCTTCCAGTTTATGTATATAGGCATTTTATTTTATTTTTCTTTGCAGTTGATAGGAGCTATGAAGAACTACAGTGGTTGCTTACTATGGTTCAGAATGATCCTGTACCCTACATAAGGTTAGTGTGTTAATAAAGAGCCCGTATTTTTACTAATACCGAAACAACTAAGTAAATTCTTAGTCTGGAATTGCTAGAATAGATCAAATGCTTAACTGCTTAATACTTCTTCCTAAAACTCTTTTTTCTTCTTGTCATTTTATATAAATTGAAATGTGTTTTGGTGTTTCATCAGTACACATCTCATAAATGAATATACTCTGTTCTTATTCTCTATTATATTATTTTTGGGTTTTATGTTCTACCACTGTGGTGGAAGTCTGAAGCTAGAGGTCGTTTCCTGATCATAAATAAAGTATATAAATCTGATGTTGTATATGGCAAAAAAACTTGATGATGTTTGGAAAAGACAGATTGAGACATAGTGCACACAGTGTTTTGCCAACAAGGAGTGTAGAGCAATTGTTAGACTGTAGATGGGGTGAAAGGATAACGTGAAAATATGGTGTAGTTTCTAGTATTGCCTGTTTCAACTTTGTTTTCAACAGTGAGTGATTGGATATTTTAGCACATTCATTATAAACCTTTGAACACCAAGGTTCATAATCATTGTTTTTCCCCAACACTTTCTTCTTATAGCAACCATTAAAATACTGGGTTTCAAAGATATATTGTATTACTTTTACTCTCTATAGGTGATTTCTTACAAAGATCATAGCTGCAAGATTGTTCTCTTTTATTTCTGTCATTCTTCTAATGAAAGTAGATGCAGTTAGATTTACTAGAGGAGGTTTAGCTTCAATCTAGGGAGGAGGTTTTATTTGATTTGTATCTTTTAAAGAAGAGTTCAAATTTTGACTTGTACAATATGTAAGCCTCTTCTGAAAGAAAAAAAATAGTATCTAAGAGTTTTATTGTCCCAAATGTGTAAGGGGAAGCAAGGGGAAAGCTGGCTATACAGGGAAGATAGTTAAAATAGTAAGTAATGGAACAAATAATTATTCTCAATCATAAAATGCTTTCAAGGCCAAGTTTAAAGAAAGTAAATGAGGAAAAATTTATTTACTTTTATCTCTGTATGTAAATATTGTAAGCAAACATGTTAAGTGAAGAATCTTTATACACCGGTCTAACTTAAGAGGTGACAGTGTTCCTTCCCAGAACAATGTGCAAGTCACTGGTTTTGGTCCTGCCATTTTATGTCAGTCATAAACATTTAAAGTTATGTAAAAATTCTTTGGTGTCAGTGTGTAAGGAGTTTATTTGCCAATGTTGCTGCTTCTTTGCAATAGTCAAGTCAGTGTGCAGAAAAGATTGTAACTAAACAGAAGAGCATAATTTTGTACCTGACTTAAAAATGATGTCTAACAACATCCTGATGCTTTGTACCTTTTTATCTTTATGTTTCTAATGGTAGATCTGTGTCTATGCATATTGTGGACAGAAGGAACATTGGTTAAAATTCTGGAAGAAATCTTGTATTGGAATAAGTTTCTAAGACTGTTGCAAACTGAACAGACTTCTTAATGCATTCATTTAGATATAATAAAGATGTTTCATTCTATTTCTTTTTTAGACATAAGATTCTTGATATGCTGACTAAGAATCCACCTTTTACGAAGAACATGGAGTCCCCTTTATGTAACGAAGCTTTGGTAGATCAGCTTTGGAAACTGATGAATTCAGGTTGGGTGTTTGGTTGTTTTTTTTTATTTTAAGGTTTTTTTAAATAAGTGTTAAAGACTTGCTTCAGAATATACCAAGAGCTCTCTTAGTTGTGATAGTTAGAAATTCAGTCTCAGAAGTTCAATATCATGTACATACCTCCAGAACTTTTACCAAACCTTGGTTTTCATTCTTTTGCCTACTGCTGTAGTGTGTTTTGATGTACTTTTGGCATGAAATGATTCTTTGACTCAGATGTTCAAAGCAAGTGTTTCCTCAGATGGTGGTGTCTCTGCTACCTTTTTCTTCATAGTTTGATTTAGATTAGATAGTTCTCATTGTTCTCTTTTACTGAACTCTGAGAGAATATGAGAGGGTAGCATTTGTACAGATAATTTAAATGAGATTTTTAGAAGTGTATTATAAACCTAAGACTCAAATTTACCTTGTGTGATTAGGAAAGATCCTAATGAGAGAAGGACTTGCATCTTGACCTGTTTTTCATTACTGAAGCAGTTTTATCCAGTCCTGACAAACTGCCCTTTAACATCTGGCACATTACTACATAGATTACATATAAACATTTATATAGCTTTTTTAGGTCATTGAAGGCTGTCTGTTGTCTGTACATCATTATTTTTAGTGTTTAAAAGTTTATAGCTACACTCCAGGGGTTGAAATGAGGAAACTACTAGTAGTTCAGTTTTGCAGGATTTGCCAAGTGTCAGTCACAGAAAATAAACAATTTTGATGTTCCCATCAGAGAGTTTGTTTTTTTTCTTTTTCTTGAGAGAAGAGTGTTTGCAGCGTTACAACCATTACCTCTTTCTGCAAGTAACAAATAGTGTATACATTCTTACTAGGATTCATGGGGCTTTAAGTACTTAAATTTCTACCATCAAGATGACATGATGTTTCAGTTTATTTTCTGTAAGGCATAACTGTAGCATTCCAGGATGCCTTGAAAAAAATGTTTGTTAATGTCAGACAAGTTAGTAGCTAGGTTTAAAGCTGCATGATTCTAGAATTACATGTAGCTTTCATTTAACACAAGCACATGCAATAGAAAACAGACTGATTGATAGATTGATATATGTAATTTTTTTTTTTTCTTCCATGTTAATCTGCATTAAATTGACAATGCTCACAAATTCCAAAGATTGCAGAGAAATTCAGCAACCAATTGTAATTAAGTTTAGCTGTTCCACTGAAAAGGAGAGAGACACTGAATGGGAATTCATCCTATCATTTTAAGATGTACTAGTTTAAGAAGTTGAGTAAATTATTTATTGCTATATTAGACTAGTTTTTAAATGAATATTTGCAAATATGTCATTCTCTGGAGAGTATTTTAACGTTAGAAATGTCCAGATTAATATTCATATTGCTTTCACTTGTAACTGGGCAAGTGTATGTACAGCTAAGCTTACTTAAAACACTACTTAAACCCATGCCACTTAGGATTTACAGAGATAGATCTTGTGATTGTATTTTGTGCTAAGTCTTGCACATCCACATTAACATGGCAGTTGGCACATCTGTGTCTTGTTTACCAGATATACTTCTATTCCTGCTGTGGAACTATATGTTCAATAAACTTGCAATCATTCAAGAGCTGGGCCGCGTTAACACCAGAATCACTGTATTTGCAGCATTGCACCAGATGTTAGATGTCTTTCTGTTGTGATTGGTGCCAAACGTGCTTTGACCATTTGTGTATGAAGATATAAAAACAGGACACAGTTTGCAGTGAAAAATAAAATCAGTGTAGCATTGTTTTGCGCAGTAGGAATACATATCTCCAGTTTGAATACAAAGTAAAGTATTGAGTACCCAGTGAAGTACATGATGTAGCAGTGACATCAGAAAGAGTATTTATGCATTGTTGGTTTGTGTTCTCTATCAGTGTGGTTTCCAGAGGGTACAGGTCTCAGTCATGCTTGAGGCTTCTACTACATTTAATGGAATACATAGGCAAGTGTGACCAAATACATTGATATGGGAAGCCATTTTGTTAACAGAATATTCTATTTAATTGTCCAATAGTAAAACTTAGAGTGAAACTTTTAAAATAAAAGCATATGGGGGTGATTATTTTCCTTTTATTTTTCATTATGTTATTATGGCACTTAGGTTCCTAGTCTTGTGCTACAAAATATTTCCAGTTTACAACCCAAACAACTAAAAGCCTTCCTTTTAAACAGGATGTGGCAGGTGAGTTGAGTCAATCAGAGGCAGGAATAATGAGGGAAGTGTATCTTAAACACAGAAAATGTCATGCTCTGGGAGGTCCAGATCACTTAATCTGTTTTATTTGTGGGGAAGGAGAAGATTGTATCTCTTTATTAACAATAATCTCTTTTGGATTTTAGGAACTTCCCATGACTGGAGATTACGATGTGGTGCTGTAGACCTCTATTTCACACTTTTTGGCCTCAGCAGACCTTCTTGTTTACCTTTACCAGAGCTTGGACTTGTTCTTAATCTGAAAGAAAAGAAGGCTGTACTTAATCCAACGATTATCCCTGAATCAGTTGCAAATAATCAGGAACCTGTGAATAGTACTAACAATCATGGACAGTCAGTAGGATTTCAGAACACCGTAAGCACAAACCATCTGCATACATCCCATTCAGCTGGCTCTGAGTCCTTGCATTGGTTGCTGATTTTATTTTGTGTTGTGTTCAAGCTTCTTATGCTTTACCTAAGCTGCCTTTATACCTTGTTACTCTTTATTCCTTCCACTTGAAAAGCTGGCGTATACTATAACCTTTTTGACTGTTTTGCATAGTTATGCGAGCTTTTTACTTGTTTTTTTTCTAGTCTCATCATTTCTGTTCTTTACTTTTTCTATATTGCTTATGACACATGAAGTGATTCACAGAAATGTTTGATGCTGTGATAAAAACTTTTTTTATTAGACTAAGAATATTGATTCTAGGCAAGTTATGCAATTTTCCAAAACAAAATCTTTTATCAGTAAATTTTTTACATCTTAAAATACACAGATATACCTCTTTTTAAAAAAATTCAAGAGATGTGATAGATGGAATTTTAGCACATCTTCATTGAACACTTGAATCTGTTTAGTACTGTACTCTGAAGGATTTGTAACAACTTCTGAAAAATCACATACATTAAGATTGATATCTTTCTGGCTTTGGAGGCATCAGTCCTAACACATAATCCATTGTGTAGTTAAAAAATTAGATCTTACAAGCTATTCAAGTCATACTTAAGAATAATTGCCACTGCTGCAAAACTAAGTCTTCTTGTTGGACACATGTAATTAGGGGGCAGGGGAACCCAACAAACATGGAAATCATTAATAATTTTCTTAACAGTTTCAAAAACTACATTTGATTGAAACTGATTAGGAGTAGGTCCTGAAAGAGAATGTGAACGTGTGTTTAGCATGTTTAATACTCTTTCTAACCTTTTGGATGAGATGGTTTACTGTTACTTTATCAGTCTCATAGTTAATAAATCATTTTTATTCAGAAGTACACTGAGAGTGTAAATTATCACAGTATCTTGCAGGCTGTTTCCAGTAGGGGGAGAAAATGATGATGGAGTCAAATATCATTAGAGCTATCCTACATATTTACAGAACATGTAATAAGTCCTAATTTGCTGTGCGTAAACATCAGAATTAAATAGCAGGAGACATTTTGTTGGCAGAATTTTAAGCTGCAGTTCAGTGAACATCCAAACTTTATTTGCAGCCAGACTACATTAATCAAAATATTTCCTCTTAACTCTTCTTTTTCCTATACTATCCTCTCCCTTGTGCTAGCACAGTTGTTGCTGCATAGTGAGCTGGATCAGGGGAGGATCTAGTTGAAAAAAACCTTTTTTTATGAAATTTCCTGCTGGATCAGTTTCCTGGTCCAGTTCATCATGCTTGTGGTGGCCCAGGACAGAAATGTGTGAGGAAGAGGGAGAGGCTTCTTCTTTTAGCAGCAGTACCGGCTTACACTAGTGTGAAAATAGACCATTAGTATAAGCCTCATTTCACATTTCATCCCTCGTATCTTCTCCTATGCATTATCTCCATTTTCCTACCCCTTACTTTAATGTTACCATTTTCACTGTAACTCCCCCAAAATTCAGGGAACCAATTTTCCTTGTATAAAAAAAAAAAAATCAGCATAAAACAAAGACTGCCTCTCACATCAGCCGAAGTTTATCCAAACATGTCTCACAGCAGCAGTGTGTTAGGTTAAATAATAGGGATGTAAAGAGGGAAATACATACTTAAGTGAAAAAAGAATTAACAGATGATAGAATAGATCAGATTAACTAGGTTCCTTAAAGCAGACTGTATATTCTGAGAGCATTAGCATGTTAAAATCAATAACAATAGACTAATGAGTTTGCTGAGGATGGTAAAAGTTACCCACTTAATAAAAATGATTTGGAATTGTTCAGCGCAAGAGTTTGTGGTGCTAGAGTTCCCTTTGTAGGATAGAGGAAGAGCAGTTCAGTACAGCCACATGTGCTCTTGAGAGTCTGTGATACAGCTTTAATCTAGTTTTTAGTGGGCTTTTAATTATGTTTGCTTATTTTTCCTTCTATATTTTGTGTATTGAATTTGTTGGAACACCTGTCTGCTGTTTTAATGACTATATGTATAACTTAGTAGACTCTCCTGCTATTTTTATATTCCTTTGACCCAGTTTTGATGATAATCTAAGCAGAAATTTACAAAACATTTTAACTCTTTTTAATAAATACTGTCATGAAATAAAAAACCCCCAAGTTATAAGTGCCTGTTATGATTTGTATTCAACAAAGTAAGCATTAGCTTTTAAAGCTAACTAAAAGAAGATTTAGCTAAATCCCATGTGTAGATTAGAGGCTATCACAGTTTGTCAACTGAGATTTAGACTGAGGAGAGTCAGCGAGGCACAGATTTATAGAAAGGCTATTCAGAGGCAGCAAATGTTGTTGCACACCAACAGTACCATGATTGTGAGAAGGGACAGAAAAGATGCCAGTGCTAGATATGCAGAGGGAGCAGGGATAGAAGTAAAGAGAAACTATGTTTGTAGGAGAGGTTGGCACAAATCCATGCAGGGTTTTAGAAAATACTTTTTACCAGAACTACAGGGAAAACTTTGTTCAAATCACCCACTTTACTCAGAAGTGTTTTCAGCTATCAGGTCTCTCTTAGGCTGAAACATGGCTCTTGCTATCTTCTAATTTTGGTCTTTTAATGCTGCTTCAGGAGGATGATCATCTTATTAAGGAAACAGCATCCAGCATTTCTGGTCATCAGCAGGGGGTGAAGAGGAAGGCTGATATGCCACTCGGGTCTCCATTGGAGCCAGGGCAAATACTAGAGAAGAATGAAGACAGTAAAGTCAAACTCAAAATCAGAGTAAGAAATGGAAATTCAACTTGCACAATATGTAGGGCATTCAAAATAACAGCAGTGGCTTCTGCTGACTTCCCCTAAAGCTGTGTTCAAACAAAGACATGTTGTGTATATGTGTACAGTAGTTGTTACGCTTACTTTGGCAAAATCATTTCCCATCAGATTCTTTATTGGCTGGCAAGAACTAAAGTTGACAGTTAATGCTCATGTTCACACAGCTTCACGGTAAATTAGAAAGAAGAAAAGGCACTGACCCTTTTTTATTTTATTGAATTTTTATTCCTTTGCGGTGGTAGATATCACTTCCTTTCCCTCTCACCCCCAGTTTACCTCAAAAATAAAATATTTTAAGTTCTATTTAGTGATATTCTTATGAGTTATTAGCATCTGCTTATTTTTTTTCCTGATATCTTAGTTCTCAAACTCTCAAGAAGAGGAGGAAATTGATATGGACACAGTTCATGACAGTCAAGCCTTTATTTATCATCATTTGAATATGTTGGAGAGACCATCCACACCAGGTACATTTATTGGCAAAATGATAGTATGAATTTTTCAACTATTTCAGTTGTGGGGTTTGGGTTTTTTTGTCATTTAAAAACCAGTAATTTTGAAGATTAACTTTAAAAGAAATAGCCAGAGTGTTAAGGTAAAAAAAAATCTTTAATCTTAACGATTTATAACTTATGATCAGTAGTTAAAAAACCTACAATCCTCAAAGATGCTTAGAAGAGCTTTTCAAAGGTGAAAACATTACATTTATGAGTAAAATGGTTTCATTTTGAGCACTTTTTTTTCTTTTACACCTTCTCTTAGTATCTTATTCATAAAATATTTGTCAAAATGACTTCTCAAAGAATAGTGTTTCTTAGAAACCTTAAGGCAGGCTGAATTTCATCAATGAACTTCCATCTTCTTTGCCTCTCTGTCGCTAGCAAAAAATTTCAGTGGTGAGTCTCATTTTCTCAAAATATTTTAATGACATTTCATAAGTTTAGTTCCAGTATGTGCCATTGGAGCTAAGCTGAGGTACTGTGCCTATGTAACAAGCATTTTGGGAGATTTTCTGTACACGTCTAAAACAAGGTTTTAAGGTTGCAGTACTGCAATGTATAAAAGTGAAGTATTTAGCCTTAGAAGTAGATTCAGAGTAATTACCCTCTTGCTTGTTTTTCTGTTTTTGTCCAGTGGTTGCCTAATGTAAAACACAAGTAGCAGCAGGATCTGAACATTGGTTCTGTCTTAAGTGCCCTAGGCCCTGAGTTTCACTGACAGGCGACCTCATCTGCTCTCCCCATGACCTGGCAATTCCCGGCCCCACTTAAGAGAAGGACTGGTGGATGTTCCTGCTCTGAGTATCCTGCTGAGGCTGGTGCCCTGGTGCTGGCTGGGGGTGTGGAAGCTGTAGTCTCATACTCCCTTAGGGCCTAGGATTTAACATTTTGACTTCCTTGGCAGATGCTCTAGCCATTAAGGGGTTTTGTTCTTTTTATAAAGGTAACTGTTGTCATTGCTCTGCTAACAAATGAGGTTCATATGGGGACATAAAACACAGGGAGGTCTAGTTTTGGATTCCAGATGGCCTTCGGTTAATGACATGTGCCTGTACAGCCAGCTCCACCAGCATGGATTTGCTGTTAGAGTAGCAAAACTCACAACTTTTTACTTAAAGCATTTCAGCAGAGTGAAGGGAAAGGCTGCCTGCAGGTTGCTGTCATGAATATAGGACCCTAATTCTGTACAACCTTTACTTTAAACCTCTCAGAGCTGCTTTGAATGTTGTCCTTAGTGTTATGGTCAACCATCACATTTTCTGTTACGGCAAAGAATGACACATCCAGGGCACGCGAGTGCAAAGTTGATCCGCTGGGGATTAGTATTTATAATTCTTACATGGTATTTTGCAACTATTTTTTTTACTAGATTTACACACTCTACGGAATATAAAGTCATAAACAAAACTCTGCCAAATACTTCACAAATAGGACTTATGGGACCCTCTGTACGCCAGCTCTGTGCTCCAGGACTGTTGCCTATTAAGTTTGCACTAGAGTTCAGAAAGGGTAAAGTCTGATCAGGAGTGGAGTAATGGCCAGTTGAATGCTGCTTTTGTAGGCCTACAGCAGACAAAAGCTACTTGGAGTTTCACTTGTGTACTGAATGACCTTCTCACCTCTGTCGTTTAGGCACTCAGCACACTGGAATACTTTTTTTTTCCCCGAGATAATAAATAAGACAAATGCTGGGTTTTGCCACAGAATTCATTTTAAATAATAAGCCTTTGAAAAGCATTATTTTGAAACACTTCAGATTAATTTCATTTTCTTTGGTTTGTGCGGTTAGAAACAGTTCCACTTCAGATATTCTTTCCTTCTAAAATTTCACCTGTTTCTTATTCATAGCATTTTTCTTAGAAGCAGAGATGTATGAATTTCAGACTGAGTAAATACAGTTCAGTCTTTAGGAAATGGTATACTTCTGAGAAGAAACAGATGGAGAAAAATAAAAGCATACATAAATAAAATTGTTCCCATATAGGAGTGTTCTGTTTTACAAAGGAATCGCAGATAATATTTCCTGAGGGCCTCTGAGTTTTTGCAGCAATGACAGAGGGTGGGTGCACTTCAGTGAGTGATTATTGTGAAACAGATTGACAACAGGTTCTGAAATGGTCTCAGTATTGATAGTAAATCTCTAAGATCTTATATCTGCCTCGGTTCCGTGACTCTTACTTGGAAGGCAGCAAGCTCATAGTCTATATTCAGTTTTCCTCTCACAGCTGTGGGTTATGTCCCCACATGTCACATGAAGTGTTAGGTCATCAGCCAAACAGAGCCTGTGAATAGCAGCTGCCAGGAGGAAGTTCATGTTGGGTCTGAACCCTGCTGTATCTGTGTATTATTTATTTTTTTATATACACTCCTCACACCACCCTGAATGATAATTTGAATTTGTCCAAGTTTATGTAACCCCCATAAAGCCAGGAAAATATTATTTTCCTTCAGAAGCTTTTTTTTCTGTATGCTCATGGATGTGAAAAGGTTAGAGTTGAGACATGCTGCAAGGGCAGTAAAAGAAGTCTTGTAATACAGTTCTTGCAGGATTACAGGTTTCAGTACTATAATTACAGCACCTTTCCTAGTTCATATAGAAAATGTTTTAAATCCTACTGAAACACCTTGTTTACAATAGCAGAACTGTGGACTCTGGTAGTTATAAGGGATTCTGAGCATTTTTCCAGAAATTATTAAAACAAACAAAACATCGCTAGTGAAATGCCTGAAGAATGCTGTTGTGTTGATATTTCATCTGCCTCAAGGTCTAGAAACATGGTAGCCTCCTTTGAACCTCTAAAGCGGTGCAAAGTCACATTTCTAATGTGAGAACAGATTTTTATTTGCTACCAAATCATCAAGAATAGTAGTAATGCCTGTCTACTCTTAAGATCAGAAGAATTTCAAGATCAGATTTTGAGTAAGCAGTAGATTTAAACTCTCATTTCAGACTGTAAGGTGACTTGTCATGCATTGCTGACTTCAGTGAAATCAGATTAAGATACTCTTTTTTATGTACTTTGATATTTCACTCATCTGAAAGTACAATACTTCAAAATTAACTTTCTCAAAGTTCTGATGTATATGTCAGTAGTTGTTGATTGGCCTGTTCTTTTCTGCTTCCAAAATAAATGCCTGGTTGTAACCTGCGTGATCAGTCAGTGAAGTTAAACATTGTGGCTCAACAGGTCATCACTAATAAACTGTTAATTAGAATTTTCCCACCTGTTTTTGGTAGTTTGATAGTTGATACAAAGCAGTATCCAATTCTCTTTTCTTTATTTCTACAAAAGGAAAAAAAAAAGTAAATGCAGTGATGACTCTTTGTGCATTAGCCATCCTTTTTCTGATCACATTAAGGAACAGTGAGCTTTGAGGGCACATCTGAGCATTTGAACTCAGATCAGAAAAATCCTTTGACCATTCTATTAATCGTTTTGCTGTTTTCCAGGATAATCAAACTGGAAATTTCCACTGCTGACCTTGTAGGTCACTCTGTTTCCCATGTAGCTGAAACTTTGAAGGTCTAGGCCACACTCATATCTGTTGATTGGATTGTGGTCTTGTTTATCACAGTTTCTGTCTGGAGTTTCAGGAAATTATAATTTAGCTGGATTGAATTGTCTCTGGAATGATTTGAAACTCAATATTGCACACACTGCTGTAAAGTGTAGAGGGAAACTACTGTAGTCATTATGTTTAAACAGTACTTTCACAACAGTAGATTGGAGCTTGTGGTGCAAATCACCTCATTTCAAGTGTGGATATAGTTGTTAATAGGAATTCAGTCTGAACTCTATAAAAAGCCAGATCCTCTGCGATTCAGTGGAGTCACCCGAGTTAGTTGTAAGAGCTTCAGTACCTCTTAAGTTCAGCTATTAGTTAGTGTCTTCTTGCCAAAAGGGGTTATGGTTCTTGCCAAAAGGGGTTATGGAAACATCAGCACACAGACAAATATATAAATGACAGCTGACAGTGACAGATTTTTGCTTTATTTTTTAAGGAGGGAAAAGCCATTACAACTGTTCTGTTAGAGTACCCTTTAATAACATAAAATTAAGATAGTATCTATGTTTGATAATACCTGTTACACAAATGTTGACTTTACTAACTGAAATAGAACTGTTTCCAAACTGGTAACTCATTGGCTTTGAGGTTTTGTAGCTCACTTTGCCTCACTGAAATAGTATGTGGTTAATTGTATACTTCACAAGGAAGGTGAAGTATACGCTTTTTCAAGTGCTTTATCCTATAGTGTATGAAAACAGCTTTAATAGAAACATAAGTCCTGCAGATAAAATGACAACGTAAATGAGAATTGCATCAGTGTGTCAACTACTTGATTTAATAAAAACATCATAATATTGTAGTTGAGAGTGTCTCTGAGACAACTGATCACTCTCAAACCCTGAAGGTGGATAAGGCTAGCAACTAAATTTTAAACTGAAGTGCCTGAAATGGTTAGAGGCAAAAAGTATTCTGAATTGACTTGCTGATTTAAATGTTCTTTGGAGTAGGGAATACTCTAGAATTAGAAGGTATAGAATATTAAGGTAAATGTAGTAAAAATAACACCACAGTTAAACTATTATTTTAATGTAAGGACAAAGCAATATAGTTACATGAAAGTCAAATGAGGAAATCAATAAAAGTTATCAGTTAAAAGTTTATTTTAGTTAAATCACTGGTTTGTCTATGCAGTACTTAAGCAGAGGCTATCCTTTGGTGTAGGTATAAGGAATTACCTATTTGGATATAAATCCCACTAAAAAGTATGAAGTCAAATGAATCTGTAAATTCTAGTTAAAATTTTTATGTTGGAGCAAAATTAAATGATTTGTTTAGCACACCCTCAGAAGACTTTCGGGTGGTTTTATTTTCTTTAAATAGACCTTAACTTGTCACTGTCAAACTGTAAATTTTGTCATACAGTCCTTAGAAGAACACTCTACTAGACAGAAAAGTGATAACTTTTTTCCAGAGATATATAATTTGGCACTTCTGCTTCTTAAGACAAATGACAAGACACTTTTGCATTCTGGAAGCTTGGAATTATTTAGGCTTGATAACTTGCTGCATGTGCTTTGTTGATAGCTAAACAGATGCATAAAAACAGCATTAAATTAAAAAATAGTGTGTCTTGGATGTTTCCAGGGTAATAATAAAAAAAAAAAGTAGAAATAAGGAAAAACAAGGTAATTGTCAAAACAGTTTTTAAGATCTTCTCAGCTTTTTTGTTATCTCTTTAGAGAAAATGCTAGCCAGAGCTGCAGTTGAGCTGCTAAGCAAAGAGTGCATAATGGAAGTGCATTATTTTTCTCATTAGCAAGCTTTCTTTGGGTTCTGGGAGAGATATATGAAGTGCTCACATGCTTATGTTGGTGTCCCCTTCTCAGAGGTGTTTGGTGTCAGGTTCTGGAGCACCAGCCTGTCCTCGGCGGGAACACTGGACTCATGGGGCTTACCCTTTGCTGTGATTAGTGTGAAGTTGGTTTCTCCCTTTCTGACATTTGAATAAATCAGGGTGCAAATGGGGTAATATTTAACAAGTGTCAATTTGGAAAAGTCATGCATAAGCCAGCTGTTTTAAATAGATTGTACATGCAAAGAAACAGAGACAGTAAGTCTGTGGTGTCCCACCCTCTTCACACAAAATCAGAAATATAGGAGAGGCCATATGGAAGATCTTACAAAAGCTTGTTGGCATGTTAAAGTCTCAAGTTGCATGTTCCCAAATTCTAAAGGTTCAGTAATAAAAGAGTAAAATAGGTAAAACACTGTGCCCAATAACATTTTTCCATGTTCATGCACCAATGATTCTTAAGAAGAAAATAACTTACCCTAGGTAATTGGTGAACAGGATGTTATAATTATCTGACAGTGGTTTTTATTATGACATAAAATGTTACTTTAAAGCTTATCAAGATCTAAACTGCTTTTTTTCTAAAACTAAACTACAAGATCTGTGTTTTCATATTTTATCCTTTCTCACAATATCTACAGCATTTGTATCAGTTTCTGTGACAAGGTGTGCACAAAGTTTGTGATCTTTCTCCCATGGAATTGTAATCCTGTCTAATTTTAAACACCTACCCAGCTAGCTGGAACACCACAAAGCCAATAATTACATTGGAATCTCCACACCCCAAACAGGAGATCCAAGTGGATAGACAAATGTATGTGCGTTTTCTTCCAAGGAATGCTACTAACCACTTCAGAAGTGAGCTCCTGGGCTCACTGTCCACTTATTGTGTGTTTCTGTGATTTGAGAAATGCAGGTTCCAGTCCTGCTCCCTGTGCCAGGAGGAAGTGGGTTCTCTGCAGGAAGAGGGAGTGCTCTGTGACTCCTTGCAGCAGTCCTGCTACCCCCGTTGATATGAGGGTGATATTAGTGCCTTGTAAAGCAATTCCTGTTTAGCCTTGCTTTCCTAGTTTGGCATGTTCCTGGCATGGGCTTTAAGTATATATTAATTAAAAAGAAATTAAAACAAAGAAAAAGTGTTCTGCATATTTAATGGTGGATTTTACAGGTACAAGTCTGTAAAATTTTTCATAGAGTTTTTACAAGTCTGTCCATTTTACAGACAACTGAGTTTGGTAGTCTACATACATTGTTTCTGAGCCATTGTCCAGGATCAATATATTTGATTCCTGTTTTCAAAGCACTCTTTACCAGTAGGAGGAAATTTTCTGGATAATTGTTGTTTTTTCATTTTAAAAACCAACAGATTATAGCTATCATTGACCTCTCTGAAGAAAGTGTGTATGTACTCTTAGTACTGGCTCAGTATAAGTAGATTTCTGTAATGACATGCTTTTATTTGTTATTGACATTTGTGCCATATTACCGGAGTTGACTGTCTTAAATGCCAGTAGCCCTTGAGTTGCAGTTGGATCCCATTTCTTGCTTTCCTGAAGATCTTCCTGCCTTTCTCAGTTTCTAGGTGCTTATCACCACCCCTTCAGTTCTGTTGTCTTAAGATAGTTTTATTTGCTCCTTAACTTGCTCAGTGGTGTTTAACTGCTTTAAAAAATAGATTTATTTTTTTTAATAACCTGCCTGAAATAAGTAAAGAAGTGATAATGCAGACTGTTAACCTTAGCAGAGCTGATAGTTCAGTAAACAACAGGAATTTGGTATAAGTGGCAGGTAGTGCAGTAGAGTTAAGAGGGTCTGTTTGATTGCATCCTTGGTCCTCACAGGCACTTGGCACTACTGCTGCATCATCCCTGCAGACTTAAGCTCATGATCTTATACCCAGTTATACTGGGTTAAAATTTTTAAAGCTCAGAGGCTTAGCTTTGGTTTCAGGTTTTTACAAATGTAGTGTCTAGACTTACAGCTTTGGTTTCCATATAAAAATAACTCTACAATTTGGAACTAATGGATTTGTGAAGTTTTAAAGGTTTGTCATGTTGGGGTGGGGGGGGTGGGGGTGTTAGTTTTAAGTTGACTTTAGTTTGCCTTGTATGTTTTAATGCATCATGTGCCATGTGCCTCACATGAGAACATGTGAGAATGTGTTCTGTACACATAAAGATGTACAAAATAATCTGTACATCTTTCATGAATGTACACTGATTGGCCTTCTTCAGGCTTTTTGCCACAAGCTTTATTTCTGGGTTCCTAGAAGCTGTGTTTATGTCCCTGCCACAGTTCACGTTTAACTACCATAGCCTGTTTTAATGGTGTCAAATGTGTACTTTGGTTTTCTGAGGTACAGGCTCCAATGAGTCCTTTTCTAATGGCCTGAGTCAGATATGCTTCCGTTTTCCACTATTCTGTCTTCTGTTTAATGGCTGGTTTTGCATCCTTCCATCTGCTAATTCTTACTTGTCTTAAAAGCTTTCGAGGAGTAAGCTCAGGTTACAGGGATGGGTTTACATACAGGTAGGAGTGCCTTAAGAGAAATATAATTAGAAATAGTTAAATTGTAAAGCTGTCTTAGGCCTTTTTGCATCAAATACAGTTTACTTTCATGCTCTCTGCTTTGTTGAGAATGGCTCCAGGTAACAATGTAAAAAAGTTGTAGTAGCTGTGCATTGAAGTCAGCAAATGTGAGTTTGAATTTACGGCAGACAGAAGCTATGCACACAATATACAATTGTGAGTTCTAACAAGAAATCTTTCATTGATAACATGAGCTTACTAGTGCATGGTTCTGATGAAATAAAAAATAATTTTTAAAAAAAACTTGTATATTAGAGATTTTAAGTCTGTAGGAAACTATTCTACTCTAGTCTAGCTGTCTTCATAACATAGCAGAATTCTATACTACATCATATTCACATCTTGCATTTGAGCCAAAAATATTTTTAGAAAGACATCACTTTTGCTGTTACTTTAAGCAATAGAGATTCCACCATGTCTGATAGTAAGTCATTGATTATCCTCACTGTAGAAGTTTTGTATTTGTATTCTGACTTCTAAACAATGCATACATATGTAGATTTTGGGTTTTCCATCCATATTAAAAAAAAAACAAACAAACAAACAAAAACCAACCCACACCAAAAAACAGAACAGCTGTACTGTCTAGAAACTTTCCTACATAAGTACTTGATTGAATCAGTTCTTAATCTTCTGATAAGATGCTAGAAAGATTGCATGGAAGTCTTTCTCAATGCTTGTTTGTCATATTACAGGGAGCTGATTCTTCCAGGAATCATTAACATAGACAAATCATTCTTCGGTTAAAGTTACAAAACCAACCAACCAAACAAAAAGATGTACTGGAAAAAAATACATTTTCAAATATACAGAAAAAGACAGTTACAAAGTATATAATATAATTCATTGTTATTTAAGGGATATTTCAGCAAAAAGTGGGGGGGGCACATTTAAGCAGCTGTGAAGAAAATCCATTTTAAGTAAAATTCAAAGGAATAATTGCCTTCAAAAATCTGGTGGTGCTTTTCTACATTTATCTAGTAGTTAAAACATGTTCTTGCAATGTGAGTGATTTGATTCAATTTCTGCCTAAAGGAAGAAATTCCTACCTTCTGAGTGTTTCCCCTCCTTAACAATGTTATTCTTAGGTTGTTGCCTTTTAATCCCTACTATTGAAAGTATTGCACTTGGTGTGAAATAATGAAGTATTAAATGAGCCAAAGAGAGAATAAGTAAGTTGTTCAGGAATTGAGAGTCTATTGATCAGATTTTCCTTTCTCAGATTCAGATACCAAACTTACTTAAGACATAAGTAGTTCCAGTGTATTTGTGAAATATATGCTAATAAAGATGGTATAGTTGTCTTTGTTGGAATTTGCTTTTTGTTTAGGAACAAAACTTTGTATAATCTTTCAAGTAGACTAAATTGGTGAGATGCAATTCTTGGAAAAAGCAATTTGATTCTTCTGGTCAGTATCAAAAGGTTTGTATGTTCTTGCAGGGATCTTTAGCTCCTGATCAAAAAAGGAGTTCAGATCAAAGCTGCACTTAACGTATGCCAGTCCTACACTTTATACCATAAGCAGTTATATTTTAATTATTTGTGGTATAGTGGCCTTCCTACTCTGTTTAAAAATTAATTTCTGGTAAGTAGCTTAAGTTGCAGTTCCTTAGCTCTTTACAGTTCCTAATTGTCTGGGATATATTTATACTTTTGAAGGAGGAAGGAATACATCCATAAAAATTTCCAGTAGGATGAGAACTTTAATGACATGTTCAGAGCCTTTTCGGAAAAAAAAAAAAAAACAAAAAGTTAATGGTACAAGTATCATAATATCTTCTATGTTTACATGTTTAAATGATAATGCAGGTTTCTATCTAATATTTCAGAATTCCTTATGTTTGAAAACAATGCAAGTTAAACATTTACTAATGCCACTATATCCATTCTTTTAGGTAAAGAACAATCTTCAGGAGAGATGAACATGCACCCTGTCTCAGCAGCTCCACTGTCTGTGTTTAGTAAAGAATCAAACTCATCAAAACATAGTGATCACCATCACCACCACCATCATGAGCACAAGAAAAAGAAGAAGAAACACAAGCATAAGCATAAGCATAAACATAAACACGATAATAAAGAAAAGGAAAAGGATCCCTTTGCTTTCTCTAACAGTCCAGCCAGTGCACGATCGATCCGTTCCCCATCACTTTCAGACTGATATCAGTGGCTTCTCTGGAGTTCAACTTGCAATATTCTCTGAATACTTAGAAGGATGTATATAACTATAGCTTCTACCTTTTTTTATGGAAATAAGAATATGTGAATTGCCTTAGCAATTCAGAAGCTCTGCCACCATCGTCATTTGAAGCCTTCTGTTTACATATGTGGTTGTTGAAATAATCTGGTTCAAAAAATATGTTTTATGATTCTGAGTCATTTTCTATTTCACTGTTCTCCACACCTCCCACTCTTTTTTCCATTTTAAACAAAGAAAACAGTCCTTTATGTAAGGGCCCCTTGTCCACTGGCAACCCCCTGCACATCATGCTGACCATGTGTACTGCCAGAATCAATTATGTTTTAATCCTTTGAAGAATGTTAGGAGACAGAGTATGTTTTAAGCAAAAGCCAATTGCCAGACCTTTGGTGAAGTGCTGTTTCCAGAGTAGTATTGTATAACTAAGTGTAGACCTCCTGAGAAGACGGGGTTTTTCTGTAGTCTTCAGTTGAGCTGTTTCTTGCTTTAACCATTGCAATGTAATGTCAGAATTTTAAGAACGGTATATGGAATATTTGCCTTTTTCAGATACTAAAACTCTTAAAAAAAATCCAAGCTGCTTTTAAGCTGCAGGTATTTATTATGGACATGACCCTCTGAATATAATGACATTCTGCAATTATGTTTTTGGAATTTTAGCAAAATGCTTAATGCATGTTTTGTCCTGTAATCAGGCTTTTAAAAATCCAATAAAGTTTGCGAATTATTTTGACAGAGGCAGAATTTTTTCTTTAGACTTGACATTGAAATAGGCCTTTGAAAGATGGATTTGCTAAAATTAAAATATTTTTGAAAAGCTTAAATATTAAAAGATTGAAAATATATATATATATATATATATATTTCCTTCTGCTGAGGTGAGGGGTGGTTTTTTAGAAGCAATTCTATATGATCAGCTCATGAATCCACAGGAGAAATACTTCAGTAGATTAATCTAGATCTGGGAAATTAAATGATGGATACATTTAAATGTCTTTAGCTGTGTTTTATGCAGTGTACTATTTACACCCAGCAAATGTTTTATTTAAAAACTTGAGGTTTTAGAAATTTTGATAATAGAGATAAATCATCTCTGACACTTTTTATGTGTTTTCTTCATTTGTATGTAGAGGCAGGAGTTTTATTTCAGTGCACTGGTTGACTTCTGTTGCCCAGAGTTCACATTTAGCTTCCTATAAGATGGTTGTATCTGAGTTAAAGATTTTTTTCCTTAATTTTTCCCAAATTCCTGCGTGAGACTGATTCTCCTTCGTAGGGCAAAGAGAGAAATTTCAATAGGGACCCAAGAAGATTTTTTTTTTTAAAGCCATATTCTTGAAGAGTTTCATGGAAGTTAATAAATACTTTTATATTGTATACCTGCTGTTGAATCCTGTAGTTTTTTCTAATAACAAAAATCTGTAGAATGGAAAGATGATAGACTCAGGTATTTCATAATACACATATACTTATTTTGTTATTCAAACAAAATGTTTGAATAGTACTGCGTGGATAGTTGTGCTAATCATTGTGCTTGGAACATGTTAAGATATGTTTGGGCTGGATTCAGACATGATGGACCTGGGCAGCATCACAGCCCGTCCCAGTCTGCTACCATGCCCACAGCTCTTTGCATTAGGTGAAGCCCACCTTGTGCTTACCTTCCTCTCTAACAACAAGTGCAAGTTTTGACAGTTTAGATGAGCTAAAGGTGCAACAGGAACACACCTAAGTGTGGGTAGAATGAGGTACTGACCAGCTTAGCAGCCTCTTGAGCCAGTAGCTGTTATGTTAGCACTGTGAACTGCGAATCACAGGGAGAGGTTGGGAGGCCATAGTAATAGCTTGATGGAAATATTTTTAGGTGTTTTTCCCTTGGCTAGAGAGTGAGGTAACAGTGCCAAAGGTGTTTGTGGGAGATCTGGACTAATAAGCAATGAAAGCTGTCATTGTTCGGGAGAGCAAAGGCAGATACATTTATGTTTTAAAAATGAGGTCATGGATAACTTAGTCTGGCATAGTTTCTACTTTTGGAGCTGTGGATTTACACTCTTATGCTGAGGGGGAATGTATTGTTCAGTGATAAAGGCACAGAACTAAAGCAGAGCTGTAACACGGTAATTCTACCATCATGTATTTGGCTGTATGACTTTAAGTGAACTATTGAATATATGCTGAGGAAATATGGCAAAGACACTGTTAGTTAAGGAAAAAAAACCCCACAACAACAACAAAACACTAAAAAGACTTTTCCGTGCAGTTTCTGAGGTTATGTCATGTCCTGGTTCAGAATATCCATTAATGTGTTCGATGAGATACAAAGTTTGAGGTCTGCAGGTGGTACAACATGGACAGGCAATGCTCACAAACTGTTAGATATGCTCAGGAGTCAGAATAATTGGGTGGATTGCACAGGTGATCCAAAAGCAGCAAGCTAAAATTCAGTAGGAATGAACATGAAATACTGAACTTGAGGGGAAAATGAAGTGCATGAAAGCCAGCTGTTCCCCTTGTCTTGGAAGGTGCAGTGAGGTAGAAAAGCACCTGGTCACACAGAGGTGGGGAACTTGATACTATTGCAAAAGTAAAACTTGAGGATTAACAGGATTTTTTTAATGTAAGATGTGAAAGTAATTATTCTATCAAGTGCCAGTGATTTTAGGCAACACATTTTAAGAAAGAGGCAGGCAAAAGCCCCCAAATAAAACAATTGGACACATTGTGTATAAGAAAAAAAATGATGTGAGTATTCCCTGTTTAGAATGAAAAGAAGTCTGAGGAAAGAACTCTCCCTTCTAATATCTAAAAGATTGTTACAACAAAAAATATTTATCAGTTGTTCTTGATACTTCCTGTGAGAAGGGAGGGATTAGTTTTATTTGCAAGAAAAAAAAATTGCTGAATGTTAAAATGGAAAATATCCTAACAGGCACCTAATGATGATGTGAAAGCTCTTGTAGGTTTTTAAACAGCAGATTGGCAGATGTCTGCAGAGTACGTCTGTGGGATTCTTGATCCTACCACAGTGCAGCGACCTTGCTGCTATACTTCATTTTCCTGGTTTCTTTGATCTTCCATTTTTGTAAGTGAAATGACTGCAGTGGCTCCCCAAATGCGATGGGCAATTGTGGAAGGCTTAGGAAGCGGAGGTCTTTGCCAAAGATCTTATTGATTGTGATTTAGCTTGGATTTTTCTTCTACTGAAAAAAATCAATGACTATTTCAAAGTTATGACCTGACATCAATTCAAGTTAAACTTTGTATTTTGAATGGTAGATTAAACTCTTTATCCTTGCCACCTTCAGACCTCATAGGTTGGCTGTAACCTATGTAGTTGATTTTGATCTGGGTTCTGATGTTCAGTTAAAACTTGTGGTTTGTAGTGCACTCTTGAAATAAAAAGAGAAATACTTAAGTGGGATAATATCAAAATACTGGAAGAATATGTGTTACACAGATAAAGTAGAAATTCATATGTTGTTGAAAATGCTCAGAGTTCAGAGTCTGGAAAATTTATTTTTACATCTGCATTTCTAACATTAATTCCTTTATGTTGTTTATTATAAACATTATAATACACATAAATGTAGGGGAAATGTGTAATATTAAGATCTATATGCATTTTTAATGCAGACTTTTCATTTATCTTGGCTTTTTTTTCTTTATTTCTCATCATAATTATAGAATAAAATGTCCTTGAAGTAACTGCTGCATCAGATTCATAGACATGCTCAAGTACCTAACTAGGACACAGCTTCTTTCCTTAGGTGTCCAAGTAAGCATTCATTTCAGCTTTGAGGGGTTCACTACCAGGCCCTGTCAGTCTGTCCTTGTGTTGAGGAAGGACATCAGGACACAACTTCATTGTTTTCTTGGGTGCGCTGGTGCCTTCCTTCTATCATAAATCGTGCCATCCCATAAAGTACTCCAGCTGGCTTTAGAGTTTATATCAATGAACAACAAGGTATCTTACATTGTTCAGCTTTTTGAGATATAAAAGCTGTTTAGCTTTAGTTGATTTCATATTCCTAGAAATGTGATAGCTTTTGTCAATTTTAATATAAGGAATTTTTTTCATGTCGATATTTTCAGTTCCTTAAGTTTCTGTGAATAAACTGCCTTAAGAACCTGATTTTTTAATGAAGCATCAGTATTGCACAGGGGCCCTTAAAAGACACAAGGTAAATAGAAATGTTTTGGATTAAATTTAATTACTTATAAATTTTTATATATGCATAAAATATAATTTGCATAAATAATATTATATACTATATTCATATATTATAATAAAATTTTATTAATAGAATGTATTTATTTGCTGGTTTTACAATTTTAAATGGCAATAATAATATATATAATAATAACATATGTGTTCACATACACATTAAGCCATGACAGCTAATATATAAAGTCTGCATAGTCATCTGATAGAGTAAATGCAGTTTTTCTAAACACATTTCCAAGGTTTTCTTTTATTATTATTTTTGTCCAGATAAATTTGCAACATTAGTAAACTTTGTTGATGTAGATGAGTCATGATTTCATTTGAAAGACTGTATTTTATTGAAAAATACTTCACCTAGTATAGTGCTTAGGATTTGGTAAACATCATAAAGTGACAGCAAAAGTTGAAAGCATATTTGGCTAGATTTTTTCATTTCTGGGTGAAAGTGAAACTGCATGAGTGTGCTTTGGGCTGATCTAACAGCTTGCCACTGCTGTGGCAAGGGGCTATTTCTCCCCCAGCTCCTCCCTGCAGTCCCATCTTGGATTTTCTGGGACCTAACTGTGCTCTTCTCTAACCTGCAAATAATATCAGGGTAATTCTTGCTGCCTTAGTGAGCTGAAACTTTTGGAAAGAGGCTGACAGTGAGGCAGATGCACAGCTTGTGGGGACAGGGAGGGAGGGAGGCGTGAGGAGGAGCAAACCTCTCTTTGGCAGCAGCCACTGGTTCGTTTGGCTCCATGGCTCTTTGCGACTTCACCCCGAGAAAACAATACGATAGGGTGAATTCAAGTTTTTACATCTGTGTCTCTTTGGGAGTTGTAATTTTATTGTGGATTGGTCGAGTGAATGTTTTGAATCAGATTCATTTTGGAAATTCTGGAAGGCTGGAGTGAGATGAGCATACGTGACTGGCAGTTATTTTTTTCTTTGCTGTGTTTAAAACGGAATGGTCTCAACAATAAAGGGCTAAAGAAACTCTCTTCAAAAAATTACTCCGAAGGTCATTTCAGGTCAAATAGGTGGTTTTAATTTTTTTTTTTTTTTTTTAGATTATTATTCTATTTTATTCTAGTCTATTTTACTTTTATCCACAGGACTGAATTTCAAAGGAGTGTTAACATGAAGCATTTCATTCTGAAAATGCACTTTTCATTTGCTAAATGTTCCTGTATTTTATAAATAAATCATACTGTAAAATATTAGTAACTAATAAAACTTCTAAATGAAAATATGCCTTAAAAAGAAGGAAAAAGTCTGAAAGTACAGTAGGAGTGAAAGCATATTTCAAGACCTGATTGACTCTTCCCCTTTTCAAAAACTTATTTCAGGAAAAAAAAGCCTCTTCTGGAAGTTATCTGTTCCTCACCGTTCCAGGAAACGGAGGGATGACTCAAACTTGCTCACGTTTTAAAAGCTGTTTGAATTCATGTGAGTAACCCTCTGTTTCTCGTGGGTGCCGGAATGGCTTGTGCCAAGCCTTGCTGTGTCTGCCTGGGTGTGGGTTTCAGTGTGGGACCCAAGGGGACACCATGGGAGCAACGGAAAGGTGGCCATGGTTTTCCTTCCATGCCCAGCTACAGCATATACAGAAGCAGTCCTGGACCTGGCTTACCTTACACTACTGGCTTTGCTGAGCTTCTCATCACTTACTTCACTAAATCTTTCAGGTTTTTTAATGCCTTAAACTTTGGCATTATTGAAAAGACTTTTTGGTCTTTTCTTAGCTTATCTCCCACCCAGGAGTCCAGTTGAAGCATATGAGGGAAAAAGGTTTTTTAGCAATTTTGGAAATATTTGAGTACAGCTTTTCAAGTTGATATGACGGTCATGAAAGTTATTCACAGTGCATTATTGTTTTGCTAGTTTTAGTCATTTAATTCCTTACAAGCTAGGACAAGACACAGAGGAGGAGAGAGAACAAAGCTTTTTTGTACATCTCTTCACAGAAGAGAGAAATACAATTACATTGTAGGAGAATTGATAAAGAATTTCAAGGAATTGGTTATTGACTACTGCTATGATGGAGGAGATACGAAAACCTCTAAATAGTGTGGAGAGGGCAGTTGAAAACAGTACTTTTGTTTCAATAAAAGTTCAACAATTTAGTTGGAGACAAACGCATTTATAAAATGAAAACAAGACACTGATAATATAACACAACAGCTGCTTAATTTTTGACTGTTGTCCTTGAGTGCTGTATTCCTTGGTGTTAATTGGGAACCTAGCAAGAGCTCCATTTCTTTTCCAGAGTCAAGCAATGTGTTGTGACAGAATACCTGTCATCTAACTGAAACCAACAGCTTGGATATTTTCTTTTAAATTTCCTTCAATGATTTATGCTATCAGGAATAAAAAAAGCTTCTAAATATGTGGTTTACTGTTGTTCTGCAAAAATCAAATATACTTTGAATGTAACTTACCTGTTCTGTAATTATGTATCTAATGTGTACTTGGGCCACACAGAACTAGAGTCTGGAACTGGCCTTTGGGCACAGAGGAGCTATATTTTTATCAGAAATACAGTTGTAGTTTTAAGTTGAGCCAATGACTTGTACCTGCCCTTAGATTCTGAGCCAATTTTAGGCCATTAGTTTCACCATTTGGAGCAGGTAATATGAGGCCATTGAGAGCCCCTTCCAGCTTCCTCAGTTTGAGTGCCAGTTTTTCCTCATTCATCTTTTCTTGTATTAAATATGATGGAGGCTTCACCCAAGGTTGACAGGAAGATTCAGTCTGGGCAGACTTTCAGGCTGGGATGATCCTGCTCCATGTGCTGGGCTCTTGACAGTTACCTATCTGCTACAGAAAAACAGGGAAGCTGTAAATGTTACACCATTTTTATGAAACTCCTATTTAAAGTCAAGATGAATTAGTATAAGGCATTCATAATGTTATTGCTATTAAAAGAAGCTCCAGATGGTGAGTTGTTACATGTCTGATACCTAATATTCCTGGGACTTTGACATTCATTAGAGGGACATGACTATCCCAGCTTTTTGGATCCCTGTATCATTCAGACTTTTTAGAGGGTTTTCTGCATCTGCAGAGTTCCTCTCTGTGAAGGCAGCATCTCTCTCTTCCTTTACATTACTACTCAAGTCCTCTATTTGCATGCAAATAACCTCTCTGCTCTTCCAGGGGGACAGGATAGAACAGATAAGAAAGACTTGAGTTCACCCAACTGAGCTGCAGTTGTAACTGCCAGGACTTTTTCTCCTTCTGCATCATGACTGATATTTTCGTCTGTTTTCTATAGCCTCAGGGTGTCAAGGTTTCAGACCCCCTTGGAATGAGGAACAGAACCAGGAGATGGAAGTATTTTTATGCAGAAGGCACCAGTACATGCCATCAAATAGTCTTTGAGACAATTACAGAGATGGTTAAAACTGTGCATTTGTGTGGGTGAGAGTAGTCTGTTAATTAGCTGCTGTTTACTTCCAAAGCTTCTTGTTTTACTTGCTCAGAGTTTTTGACTTTCTTCAGTGTGTTCTCTGCTGCCGGGATGGACAGAGTTCTGCCCAACACAGCCCCAGCACAGTGGAGCTGATCGGAGAGGCTCTGCCTGCTGGGCTGAGGGTCGCTCTGGCACTTCAGCAGCAATGACCAACTTGTTTGATCAAAACATAAGCAGCGATTCACCTCTACACACAGCTTGCATCCAGCTCCTTGTTTACAGGCCAGCCTGTAAACAGGCAGCTGAGCAGCATTTTCAGCCTGGAGGAAAACAGATAGTTTTGTTTAGGATTGGGCATTTTTTTTCTTTTTAAAAGGGTAGCCTCCTGTTAAACATATTAAGCATATGAAATTGAGCTAATCATGTACTATGTTCTTTCCACTCGGAGACTGTAGGGGTTTTTTTTAATATATAAAATTTGTTCTGAATGATTGCAGGATTGCTATATAAATTGACTTTATATGGCACTGACCATGTCCTTCTGAGTTAATAATGCTCATATTAAGGTTTGATTCTGAAATATAGCAAAACCTCAGTAAGGCATATGGAAATGAGAGGCCCCGTTGTGAGCTAATGACCTCTGTGAATGAACGAACATGTCAGCACCGTAAAATGAGATACACTTAATAGCTTTTTACAATGGATGCTTGTATACGATACACATCAGCGTACTGTGAAGTGGCTTGTTATGATAAGACCATAATATAGAACTTTTCTGTTGAAATGGTTCTCTCTCCCTACTTCTTGGGAAATATTTGTTCAAATAAATATGTGGGTTAGTGAGGCAACAGATAGTTATTTGTCTCTCAAGTGTGAGTAATGTAATATGAACAAGCATTAATGACCTAACTCCTTAATTCAACAGGAGATCCTTATTTTTCTTACACGCTAGCTTATTTCTTAATGTTTTGGAATCCATTGCTCAGTGTGTGTTGTGTGTTCCCAGGGGAGCTGAGTGCAAGCTACAGGCTTTGGATAACTCTCAATTCTTCTCAACTTTATCATCTCTTGGACTTCTTCAGCTCAGTGACTGGCAACTATGTGTATCTGCTCCCCAAATCATCTGCTAACATCTGCCTGAAATAATGAAAAGACTCACAGTTTTCAGTGGACATGAGAGGTAAAATGGGCCAAACCATCCATGTGATTTAGAAGTCTTTGCCCAATTTCCAGAATAGACTCCTGCATGGTGAAATCAAAGCCCTGTGAATTTCTATGAGACTTCTTACTTTTTGATACACATCTGAAACAGTTCATACAATCACTGCTCCCAGGGCAGAGGCAGCGGCAGGAACAGGTGCTTTGGGCTCAGTGTTCCAGAGTGACTTAGACTGACCCGTGATGAAAGTCAGTCAAACATGAAGTAGAAAGTTTAAGCTAGCCCAGGGAGTCAGGGAACTATGTGAATGGATCAAGAAGTGGAACAAGGAATCAGTGACAGAGAATAAAGTCAAAGGAAGATCTGAGAGGGAACAGCAACAAGAGAAGCTGGGCATCAAGGAATGGTGGGCAAAGATCACATGACAAAATCCCTTTGAACCACAATCCCAGAAGTTGGGTTGTGGACAGAGGTTTGGGAGTCTCAGTGCTCCTACACAACAGGTTTCATAATCGTTTGCTAAAATACATGCTATATTCCTCTGTAGATATCAGTTACCAAAAGGATTGCAAACTGCAACAGCTCTTAGTTGCCATTCTTTACCTTGTGTGAGCCTTATGTTTTCCAGTGCTGCTGCTGAATCACAAAAGTGTCAACAGGTACCACTTCATCGACACTAGAAATTGCTCTTCTCTGAATTCGATCTTTTTTAAAAAAACCCACAAAGTATTCTCTTTAGAGAATATTATTAAGGTTGCAATTCAAGTGGACATAAGACCAACTGGGCAACTTTACTCAGCTCCTTGGCATCAAAGTATGATACTATCTTAAAGCAGTGTCTTGAGTGGGGAATGAGGCTGCAGGAGGAATCAGGTCATGCTCAGATCAGCTCAGTCTTGTTCTGGAGGGCTGAATCCTGTTTCTATGTCTCTACAGACAGAATTATTATGGGATGCTGCCAGGTCATTTTGGCTATAATTTTCAGAAGAGGCTATTTTTAATTTCTCTGTTCAGCTCTCAGCTTGAGACACACAGCTCCAATTAGCACTGCTGAGTCTTGATAGCTTCAGCTGGAGATATGTGCTGCACACATCCAGTACAGCAAGTCTCGGGTAGTGCCTGTTACAGACTGTAGTAGTAGTGGTATATAATGCTATGAATTCTAGAAACTGGGATTCTTGAAGTCTTAAGGCAGGCGCTTAACATTAGTGGAAATAGTTTGTTAATGTCTCATCTGAAAATAGTGATAATGTTGCCTTTACCTCAAAGGAGTGTTGTCACAATCTTTTAGAAACTGCTTGGACACTACTGCAAGGACATCTTTCTTGACCATCTTGTCCAGAAAATGATTTTGAATGGTTCTCCATAAATAAAGAAGTCAGGAGTTTGTATGCAGTGATTATGCTGGGCTAGTCTGTGTTGCTGTTCGTGACACTGGCAGCACCTGGAAGATTCAGCTGGTCCTGCAGCCCCAATGTGCAGCTGTGCAGCACATGAACAGCAAAGAGTGTGATACTGGGCCCCTCTCTTCTCGGCAGCATTTAACATTGCAAAATGGATCTCACTGAGAGCAAGCTGGCTCAGAATTTCTGATCTGGAACAGCTCCCTGACTTGGTTTGCAGTGTGGTGTTGATGTGGGGAAGGAGATGGAGCAAGGATGCTGTAAGACCATCTGTTTGTTGCTGTGGACGATGTAGTTTGAAACAAGGGTCTACAGCACCAGGACCTGTGCAAAAAGCACCTGAATAAACAGGATACACTGGGGTCAGAGCAGCAGAGCCATGAATCAATGTCTCACCAGAGGACATACTCTGGTGAGAGTGGGAATCTACCCTAGTTTGAGTATTTTGCATTTAGGTGACTGTGCTGATACCTATAAGAGCATGCTAAAGCTGGTTGTTGCAGAGAGATGAATATAGTAAAAAGTGCAGGAGAAATGTTGGCCTATGTTGGTGTCTTCTGCAACACAGAATTGGTCACTGTCTCGATCCGGTCCTCAGCAGCAGTGAAATGTACAACCAGCTGGGAGCTCCTTCTGTAGAAGGCAGGAGACAGTCCCTCTCCCTCAGCCATACTGCAAGCTCCCTTCAGCCTTGTGCTGCATGTTGAACACCATGTGTCTCCTCAGTATTTGATCACTATTTCTATTTGACAAGCAACCTTGGAGCTGGGATGGAATATAATTCATGTCAGTGGCTACTTGCCATCCCTTGTTATATCTGCCTGTTTTAAGGTCATTGCAAAACATTAGAGGGACTTCTGGTGAAAATAATTGGTTTTCTCTCTGGACAGTGTTCCAAATTTAGCACATCCTCTCCGAAGCTTAGCAAAGCACTTTCCTGGAGCTGCATCAAGCACCAGTGTTTAAAGCTTAGTGTTGATGTCTGTTGGAGATGATGTTGTAACAGTTAGAAGCCCTTGTCACACTTTGAGTGATGGTCTTGTTTTCTGGAAAGCTCTCTAACATCTTGGAGATGTCAAATTTTGGAATTAAATGCTGACTTTAATGCAGGAATGTTCCCCATGGGCCCGTATGTTTCATCCAAAAATCCAAATCTTTGTATACAATCGTTGCTGTTGATTCCCAGTTTAGGAGAGTGTCTCAAATTCCCCCCAAGTTTGGTGTCACCAAAAAAACCCTCACATCTCTTTGCAGCTAATCAGAGAGAAGGGCTGGGCATTAGGAGATCATCTGAGTCTGAAGATATTGAAGGAACCCTGGATTAGTAGCCTTGGAACTGAAGATTTATAAAGTGATTTTGTGTATTATATTCCTTTTCCTGGAGGGACCGAATCCCTTTCTTCACAAAATGAGACACCCCTTTTCTACTTCTCTGCACAGTTCATGCTCCTCAGGGATGGGAGGAGTTCCTTCAATTAAATATAAACAAAAAACCCAAGATTCAGTTGCTATGTGGAGAATAGCAATTAGTGTGAATGTTTTAATTTCATTTCAGTCACACAACGCTGTGAATGTTTAAAACTCTTTACTTGTTTTAACCCTTTTATTCATGTTTTCTAAGTGAGGAAATTGATTTGGCTTAAAACTCCCCGGAAAGGCCTGGGTAATCCTGTCACTGAAACACAGAATTTCTTTGTGTAATGGATAAAGCACAAGATTGGGAGCCAGAAAGTGCCAGCTCCGGGACTGTTCCCTCAAACATTCATAACAGTTATGGATTCATTCAAAGGGAACTGCTTGTTTTTGTCATGAAGTGTGAACTTAGCCATCATGTTGTTGCACCACCAGCTCAACAGTATTTTGATGGAAGTGAACTTTTGATATAAAGTTCAAATCCAAGTTGCTTTGTGGCACCATGTGGAGGGTAAGACTTAGTATCAGGTAAAGGAAGGAATCCTTTTTCTGAATGAACAACCCAGCTGTGCGTTACTGCTGTGCCTGTTGCTAATGTTATTTCTGATGAGGCATGTTTACTTACTTTCACCATGACTGTCCGGAAATCCCATGGCAAGGAGCGTCAGAACATTTGCCAAATCACTACTTCACCCATCAAGCTGATTGTTTCATGTTATTCGGTCTGGTTCACATTAAGGGTTTACTCCATTGCTGTCTTTCTGTCTTTGCTCTTTCAGGGTATATTGATTACTTGTTTTAGGTTTTATAACAAACAGCCCTTTTTGAGAGATTACTCCCCCCCTTCTCTCACTGAGCCTGTGGTGTGTTAGTAAATATAGCATTAAACTCTTCTACTTCAGACACAGTCTCTCAAAGGCAGTTCATCCAAAAGAATCAAAAGCAAACTCTTTCCACTGGTTAATTATTATTATTATTATAATGTCTTTTGCAAAGCAAACAAGAAAGAAACAGCCTACCTATAAAATGGAAGGAATGTAATAAAACTGAAAAGGGCTTAATTTCTTCTCCTGACAGGTATCTTATTTTTCCATACACCAAAAGTGGTGTAAGAAAGAGAAGTCCTGCAAGCGGAGGGAGGCCAGTGCTGCTTGAGAGCCAACTGGCTGCGTGAAGGGAAAGTCTGGCAGCCTGGAGGTCTGACTGGCTGGGGGCGTGCACAGCCGAGCCCCTCACGCCAGCATGACCAGGGGGGCTGAAGCCTCTCCAGGGGGCTCCTCTAGAGCCCAGAGGAGCTTTGAGAGATAAAGACAGGCCTGAAAGGCTGTCTCAGATCTGCTGTCTGCAGTCCCTGTAAAACTCTGCAATGGACAGAGGGGGCCTTTCACAGCCTGGGCTTGGAAGCCTGGCGAACTCCCCAGCCTCTGATTTAACAATTTCGTCTTACTTCCAACCTTAAATGAATGGCGAAAGCATAAGGGATCAGAGAGAGAAGACTGTTGCTTTGAAAGAGAGAGGCAACACCTTCTTAGAACCCTTTGCAAGTTATACCATTGCTCTTACTTATTTGCACAGTTCCACATTGATCCTGCTGTTTTTAACTATTGCTAACGAATGACCTGAATTAATAGAGGGGTGAAACTATGCTGGAGAATACATGCTCCAATAATTAGTTTTTAAAAATGGATTATTTGTTTTATTTCTACTATGCATAGGTTGCGTTCACACCTGAATTGGCTTCTTGTTGTGCTTCAGAAATTCCTGAGCATCTTGCAGGTAACTTGAGAAGGAAACAAGGTGTGATTGTGTTCTGTAAATCCTTTAAAATGTCTTTTCAAGTATATCCTGTGCTTAATTGTACTTCTGAAATTCACGTCAGTCCCTTGGAAGATGTGTGAGGACTGATAATTCAAACAGCAAAATTCTACCTTGATAGTAATTACATGTCTTCTGAAGGTGCTATGAGCACTTCGTAAAGGGTAAAATGTGGGGTTTGTGCCAAGGTGTTTATATACTGAACATTAAATGGAAATGACTGTCGGTGGGGCAAGACGAGAAATTGGAAGGACAGGTGCTGTCACCTGTTCCTTTGTGTCAGGCTTCCCTAGGCTGTTCTATTAGGTGCTTCTCTCTCTGAAGTAATGGATTTATGGGTGGGATGATAATAAGAGTCATAGCAGGCCAAGCCTGAAGGTGTTTTCACCTTTTCAGTCAAAAGGGGTGATAAGAATATCAACACTGGCACTAAGAATAACAGACGTGGAGGAATGGAGTTACTGAACCTTAGAGATGAACCAAAGAAATCTAACCTAAAATTAGACTGTGAGAGAGCTTTTTGGAGTTTTCTGAGTCAGCTCAACAAGTCTTAATTAATGAAGTCTGACACATGCTTATTTTAATATTGTGATCCATAACAGCAAACTCTAGGTGGAAGCGAGAAACTTAACTGAACACAACTTGGCAAGTTGCTGTGGTGTCTGAGTTGTATATGCTCTTTTGGCTATGTGGATATGTTGCAGAAGAGTTTACAACTACTTAAACTGGAAATGCTCAAAGCCCTAATGAAAGGTTTGATATTTGAAATGTGGAGGAAGATTGTGCTCTGGGCACATGCCAAAAAATGAGAGAGGAGTTGACGCTGCCTTAGCTGGATTTGAGCTTTTGTTGGCTAAAAAGTAATAAGCTGGGAGAAGACCTGAGAAAAAAGTGCATGTCTGGTAACAGGAAACTGTATTGCTTAGACCTTCTACAGGGACTCCTTGCTGTGCTGTCCCATTCTCTGGCATGCCTGTCATGAAGGCAGTTGAGAGCTGTCAGGAAACACAGTGCCAGGAGACAAGAGATGGCATGTAAAGCTCTCACCTGCCCCAGCCCCAAGCCTCTTCCTTGGTGTCCTCTCACAAGCACATTGCCTCACTCTGCTCGAGCCTCACAGACCCCTGTCCTGTGCACATGGACTGCAAAAAACAAAACAAAACAAAACAAAACCCACACTGGAGAAGTGGCTTTCAAACCTTTTGTTTAGTAGAAAGTGGCTAAACAAGTCAATGTGATCACCAGCTTAAACACAGTGTATAGGTCCTAGTCTCTGCTGGGAAGTTTGGGAGCCCATTTGAAAACGAATTCACAGAAGTAGCATTGATGGTAAGAGATCCTGCAAGAACTAAAGCAAAACCTCAGGACATGCAAATAAACATCCATTTCTTAGTATTGCTGTATGCTTACTTGCTGCTGCTTGTGAACAGTATGGTGCAACTAAGAAATCTGATCTCATTCCTCAGGTCCTGCTTATTCTTTACCCTCCTAGGAAGGGATATGGTGACATTGACTTGCCTCCTTCGTTTAGGTCATGGTTCTGTAGTATTTCATCTCATCACACAGCTAATTAAATATGCAAGCACTTATAAATTATGGTCTATCAGTGAGAAAATTCTGTTGCAGATAAGTCTCCAAATTTGTTGTTGTAAATCTTGAATGTCTCATTGACACGTGGTTAAAACACAGCTGTAAATCTCTTCATGATACATGTGGTGAGGAAGGAAACACACGGGAGTTTTTCATGACAGCAGTTACAAGGAAAAGGCTCAGAGCTCCTCGTTGTTGCCAATCCAACCCCACTGGTGTCTGAAGTAATTAACATATTTCTGGTTTTGTACCACAGCTGGAAAATGATAAAAAGAAACAATAAAGATGCTTTTACCTGATTCCTGTCACTGAGAAATACAAACACCCATAAAAACCTTCAGATGTTTTCACCTGAGTTCAAATCAAACACTGCAAAGTTTATGGCTCCCACCCTCCACTTTTTCATATGGAGTATGATATAATCAAACTGTTTGAATCTTAAAAGTAAGTGTATATATAACATACACCAGCTTTGAAATATGCTTAGATGCTGATAAAAATCTGTCCAGTGCAAAAATTACCATTGTTTTGGGGAAATCTACAGTAAAATATTTTCTCCTAGTTTTTTAGTGTAAAATGTAGACACAAAGGAGAAGATGCATGGAGATACACTGCAGGAAAGATATATGGAGCTGCCACTGTCTCTTTCCTAATTAGTGTATGATTCTACAGGTAGGTGATCTAGTACTGCTGAACATGGTGGTCCTGTCATCCTCCCACTCCACTTCTGGAGATTCCTGTGCATCAGACCAGAGGCTCACCTTGATGGGGTGAGTCAGCTTGCTAAATGGCCAGAAACAAAATCCAACCAAAATCAGGGTAGGAAAAGACTATTTTGTGCCTTTTAGGGTACCCTAAATTAAATCCCCTGAGAGCCAAGTGAGGGTCAGAGGTGGTACAAGGAGGTGGTCAAGCGGTGCCAGCTGGGGCCTGCCACCCCCCAGATCTACTGGGCTGTGGGTGACACCCTGCTCTTGTGAACCAGCAGGAACTGAACCCTGTGGGAATTGAAGGACTTGGGGGGGTCAAGCACTCAACAATACTTAGCAAAAGGCACCTCCAGCATGTAAAGGACAACAGTGCAAAGCTGTAAGCTGGAGGCTGGATTTTGTAAGTGGGTTTGGAAGAGAAAGCCAGTGTCTTTGGGAACTACAAGTGGGAGGCTGTTCACTGTGTGTAGTGTGGGGATGCAGCTATGTGAAAGGAGGCATTAATTGGGAGTGCGGCTGCAGCACCCGTTCAGTAAAGCTGTTTGGTGCTCGCTTACATCCCTTCCATTCCATCAAAGCTTGAGCACTTTGCTGAATAAAGGCATATGGGACCCATAAAGCAGATTTAAGGAGATGGAGTCCAGGTGGCAAAAGGGTATAATGGGAAGTGACTTATGGGAAAATGTTGCATTCAAAACTCTTCTGTTGGTTTAGGTGACCCTGTAAATCCAGGCCCTGCTTTTAGTCAATGGGACTACTCATGAGAGCTAAATTGCTTATGGTGCAGGATTGAGCCTACTGAAAGGAAGAATTTTCAAGGAGGTCCGAATAAATGTTGTAACTCATGCTTATAGCGCTCTTGGTTTTTAGCACTAACCCAGTTGTGAACACAGCCAACCCATTTGCCATAATTTGTATGTTTGGTTGGCATGTGTTTACAGAGGGGAGATCTGGATTTATTTTAAAGAACTACTTTGCCCCTGGTTTCCGTATCCTTACCTTAATCCCTCTCCACAAAAGAAGCTCAAACAAAACCCCCAAAACCTCCCTCCCCCCACTTAACTGAAAAACTTGAAAGCAAACCCTGCACAGTGTACCTTTCATATGCACATAGGTACCTTGCAGTGAAATGAGAAACAGCAGAAGAGCTTTGCAATAACCATGACAGAGTAGGCAAGGAAAAAACAAAAAGCCTTCAGTAAAATACTGCTTTGTTAGATCTTAATAACAGAAAAAGTCCCCCTAGAAATAAATCCTCAACATGATTCTCATATGAAAGAGAATCCTTCCACGTTGAAACCAAATGTTCAAAAGTTCTGTGCTTTGTTTTATTAATGCCCATAATTTATTCTTCTTAGAAAACATCCCTTGCAGGCTGCCAGAGCGCTCAGTGTGGTATACATCATAATAAAAACAACTTAGAAGGCAAAAACGTTAGAACAAAAACAAAACTTTGAAAGCTTTAGTGAATAAAACCATGCAGGGGGGGGTCTGGAAAAAGGACACAGATGTTGTGAGGAATCAAAAGCAGAAGATAAATTGTAAGCAGGAATATAAACCGAGCTTTGAAAACAAACCGGAGTTGTTTTAGAAGTCTCAAATAGTTATATGTAAAATTCAAGTCAGAGATCATTTGTTCAGCCCAAAACCCTTCACTGCACAGCGGCTCCTCCCTGTAGTGTCCAAAACTAGGTCAGTTTGCTCCCAGTTTTTTCCCCAGAACTGAGTGCATTTTGATGCAGGGTCAGCTGTCATCATGACCAATACCTGCTCAGTCTAGCACTCTGAAGTCCCTGATCCACATTGCAGTTGGGCTTGTAGCTTCCTTTCACAATGGATTTTCAATGGGCTTCACATGAAATGCAAGGATGAGTTGTTCATTTATTTGAAGTAGCTTTTATACCCCAATTTTAGGTGATAAGAAACAAGAAATATTTTTTTTTCTTCCAAAAAAAATCAAGCAATTTCCCCGACTCCCAAAAGATTGAAATGTTTATGTTCTCTCCAGATGATAACTTTCTTTTCAGGAAGATGAAGATCCAGGCACTATTCTAATGGTGGCCAACCTTCTGGTCTTGAATTACAAATGATGCATGAACAAACCAAGTCATGCCATGGATATATTGGACCAACAGCTTCTTGCTGGCACAGCAGCTGGTGGGTGGTCAAAATTCCTCACCGTGCTTCAAAGGCTGATCTTATTGTATGACCTGCAAATCCATCTGTGTGTTCCACACCTGTGCTGCAGTGGGACCTCTTGGAAGTCATCATTCCTTCCTCTGAAAGCCTTTTCTGGAGTTTCTTGACTTCTCAGTTCTCTAGGGTATGTTGGCTGTATTTGTTGGCTACTCTCACCTGTGGATGGGTGTTACAATCTCATGCATTCATCTTTAGTGAAAAAGGTACAGCTCGTGGGGACTGTGTAGCTATGATATTGGTTCATTTTGTAATTTTTTTTTTTTTTTTAGTCTACATATCCCTTATTCCTGGTGGAATATCTCTTTACAAGCCTTTACAGCCGGGTTTCAGCACTGGGTGTTCTGTAGCAGGATAAGAAGAACCTTGAAACTTGTGGTGTTCCCTTTTTGGGCATATATATCTCAAGTTTCTTGAAGGATTTTATTAACTTGATACTTAGTTACAATTTGTGAGTTACTGTTTCATTTAAGAAATTTGTACATCTTGTTCTGAATGTGGAATTTGACATAACTTGTACATATTGTACAAGACTAGGAACTCCAAAATGAGGTGGAGCTGTATCTGTGTTAGATTACAGAGATGTTGTCTGGGATAGGGCATAGGGGTTGTCTTTGGGCAAGAAAACCGGTAGGAGAAGAGAAGGATAGGAGGTGTAGAAAGCAATGTTTTAGTGATATGGAAAGCAGATAAAGGAGCCATGGTGTCAGCCCTCAAGCCAAGGAGCAGTGTCTTGTCTGATACTGGTAATGATCTGCTCTCCTCTATAGCCCTTTTCTGGAGTGCCCTGCATGATGGCCCAAGTGATAAAGCTTTAAGGTATCTCAGCAAGTTCATGCTTTCTCAGAGGAAACTTTCAGCCTATGCAGAGTCTTTTCATGTTGGCCAGAGAGAACTGAGCTTCAGTTTATGATCTTTATGATTCTTCACATATCCACACTTCGTCTCCCCGCATGTGTTTACCAATAACTACAGTTTATGGCCATTTCTCTTCCATCACAGGCTTCCCATGGCAGTTACCCTCGAGGAGGTGGATCCTGCTGGTGCAGATTGGTAAAGCTGTGCTATTTTATAGCTGCTCGTATCCTGGTGTACTGTGGTTAGCAGAGCTCAGGAGGGGAGGGTTAATCTTCTGACAAAGGATCTTTAGAAGCTCTGGGTCTGATGACTTTTTTAATTGAAGATAAGGTTTTGCATAAACTGAGCATAAAGGATACCATAACATCCCTGGTGGCGGGTGAAGTCTAGTGAAAATAAAACATTTCACGTGAGGAAAAATGTTGTTGAACGGAAGAAGCAGTAAACCTTTGGAGTTTGAGCAAAGCTGTTATGCAGATGTAATACTGTAAATGAAGGGTTAAGAAAAGGAAAATATGCCAAAGCAAAGCCAGAGATACAAGACCACATCATCCATTCACATTGCAGAAGGGGTAACTCCAGCCATGCCTAGAAGGTAGCCGGACAGAGTATGTTTTTTCCATTAGCTCAGATCATGCAATTATGTTTGTACAGAATTACATATTTCTGCACAGCTCTGGCCACAGAAGCCATTTCTTCATGCTCAGACCTGTTTGCAGGAGGTGAAACTGAGCTGGGACATTGGAGATGCAGAGAAACTCCTAATGAAGCAAAACCACATGAGGTTGTACTTTGCAGGGGGTGGATGGTTGGATTAGGCGGTATATTAAGTAATCCCCCGGGATATTTTTCAACTGTAATTCACGCTCAATCATCAAATATGGAACAGATTAACAGGAGGAGGGGTTGTATATTTCTTGTAAGTCACAATCTTCTTTTATTCACGACTACAGTGCAATTGTTTTTGAAGCGCTCTTTTTTACAGTTGATTTTAGTGCTGCACTACCCATGACACATTTAACTGCAGATATAATTTTATAATTAATTTATTTGCAACAATACTGTTCAAAAATGAATGCAAAAAATGCAGGGATTAAAAGGAGTAATGTTCAAAAGGTCTTTATTTCTAGCAGGCTGAGGCATCTGTAAACACAACTTTTAAAAATAGGATCTTAATGTTAGCTCCGGAGATCCATATATAGGTGCTCAATGTGTGGCCTGATTTAAGTATATAGCTACTCCCTCTGATTGCACAAGATCAAGAGATGTTCAGATTTCTGATTCTGATGAGAACAGCTGCTTTAAAGCTGAGCCTGTATAATTTTTTCTCCTATGTGTCTGCAAAGGTTCAGTCTCACCCACTATTATCTCCTTACATTCTAAATATAGGAAAAGAATATTTTTTTTTATTGTTTTCATTAACCTTCCAGTATAGCCTGGCCTGGGCCGCATATGAAAGCATGAAACTATGCCCCTCAGTAAGTCTTCTCATCAGTGCATTTGTTGTAAAATCAAATTCCTGAATACTAATTTCTGAACCTAGTATACCTGGAAACTTGTCGTTTTGGTTTTCATTAGACTGGATGTTTTGCATGATCAAAATAGGACTTTGGTGGATTTTTAATTCCTCATCCAAGACTTGCAATTTACTGTCTGCCCAGCTGCATTGCTCCTTCAAATGGGAAGTAGCTGCCTGACACACCTGGAAATTTCCTCAGTGCAGCAGCTATATTCCTGTGCATGTCCAGCCCTGCTCTGCTCTGAGCAGCTTGTGCCTCACTGCTGCCTAAAGCCAAGTCCAGAAAGCAGTTCTGACAGCTCTGGTCTTGGCTCACCAAGGATATGCTGCAGGGAGAAGGTGTTTGATGGCCAGTCTGTAAAAGAGTGGTGGTGGCACTGCACAGACTCCCTCTTAGGGGCCTTAACTACCTCTTTAGATTTATATGTATTAAAAGGATGTGTGTATGGGTAGACATTCATTCCTAAAGCCTTTCCTGTGCCTTTTGGGCCCTTAAGGACTGGCACTGGCTCCCACTTGCAGCACTGTGTGCTCCTCTGACTGTGCCCTGCCCTGGCCGGCTGCCCCAGCTTGAACTGTGCTCGTTAGTGTGCGTTAATTCTGACGAAGCATTATCTAAAGCAATACCCACCGCTCCCCATGACATCTAGAGACAGCAGCATCTGTTTTGCTGAATAGCTTGAGTTTGTTTATACAGAATGAGAGAGTTGACTAAGATTTATTTTAACTGAGTATGACTCAAAGAAGTCAATAGCCATATGACCAAGAATGCTGCGGTGTTAAACAGGGGTAAAGATCTACCAAAATATTTTTAGATTGCAATGAAAATATTGGGAAATACTAAATCATGCTAGTTCCTGTGAACCATGCTGAAACGAGACTAAGTGGGGAAGCTTGTGCTTGCCTTCAAATACAGGGAATGTGTAGACTCTGTAAATGTGGAGAAATCATTTAGTTTGTTATGTAAAGATGACTTTATTCAGCAGAGCACTTGTAAGAATGAGTTTAAGCCCTTCTGCTGTAGAATGGGTGGATTTTCCTGGGGCAACAAATAATTAGAAGTGATAAACTGAAATTAATTTTTTTTTTTTTTTAAATTAGATGGGGATCAAAGGATAAAAAATTGTCAATAGCATGGCAGGCTGCACATCAGCTTTAAAGGGAAGCGAGAGGCATCTTCTTTTAAATGGAATTCAAATAAGCATTAGGGAGTACAAGGCTGGGAACAGCCTGCTATGAGGCGGGGAGATCTGTGAGTTTGCTAATTTGTTTTTTCTGCTTCAGTACTTTTTTTTTTTCTCCCTTGTGGTAAGATGCTCAGATATTTTGCTTCTAGATATTGCAGATTTTATTTTTTTTAAATGCTTGCATTTAGTACTTATATAACTCTAACTGGATTTGTATCTAAAATTATTTGACCTGACATGCAAAAACACTGACATGGTATTCTAAGGTTTCTAAACCAAACACTTGAAATCTGTCTTCTTCTGTGGTCTCTGTGCATTGTCACATACTCTGTGCTGTCTTTCCAACAGCAGACCTGTTTCATTTACAATACAGGACCCATTACCTATTCAGCAGCTCCTCAAAGCTTTGATTTTATCCTCCTTTTCAGTGTTCTTTCTCTTGAAGGGCTTATGGTGAGGGAAGGAGCTGTAGAAAGCAGGGAGGGTGAATGGGGAATCCATGGGGAGATTTCACAGTGGGGTTTGATTTGGGAGGGGATGGGGTAGGGTTTATTTCGGGATAAGAAATCCCTCTCCCCATCATGCAGAAGCACACACTTTTCATGGGAGAGATGTGGGCTCTGTGTGCAGCTGTGCTGGTGAGGGTGGGAGGTGTGCATGACAGACAGACAGACAGACATGAACCCACTCTTAAATTCTGTTGTGACTGTAAGTAAAACTCCTTTGCCTTAAAATAAACCTACAGTGTGACCCGTGGTCTGTAAAGAGCTCAAAGACACACAGAGAAGATGATCTTCAGAGAGCTCAGCAATTAAGTGTGAGCAAGTTGCACACAGTGCTGAGCATACACAAAGATCTCTTAAAGATGTATAACTTGACCAAATCTGGCTGGAATTTGGTAGGGATGGATGAACATATTCACTTAACAAAGGCCTTTCTTCCCTGGTCCCCAAAATCCAATCTGTTGCTCTAGGGTATGCAAGCCTGTGATCTGTTATGGAAAGGACAGATAATTTTGTTTAACATTAGTATAGCAAAGTATACATCTTTTGATTTCATCTCCAAAATGTTTGGCATATTTTGCCTTGAATTAAAAATAGACTAAAGAACCCAACTCTTTTCAGCACAGAAATGTCAGTGCAAATGTTAATTTGTCAGAGCAATAAACAGCAAAAATCAAGATCTTACAAGGAAAATTTGGCTAACCTTAGAGGCACACTGCTATTAACCTTCCCTATAGTCTAACACAGAATCGGTCTGAGGGACCTTCCTTTTATCTGCCACAGCTGCAGTGTTCACTGCCGTATCCCAATGTAAGGGTGATAAACTCCATCTTCACCCCCCACCTCCGGTATAGCTACAGTGATATTGGGATTTCATGTGTGTTATGTGTTGACAGCTTCTATTTTATATCCAGTCAAGTAGGAAGCCTTCAAAATACTTAGAAATCACAGTTAAATGAATTTATAACAAATAAATAAGTCACTCTTAGACATTAAAAATCCAGAGGCTCTGCTGTTATTATCTAGATGCATAAATTTAAAATTATGTGGTCTGAGCTTGGAAGCGGCTTGTAGGCTGGCTCAGGACGTGGGATTGGAAGTTAGGGTACTCTGGTTTTGTAGTTAAATTCCTGAAAGCAGATAAAAGTACTCCAGTTAGCAGATTATGGTGAAGGACTTTTCAAAGTGAAGAAAATAGTCCTATCAATTACTGAATAGCTCTATTAAACGATCAGAAAGAGCTCAGCACCACCTTGTTATCTGCACATGACCTCTCCTGAGGCATCTGTGGTAAAAAAAAATTAAAAAGGAAAAAAGAAAAAAAAAAAAAAAAAAAAGGACAGATTAAGCAAGCCACTCAGATTGATGCATTTGAAAGCAGAGCTTCAGGACAGGGACGCTTTCCATAGAGTCATTTCAGGCAAAGGTCACATGTGTGCATATAAAATCATTCCTGAAAGCAGCCTCTTTGTCCCCCAGCTATCTCCCAATGGAGCCATTGTCCCTCTGGGGCAGCTGGCACCCTGACTTCAGCCACGCTGCTGCGGGATCCCAGGCCCAGGGCAGCCAGGCAGCCCCCCGGGACCCAGCCCAGGGCCAACCTCCCTGGGCAAGCACATCTGCTAGGAGCCGCTGCCGTGGCCAGGGCAAAGCGAAGTTTCCACGACAAGCTTCAGTCATGGAGAAAAAAGACCCGCTGGTACGGTAGGCGCATCTTTCCTCCCCTTCCGCCCTGTGTGCTTTTCTGGCTTGTTAACATAGTCTTAAATAAATATAATTACAAGCAAAGTCAGGCTATGAAGTAGCATTAATGTGTTTTTGCCAAGTGCAACTTGGATTGGGATTTCGCAAGTTGGAAGTCCTTTCAATGTGCGTTCAGGGGTGATGTTAGAAGTGCTCTGATTCATAAGTGAAATAGAAAGTATTATTTAATGCACAGAGGTGAAAATGTATTTTAAAAACCATAGTTGATCTCTTAAAACTCGTTTGGCTTCTGAAGATGTCTACTTTCTTAACCTTTTTAATATAAACCGCCTTTCACATATGTAGTTACCTTATAGCAATATTAAAATTGTCATCCAGCACACACAAGCAAAGTATCTTGTGTTTTGTATTTACCTCCTACAATATTAATATTATGCAAGTACATAATCATGAGTTTAAAGTCCCACACGACTTGGCTTTTGATTTATATTAAAATTTCCAGTGTCTAGAGATTCACTGGTAAAGTCCTGGGCTTAAAGGCAATCTGTCTAAATAAGGTTCCTATTACAGGCACCTCTACTAAGCCTTTTTCTCCAGAGAAAATCTATGTACTTCTTTGATCAGGGCACTAACACCTCAAGGATCTGTATTTTTTTCATAACTCCCTATGTCAAAAATGTAAAGTGCTGGTTAGAGAGGCAAGTTGATAAGGTGTTAATAAAACAGTGCATGCCTTGTAGTTCCCCTCCATATGGTTGGCCCCATAATGGTTTTGACTACTCTGATTTTGAAGTATTAATCATTGGGTTCCTCTTTTGCTTCTGATTTGCTTAGATTTTAATTGTGATTTGCTTCTAATTACTACTGATCTATGCAAGCTTCCCGTCAGCCCCTGTCAGTGCTGAGCAGGCTGCTCCTTATTGCCACCATATCTGATGGAAACGCTCAGCTCTGCAAGTCGAAGTGAGGTGCTGACTTGTTGGATTCAAAAATAGAGCATTTCTGTTGTGAAGCAGGTATTGCTCCCTTTGTTTGAAAGACTGCATTACCAGGGTGGTGTCAAAGCTCTGTCTGTAGCTTACACGAGTGCCCCAGCCCTCTTTGCAGGATGTGCTGTGGGGAGGTGGGCTGGGGGCTGGCGGACCAGGACCTGGTGAGTAGAGAGAGGTGTGGGGGTGCTGCCTGTACCTAAAAGAAAGAAGAGGTTGACTCTGCCCTTAACATTGGCTGCCCACAGGCGATCTGCTGAACTGTTCAGGGATAGCTACAGACATTTTTAGATTAAGAGAGAACTTCTCATGAAGTCCAAGACTGTAGAATTGTTTCCTCCTAACAGGCTGGCCTGTATAGGATGTTAAGAAAACAAAACAGTGGTACGTTTGTGTAGCAATATTTATGCTACAAAATCTTGCCTTATTTCAGAGGATGTAATATGATGGTTAAACTATGGGTTTAAAGTCACTGCAGTGGGGAGGTTTTCAATTATTCATCAAGGACACCAGCTGAGTTTGAATGACAGATAGCTATAGATATGTTAGCATCATTCTTGAAAGCTGTTAATTATAGCACTTGCACAGCCTTTACCCAAGGATGCCAAATGTAATCCTTTGACATTAGTTGAACTGGAAGCGGAGGTAATTCTGAGAGATGAATGAAAGGTGGTGGCGTGAGACTGCTCGTGGCAGCGCTAGGGCTTAGCACCACCTCATCCAAATTCCCATGCACTATTGTAAGTGTTCATTTATGGTGCTTCACCAAATTAATGGGTCGCTTACAGAAACGTAGCAGAACCTGTTATTGCTGACACACCAGTAACACAAACTGGTTTTGGTATGGTGTGCTTGCAAAGCTGGCAGCATCCTTGGCTTCTGCTGCATCTTGCTGGATGGGAACTTTTGAGCTTCCCAGCCTCTCCCCATGTCACCTGCGCCAGTGCTGCTGGGATGCAGCCTCCCTTAAGCTCAGCACCAGGTGAAATGATGACTGTCTGCGGGGTGATACACCAAATGATCTCGCAGTCTTTCTTTGTCCCAGAACACATGAAACTGTGTGTGCTCCACACATTTAGACTAAAGGAGAAGAGGGTCACTGTCACTTCAATACACAGAGAAATATTTATATATACATAAATAAATATGTATGGGCTCTATAGGCATTGGGAATATTTTGCTGTTGTGTACTGTTTAAATACCATTGCTTAGAAGCTCCAGTTGTAGTGCTATACCTGAAAAATTGGATTAAAAGAGATTAAAAATACAAAATAATAGCAGTTTATGCTCAATTTCTGTCTTCTTGCCCTGAGCCAGACAGAGCTTTTCTCCTGCTGCAGACAGACCTTCCTTACCTCTGTGACTGGGAGATAAAGTGTTTCCTCAGATGCCTCCCCCAAAAAAAAATTCCTGTCCAGCCACTCTCTTTTCATTTCTATGGGAGACTTCATGTGCTCCTTCCACTCTTTTTATTGTGAAATACCTCAAAAGTTTAATCTATAAGCTTTCTCCTTTGTTTATCTAATTTCATAATATCTTGTAGAGATTTTTAATAGGAAGCTGTGGTGGGTTGACCTTGGCTGGCTGCCAGATGCCCATCCAGCTCTTCTCTCACTCCCCTTCCTCTACAGGAAAGGGGAAGAAAATAGATGGAAAAGCTCATGGGTTAAGATAAAGACAGGGGGATCACATACCAATTACCATCATGGGCAAAACAGACACAACTTGGGGAAAATTAATTTATTCCAATTAAAATAGATTTATATAGTGAGAAGCAAAGACAAAACTTAAAACATCACCTTTCCCCATTCGCCACCTTTTCCCAGGCTCAACTTCACTCGTTCATTCCCGATTCCTCCGCCTCCTCCCCACCACCCTGGGTGTCATGGGGGATGTGGTCCATCCATAACAGCCCTTGTCTGCTGCACCTTCTTCCTCACTCCTCTCCCTGCCCCAGCATCGGCCCTTCCCACGGGCTGCAGTCCTTCAGGATAAACCCACTCCACTGAGGTCTCTTCCATGGGCTCCTGGGGAATCTCTCCTCTGGCACCTGGATCACCTCCTCCCCTCCTTCTTCATGACCGTGGTGTTTGCAGTGCTGTTTCTCACAACTTTTTCCTCACTACCTGCACAGCATTTTTTACCCTTTCTTCAGTATGATTTACCAGAGGTGTCACCATCATGGGTGAGGGGCTCAGCTGTGCCCTGTGGTGTGTCCACTGGAGCTGGCTGTGTCCAGCACGGGTCACCCCTGGGCAGTGACACCCAATACAGGCGCCTTAAATCTTCACCTCATATTTATAAAAATAATTCGCAATTTTACATATTTCTGGACCTCTTAGCCTCTGATCTTCTGTTTCCATGTATTTTTTTGGCTATTTAAATATTTTAACCTGAAAGCCTTCTTGCTTTGGAAGTTGTCTCTGCCTTTGTTATCACTTGCCTCTTCAATGATATTTGGTTTCTTTTTTGAGGAGTTCTTGGGAACTCATCCTTGAACATAACCTTATTTTTAATTCGAGTGTCATCTGGTGTAGAAACTTGCACATCATTTGTGGAAGGTGGCCAGAGTTGTTTCTGCCATTCTTTTCCTGAAACCCTCCCTCCCATGGCAGGTACCTCCTATCCCCAATACTGCAATTTCCCATTTTACTCTCTTCACCCCTCTTTATTTCTTGTTGCATGTTGTTAAATAGCATGCTCAGCTGAGGTCCTTCCTCTCATCATTGTGGTGCTCAAAGAACTTGGGATACATGGACTGTACTGGATAATACTAGTTTGTTCATGCAGACTTTATGATCTAATGCCAAATTTCAAGCTTCTGGCTTTGTATTGGCATGTGTTGAAATGCAGGTAAGTGTAAGGACAAGGCAGGGCGTGCTCCCTAGGCTGCCGGGCCACATGTGCACTTAACCAGGACTAACCCAAAAGGAGACCTTCCCAGACAGATCCATATGCTTGTGTTTACACACAAACCAATCCACCAGGTCATTCTTTTGCCAAACATGGATAATTTGCAAGGGGGAAACGTGTGGACCTGAAGAAAGGATGATTTTAATACTCTGTCCACGCTGTAGCAAAAGTTGTTAGGCAGTTCGAGCAGGATTTCTCTGAATGGGCTCCACAGGGAATCACTCCAGGCTTTAGGAGAGCCCTGTGCAAACCTTGGACTGGATTTGAACACTTCCCTCAGCACTTTGCAAGCAGCATAACAAAGAAGAGGGGAGGAATGTAGCCTAGGGACACCCCATCCCATGTCCCATGTCCTGTGTTTTCAGTGATGACTCCAGCAGCTCAGCTCTGCAGAATTGCTCCAAACTGCCCTATTTAAGTGTGAGTCCTTGAGTCAGGAGGAGATTTTGGTGCAGTTGGTTGTACCATCACTCTTGACAAATAGTAGTAAAAAGGGCAAAGACAATAAAGTGAATTTCAACATAGAAGTTACTCTCTATAGAGTATTTGCTCACCTATTGCTGTACATTTCCTCTTGCAGAAAAACCTTTTTGGTTATATTAACTATGTCCCTGGTGCTATTGGTGAATGTGACAGCATGAAAATCTTTTCTGGCCATAGGGGAATGGACCAAGGGCTGGTGGGGTTTACTGGAGCTGGAACAGAATGGTGATGAGGAACTCATGTTGTGGCAGCAGCAGAGAGACTGGGGGATCAGTCCTGCACCAAATTTAGTGTCGGGGCTACTAAAGCTGGGAAAAAGAAACTCTGATTTCAACTTCAGGGTAACAAATTGCCACCCCTACGGCTGCACCAGTCTGTGGTTTAGTATGTCAGCATCAGCCTCAGATCAGTCCTCAGCTGTATAAGAATTGGTGAAGGATGTTGGGTGCAATACTTAAAAACTTCATAGACTGTATACAGAGAAAATATGGCTTGGTTCAGCCATCTTTGGAGAAAGAAGAGTATGAGTTTGTGTCTGTGGTCTGGTACCTGCAGCAGGTGACATTGGAAGTGCGTTGTTCAGCCCAGGAGAGTTACAGCTTCCTCATCATTTTGGGCATTCTTCAAAGGCTCTCTTTGCACCCACAAAACAAATTTTAGCTGAGACAATCAAAAACATGCTGTGGATTAAAATATGGCCACTATGAGGAGGTGAGGAGAAAATGTCTTGATGAAACAACACTTTGTAAATAATTAAGTTGCCATCACCTGTAAATGCTTGCTTTCCTTTCTTTCCATGCTGGAGCTGCACAGCTAAGGTGGCAGTGAAGACAACAGGTAAACCCCAGACAAGGTCATGCCTTGGGGTGAGACGGAGGGAAGAGATCACTGCTATAAAATCAGGTGAAATTCCCTTGGAGCTGATGGCCCTTCATTCAGGATAAATGTAAGAAGCCCTTAAGTACCTCTTGGATATTCAAAACAGTAGGATTCCTTTCCCTGCTCAGGGAAACTATTTTTTTGTACATTCTTTGTAAATGACAGAATGCCGAAATTTAAATCCTCCTTAAAGGGAATAACCCAAAGGGTCCCATTCTCAGCTGGCTGCCAAATCCAAAAGGATTCATTATTTGGTTCATTTGTGCTTGACCACATAAATTCAATGCACCTAAATAGGCTCTAATTTTTTGATGTCCCTTAACATCTATTGGACTTGTGCAGTAGAGTACAACTGGAACAGAGCTTTAACAATAGAGCAGAGATCACAAGGATGGTTTCCTCTCCCCAAGCACCACAACAGAGGGAACAAGGGAAGATTCCCTTTTGGAATCTCCAGAGCTCTGTTTTCCTAATACATTTTGCCTCTTTTCATCCCCAACGCTAAGATGTCTTTTTCTGACCTTCCATTCCTCTGCCCAGCCAGCTTAGCATTTCCCACAGATTGTCGGGAATGGCTGTGACAGTCATGGGATACTGGGTACCCTTCACCTACTGTGCTGTCCTGGCAGCTGCTGCTGGCAGCGGTCAGGCCTGGTTTATTTGCTGAAGCTGCCACCTCTCCAAATGCCTGCTGCACCTCTGCCCTGGGCCCTCTGTCCTGCAGTCTGACTGCACTTCACCTGCCCTTACACAGTGAGGCTTTGGGGCTGGCTTATTTGTTTCACTTATAATGTGACAGAGTAGGAAGCAAGGAAAGCAGAAGCTTTCCTAGTGTCATTTTTGTGATTCAGTAGCTTCCAAACCCATGCTGAATTATCTGTAGAATCAAACAGATGCTTCAGCAGGCTTAGGCTGGCTATGAGCATGAGTATGAACATGAGGTTATAGCCCAATACTCATTTTCAGCAAAGCTGTCATGGCTTAAGCTACCACAGAGGAGGCGTGTATGTGCTCCTGCTCTGTCTCAGTGCAAAGCGAACCCAGCTCACCCCAGGGGTAAGGGTGCTCACCCTCTGCTGACTTCAGCTGTCACCTCAAGATATTGCTGATCCTTGCCTGTTTCCATCATCCATCCTGGCTTCTTTACCCAAAGTGGCTTGTTTTGTTTGTTGGGTTTTTTCAAATGTGATTTAGAGTCTTCCTCAGCACCAGACTGGAGGAAGACCACCCAAGCAGTGAAACTCCCATGGTCGGTGTCGTGCAGAGGAGGGACAGAATCAGCTGGCCTGCGCAACTCCTCACCCAAAAGGATGGAATATTGAGCTCACACACCTGAGCAGGTGCAGCAGGCACTGGAGGCCTTTCCTTCTGCTGGCAAAGCTACTGCTGGAAAAGGAGGTGTCCTTTTTTACATGGGTTGGACCAGACATTGCCTTCAAAAATACTTGGTTGTGACTTCTTGGAGAGGGGGTAGCAATGTACAGTGAAAGGTTGCTAAATTAAATAGTCCCAGCTGTTTTGCAGGCTCTCTGTGGATACCCAGGAACATCTGTCTCTGCCCTGAGAAACTTCAATGAATATAATTTCAAGATGACTTTAGTCTTGTCTGCTGTGTAAAGAGATTTACTGGGGTGGGGAGCTTTCTGTGAAGGCTGAGTGAAGCAGAGCTGCTTTTGTTTTACAGCAGGCAGCAATCACTAAACCAAGGAACTGATTCTTTCTGAAAATCTTGTATTGCTTGATGAAAAAAAGAGATTAATTAAAACTTAACTCAGTAAGATTGTTTTAAAATATTGAAGAAATCTATTCATATTTGAGGTCCAGAGTTTCCCTACAGTCTGTTTAATCCATTAAAAAAATAATCTTTAATCTTATCTGAAGTTTTATGCTGTAAAGGTGAAAAAAAGTATTTACAGCAAAAAGCCCCCAAACAATAATCCTTATGTAAACTCATGCTAGCACAGAGTTGTATATTTTTTGATTTCTAGCACTTTCCTTCATTTTTTTTTAATATTCCTGCAGAGCTTGACATTTATTCAGTTACACATTATGATATGAGTTTTAAAAAAAAATCCAGCAACGGATCACATTGTTTTGTTGTTGAATGTTGCTTATACTTTTCTCACCCATAGAAAACAGGGAGTACTGTTCCAACAGGATGTTTTTCCCTTTGTACTTACATTTGTCATCTTTGCACTCAGCTGTAATCAGAAAAAAAAAAACCAAAAAAAAATGGCATTCAACTAAAGTGGCGGTGTCATGGTTCAACTTAGGAAAATTTGTGATGCTTGGAAAGTGGCCCATCTGTCTGAAATGACCCCAAAAGTAATACACAATTGTTTTACACTTTTGTGCTTTGCCATTAAAGCAGGCAGCAGCAGATACATGCTAAGAAAAGTGGAGAACTGAGCAAATGCTGCAGTGACACTGCTCTCCTGAGAGCAGCAGCAAGTGGGGGCGAAGAGAAGAGCTTGTCTGTGCTCTGCCCTCCGCTCCCCTGGGCCATGGGATGCTGCTTATTTACGGTACCTGGCTTGGGGTTCAGAAGCAGTGGCAGTTTGCAGCTCACTGTATCTCACAGACATGCTGCTTCCAGGGCTGAGGACCAGAGTAGGGAACTAATCCAACTGCAAAACCTGCCAAAGAAAGGGTATTTTTTTAACCTGTTTTGAGTTGCTAAGCAGCCCTAGGAATTGTTGTTTGGGGTGAGAGGGATGGAAATGATGGCAAGGACTAGTCAGTCTGCCAGGATTCCTGGTAGATGCTTGGTATCTGGACTCTATTTGCTGGTTTTATTTCTGTTCTGAAGGAAAAAGGCAGAAAAACCAGTTATTTCAAAGTTAATCAAATACCTCACGCGTCTTGACAGCTGAGGATAGCTTAAGCTTGTGTAAGTTATAAAGATGTGTCTTTCAACTAAGAGATAAATAAATATCCCCAAAAAGGGGTTGCAGATGGGACTAAGTTTGTGACAGTGTTGGCTGTGTTCTCATTTTACGCATTTTTCTTTGAGCAAAAGCCTGTACAGTTCTCATTGTATCCTCCTCCACATAGGGTTCAGTGGGGCACTCAGTGAATCCGATGAGGCAGTTTAGGCAGCTTTAATAATTGTTATTTTTCTTTTTCGGAGGACATCTCTTCTTCATCTTCTGTCCGATTTTTTTCAGGAATTTTTTTTCATAGAGGATTTCCATCTCCTTATGCTGGACTGATTGCATTTAGTGGTGCACTCTTGCAGTCCTTATGAAAATAAAACTTCTCTGCACTAGAATTGGACTTGTGTTCATGTGAAGTAGGTTCAAGCCCCAGAAGGCCCTCAGCTTTTATTTTTTTTCTGAACTGCAACACTGCCACAGCCTGTTCTATGTTCATGCATTCATTTACCATGCCAAAAAAAGCTTTCATAGGTGCAGCCACTTACAGGTCACCATAACAGCAGCCAGTTCTTCAGGCTTGAGATGCCTCCTTATGCATAGAAGCAGGAGGAAAATATGCCCACGTGAAAGCATGTCCCATTTGTTGTGGTGGAATCCTCTGTTTCCAGCCTGACCCCACTTTGCTTTTTCTTCAGAAGTGTTGGTGCTGTAGAGCATGGATGTCTAAAGTTGAGAAGGCAAGTTGAGAACAATATTCCTAGTGACATAGGTCTTTAAACTGAAATTAAATAGGATTTAGCTATTTAGAAAATATAATTGGGGTTTTTTCGATTAACAAGAAGAAAAATATTAATTAAAATACTTCTTTCTTGATCCAAGTGCCAAAAACATTTTTAAAAAAGAGATTTCAAACAAACAACCAGAAACTTTTGTTTGGCAAAGAAAACAAACTCAAAGTAAACAAAACTATTAATTATATCCACATTTTACTTGTAGGGAAAAGATTAGCACTTGGAAATTTTTTAATCATATCCAAGCCTTGAGTTTGAAAAGTGTGCCAAAATAGAGTTCGGGCTGAGGGTAAATGTGATTAAATAGAAGAGAGATGTTATAGGATTATTGTAGAAGTCCCTACAAGAATTTTTATATACACAGGACATTTAAAGCTAATATTCTATTGAGAAATGTTCAAACATGGTAAAGGACATACATAGAAGTTACACAAAGAAACTAGGAATATGATTTGAAGTCTAGAAAACCTGCTTTATTGCATCTTTAAGTAGCTTTAACATCTTTAGTTTTATCTCATTGTTTCTAGAGGGCTATGATTTTTGTGGGACAGAGTAGCTTGTATGGCTTGTAAAATTCAAATAAATTAGCAGTGACTCTGTGTGTGTGTCACATGTAAGGTACCATGCAAGGCCCTTGAGACCTCCAGACAACTCTCAGGAGGTAGATGGGTGATTTTCACACCCCCGAAGCCTATAACGCTTTTAAAAAGATGAATGTAAAGCTGTTGATGGGCACCTGTGACACCGATCACCAACTCCGGCAGCGGAAAACAAAGATGAGGACCTGAAGACATACTTAGCTTTGCATGGGCTGCATTAAAAAGACATCATATGGACTCTTTGGCTTCATGTTTCACTCATTCATATCCTCCATGATGTGATTTTTCATCGTGGAACAGTTTTTATTCTCCATCATGGTAGAATTTTTATATATTATTATCTTAAGAAACATAGTTCTGAACTCAGTGCATTTTAGTGAAGCACTCGTGCTGCTTCGTAATATTAATATTGTCCCAAAACTGAATTGGGAAATTGTTATTTTCTTTGAAGATGATGAAGGTATACATGTAGGACTAGTGCTAATGCTGTTGCTGAGTGTGGTTCTTAGAAGAGGTGTAATGCCCTGTGTTGGAACGGTTGCTCTACTAGCTGTAGTACTGCTGCGAGGAGAGACAGTCATTCAGGCACGCAAAGCTTTCCTTTGTCACTGAAAACTTCCTCCTTTCTCCAGCTAACCTCGCTTTTCTAACAGAAGACATGGCCTCGCTTATAAACCTCACCCTGCTTGTGTGCAGGCACAGCTGGTGATTGCATGTGTAGGGAGCACTTGAGCTAAGGCTGCTCCACTGGCATCAGAGGTAGCTGCAGTGTTACCGCCAAATCCACAGCCCTCATTTAGCTGCTGAAGCTGTTGTATCTGATGCGGGGTGTGGGAGAATTTATCTCTCTACTGCATTATGCACTTCTTTTTTTTCACCAAGCTACTTGCCTGTGTTTCAGTCCTCAGTAAGTATACCAGTGTTTGACTTGAGCAAAGCAGAGACTGGGACTCAGGTCCGCCCCTGGCCGATGGTTCCTCTTCTCTCTCTGGGTAGGCAGAGCATGTAGGCTCAGTTTCAGACAGACAGACCCCGTACACCTGTGTTTTCTGCAGGACATGGTTTGGTAGCCATCCTGGGAGGGCACTTACAGGAGGATGAGGTGACAAGGGATGCGATGGATGTGCTTTGCTGCTCGTTCTCAGTGAGGTTTGGGTTGGATCTGGGTGCTCACCTCCCAGCCCTGTGAACCCTGCAGGCATTATGTAGGGTGCTCAGAAATGTTGATGGGCCTATAGGTGCCTCAGGGGTTGGGCTGCAGCACACTGTAATTTTGAAGACTTTAATTTGTCCGTGATTGTCCCTGAGGGTCTGGCACCCCTTTATGGATCTTTCTGGACAGGAAAGTCATCATCAGCACACTCCTCCAGTGCACCAGGCACCATAGTTTGCATACCTTTCCCCCCAGGGTGGTGATGAGTAGACAGATAATTGGTGACTGTTCCTCAAGCCTCAGGGTGCTGTTGGGTGGAGTTTCGAGGCACTGCTGTGAGAAGAGTGTACTTTCATGAGCACAGCCTGGTTTGTGGGTCTTCCCAGTCTCATGGAGTATCAGTGGGCATGGTGGTGCAACTCCTCTGCAGTCAGTCCTGTACCCTCTGCCAGGGAGATCGCCTCCTTGACAAAATGCAGCTTTTACCTGTGTAAGAACAAAAGATACTTGCAGAAGCTGCTGCAACTCCCACAATATGTCCAAGGAAGGGATAGTCTGACCCTTGTCTATGCTAATAGCTTGTTTTCCTTGATACCCTACCTACCCCCTCAAAGCATCCATGTGAACATCTGTGTCCTCTCCTACCCTTTATGATCACATTGCCAGCCATTTGAAATCTATCACTGGATGGAGTGTTTTGCCTCCATCAGGTAAAGAGGACTTCTCAGTGACCCTGTTTGTGGATCTTCAGTGGTGCTATTACAAGCCAAGCAGATAGAGCTCCCTTGTCCTTCAGCAACTCTTGTGTATTTTTCCCTGCATATCCAGGCTGTGCAATCATGTTTCTGGCCTCCTGTATGTGGCTGTAGCCTCAATCCTTGGCTGATCTCTACCGAGGGACTGCTCATCGAAGGTCATCGCCCTCCTGCACTACTCTTACTCTTCTCACCTCTCTTTTTTGTCATCAGACTGCTGATTCTGGCTGGCTTTGCTGTCCTTTTTCTGTCCTTGCCCTCACACGCTTGCTTTCCTTTCCTTCTTTTTATCAGTCAGTGCACTGGCTGAATGCCAAAGATACTTGGTTTTGATCTACAAAGTCATATAAAAATATGGTTTAAAGTCCTTTAAACACACGAATCAGCTGCTCTTGTTATGTTGTGCCTCTGGTTTTGCTAAAAGGCCTCAGGGTGTTTTCAGCCAGGTACTTGCATCTTCCCATGTTCACTTCTGCTGCTGGAAGCTTATTTGGTTTCACAGTACTTGTATCTGAGGAGGCTTCATGTGGACACTGCTTGAATTTCTATAGTTTATCAAAAGGTTGTTCTTCGAAATTGCTATTTCATGTACCCAACTGTTTTTTTTGACTACAACTATATGTGGAAGCTGTGTTTGCAGGGGTGAGAGCTCTGGGGCCCTTTGGAGAAGTCCTTCACCTTTCTGCCTTTCATGCTGCTGTCAAGCATACTGGAGGCTTTCACCCTGCCCCCCTGGTCACCCGTTGTGGCTGCATCCAGCATACAGAGCAAAGTGGAGATGAGTAGCTAAAATGTTCATTTCTCTGGAGTCCATTCCATCCCCCACCTCTGACTCAGCTAACATATTTGATTTCTCTGCATTTTCTTTTCTCATGAAAAAAAACACTCAAGAAAAATCAGTTTTAGATAAGGCTGTAAATGTTGCTTTTCGTATATTAATTCTGTGGAACAGCAGAACAGGAATGCTTGTTAACTGTGGAAATGATACAGTAAGAACTTCTCATGTGAAGTGGCACCTAGTGGCTGGTTGGAAGTTTTGCATCCCGAGTTAAATAAGAATCACTATGATTATATAAGCCATAAAAGCCAAAGTACAATTCTTATGCACAATAAGTGATGAAGAGGCATTTCATATTCTGTTGGTTTTGTTAAAATTCCTTTATAAAGGAATGTGTTTCATTTAAGCACTAAAACTTAGACTGAACCACTGCATTCTTGGGCCAGGAGTACATTAGTTCAGCTTTAGTCTTTCCTTTTTTGATGAGTAAAATGGCTATTAATTGCTGAAGAAGTTAATTGCCAGTGATCCCTACAGTGAAATTTTGCCTGAGCAAAATCATTAGACCTTGCTTATTCTAATAAGTTCCTTGTGCATCTGTGGGGTGGCTTCAGGCAGAATCCTTGTGACACAAAGATGATTGTGCATCTGAGTATGTGGTCAGTTCAGAGCTACTGGAAAATGTGTCTTACATAACACATATGAAAAAGATTAGCAGTTTCAGAGTCGTCATCATCTATAATTCTAAAGGATATTACAAAGGAGATTAATTAATATAATATATTTGTAGCAAGGACCAGGAAACATAAAATGAACTCCTCCATTTATGTGAAATTGTGCAGTTTACAAGCTCTGGAGAGGTTACATGAATGGAAAAATGAAATACATACTTTCAAATCAGTAGAAGTCATCCATGATGCTGTATTTTTTGGCTTTGTTTCTTGCTTTATTTTTCTGGGTGGCCATTTTTAACTTATGTAGGAATTTTCTTTCAAAAGAACTGAGCACCTGTGTGTTAGGAAGGTATGCAGGAACAGCAAAGGCTCAGCATCTCTGAAAATGAGGCTGAACGTATTGTCTTGGCCACTCAAAACTGGCCACCAGATTTGAAAATTCAGTTGTGTTTTGCCTGGATCACACAGTGAGCTGAGCGTCCCAGGCTGGAGGAAAGCTTGGGGCTGCTGATTCCCATGTTTTACCCATGAAAACATGTACTTCATTATCTGAGATATGTAGGCAACAGCATTGAGTGATTTTATTTGTAAAATCTTTGGTTTCCTTTCTCTGCTATCACACACTGCTGTACTTACCTAGTGCTTGGGGGTGAAGTTGTTTAACCACAGCATATACCAGAGGCTAAGGCTGCAGGATTTTATAGGAACAGCTAGTAAAAGTTTTGGTGATTACTTTTCTCTAGACCTCTGTGCAGTTTTTTTTACAAGAAAAATATTGCCTATTGCAACCTATTTAATTTTCAACCCAGGTAGTGGTGAAGTGAACATTAGAAGATGGGTCTTGACTTCACAGTCCTGGTCTGTTACAAGGGAGAGGAATCTGATGTTCTAGTGTAGTTAAGATGTAGGTCTCAGGCTAAGGCCCTGAGGCTTGCAGTGCAAAGATGCCCCTTTTTTTTTTTTTTTTTTTTTTTAAGAAACTGCATAAAAAAGGATCAGCTCCTAGCAAAGGCTGGCAGGCTGATAAGATGTGGGTAGCAAAGAAGAGGGCTTTTTTAGCCACTGCCCTGTAAAGCTACATGGTGGGGAAGGACAGATATTACAGCAGGTAAAAGGTACCTCTAAATAAAGCTCAAAATTGTATTGCAAGATAGTTTAAAGAAAACTGTACCGTGTTTCTTAACGCCAGTACAGAATATGGGACAGGTCCCAAGGGAAGCTCAGTCCATCCAAGGGCTTACAAATCTTGACTCCGTCCCTTTAAATGTAATTGTTAGTAAACACTTTAATGAAAGAAGCTTTCATCAGTGAAAAAAAAAGTAGCAAACTAACCTGGTAAATAATTTGTCTTGGCAAATAATATTTAAGCCACCGATTTGAACCGTAATTCTGCTCAGTATTATCATTTGCTTTGTAAATAGAAGTGCTTATCTAAACAGCCGAGCTTTCTGTTGTTGATGAAAATGAGAAAATGTGGGGCAGAGGGAACGTGTCACTTCCCTTCCTTTCTGGAAGTCCGCGGTTTCCAGCTATTCAGATAAAACTGCTTGCGTTTCCATCGATCCGAGCCTTGCACCGCCACAGCGACACGGGATAACAGCGCGGAAAAATGACCCCCCGCTCTGAAGGTGTCCCCAGTTTGGGGGGCATTCTGCTCTGCAACCCAGTTAGAAACTTCAGGAGCACCCTTGGAGAATGAGAGTGGCACCTGAGCTCCCCAAAGCCCACCCGGCGTGGCGAGGTCGGGAGCTGTGGCTGCGTGCTGACCCCGTCGGCCGAGCCCACCGACCTGCGGCGCCCGCAACGTTGGGCGACCCTGGAGGGTGGCATCGGGATATTTTCATCTCGCAGCCCCGAATGAGCTTCCCCCCCTTCTTCTCTGAGCCAGATGGAGACGCATTTGGTTTCTCTTTTAACCATGTTACTTTTGCAAGGAGAATAAAATGAGCAGGAACAGCTATTGGCCGCCGCAACATAAGAAAGCCCTGCTCTGCCAGAGGAAACCACATAAAAGCGTGCGTGTGTGTGTTTGGGGGGAGGGCGCAGCGAGGGATGATGCCTGGAGCTTCTTGCACTCGGAGCTGCGATTTGTGAGTGAAACATGATGAAATCGCCCCCTGGACAAATCACACGAGCCTGTCAACCTCACCAGGTGGGATTACTTGTAGCTAATAGCCCGAACTCCCAGAGCAAACAGAGCTCTGCGCTCACTATAAAGAAAAGGCCAGGGTGCCGCGCAGGCTTTTCAAGAATCCTCTAGTATGGCTAAGAAGGGCTGCGTCCACTCGCACCAGGTAGGGGAGGAGAGGAGCGGAGCGTGTTTGCTTTTAGAGGAGGAGTAGCCCGTCTCTCCTGAATAAGCTCCTACAAAAAGGAGCGTTTCAGCTTCAGAAAGAGATGTTTTATTCATAAACCCCTTCTGGTTTGTGTTACTCTCCAACGGTGACGCTGTCAGCTGCTGCTCCAGTGATGGGAACTGCAGTGCTGGGGAGCTCGAATGTACAGAGGACCATCTCTGTCCCTTTAATCGTAATGCTCTGAGCTCGAGAGTCCTGCTTTTTGCACAGTTTGCTTACTTTGCTGTTTTACTTTTGCAGGTTATATCTTTATTTGCTTTTGCCTTTGGAGTAAATGTCTGCATGGGATTTACAACACATCGATTTAGGAGATCTGAAGAATGGGATGAGGGCCCAGTCTCAGGTACAGTAACGGACATAAATTGTACCTCGCAATACCCTTATGTTATATACTGCGGTTAGAAACCGCTCCTACTCCAAAACAGTAGTTTGCTTGTTCCTTTTCCCTCTAGGATATAGAGAAGAATAAATAACTTGCCGAGCTGGAGTCAGTTGACCTTTGGGACTCACCTATAGGTCTCCTATTTACTTAAACTTCTGCTCTGTGTGCATGTGACTATGGAAAATCTAGCTTATTTTAGGACTGAGCACTGTCAGTCTCACAGAGACCGGTCTCATCAGCTCCTACATAGTATTTGCCATGTTTTGGGCTCTGCACAGTTTCCTTCTAGAGCTAAGAGAAACTCCCCGGTGGGTTTAAGGGTACTGGTTTTATTTTGGTAGCTGTTGAAGCGGTTTCGAGAAACTTGATTAATGCTTTCAAGAGGCGCTGGTGAGAAAAGCTTTTGGGATTTCTGTGGCTCCTGAGGTCATGCTGGTTTGTGAACAGTAGACGGCAGACATCTGACGGCGGAGAGGGCCGGGGAGAGGAGAGCAGGTGTTCCCGCAGATGTGCTGTCACCGAGTCCGCTGTTTTTCTTTCACCTCCTACTTTTTTCTTTGGAGGAAAGCAAGAACATGCCACAGAAGGGACTGTTGTTTGTGTTCTGGGGCAGTATAGGGTTTTGTGAGCTCAGACATAGTCCAAGTGGAAAAATATATAAAATGGAAAACTAGTCTTTTTTTTTTTTTTTTTTTTTTTTAAAAATAAAAAGGTAGGCTTGACTTGTGTCTCTGTTCCTTCCTTTGGCAGGAGAAAGAAAACCTGTGGTCACTGACTTAGAGTTGGTTAATATAACTGAAGTGAAAGGGTTTCATTTGCAGTACCCGTCTGTAATGATAGCTTGTGAATTTTAATTATAAAATTGTTTGCCGTGGCCAGAGTTTGTTGTGTTCCTGGTAATATATGTGTCCCTCTCTCCTCCCCAGCCCTACCCCCCCTCCCCGGTCTTTCACAGGGATTGCTGTCTAATCACAGCCACTATCAGGGCTGCTGATCACTCAGCAGAGGCATTTTAGGTAATCAAAAAGATAATGACTGTTGCTTTTGAGCTTTATAGAACAGTAAACATTTTGTTTGAAAAACAAATGTATTTCTATTTTTATCCCCGAGTGCATGAACTGGAGAGCCGATGCGTAGCGTGTGTAATAGTGATGTGAAGGATTTGCCTTTCATGTCTTCAGCACCTGACTGCCGGTTGCTTTGCTTTCGCTGGTGACAGTCTCGGCTTTAGGGCAGGGCTGCTCCGCTGAGTTTCACTGAAGTCCCGAAGTTCTGATACTGGGGACCCACTGCAGCTCATCAGTGCCAGCTCTGCTGAGCCAACCAGCGCTGGTCAACACCACCAGGGCTGGGTCAGCAGCTGCCTGCTGTTTCCACTAGCAGGGGGTTTAGCTCAATGTCAAGGAAAATAGGAAGAAATACAGGATCTCTTGCAAGAGGGCAGGAGTAGGGGTACTTTTGGCAAGTCTGTTGAGAATTTGCTTACAGGTGGGATTGGACCAGCCCCTGGTATTGAAATAGTCCAGTCCAGGGTGCAACAATGAGAGATGGGAAAGTATTGGAGTGTTTTGTCACTTCTGTGTTTCTGCAGCTTGGTTACTTTTGTTGCAGTAAAAAGTATTATAGTCCTGTATGTCTAAAGGAGAAAGTAAAATGTTAGATTGGAGAAGCGCTTAATAAACTAAAAGCACTGTGATCAAAGAACCTATTTAGGCTCTCCTGATTGCATGACTTCCAGTTATACTTAATCAGAAGTCCAGTGCAATGAAATATCCAGAATAAAAAATTAGCATAAATTCTTTTCCAACTTCCTTGTCTTATTTATTTCCAAGTTTCTTGATGTTTAGAATTAATTGTTTTGGATTGACAAAACACTCTCTTTATCAACCATTGCTGTATAGACCATTTTCTTATTCTCCGGAGGTATGCCATGATTGTAAGCAAACTTTGGTTTTCATCTAGCATAGAACTCCTCTGAGTCAAAAACAATGTGGTATTTTTTTCCTAGTCCCTTATAAATGCAGGTCAAAGAAGTGCCATAATGTTTAAAAATCCCTTCTTGATCTCTTTTTACAGTGTACAGATATATAAGCCTTTATATATTTAAGATATTTAATATTTGTACCAAAAAAAAAATATTCAATTGAAATAATGTGTTGATTTGAAATTTCTAAAAGAGATTAGAGAACCAAGGCTCCCATTTTTTCATAACTTTGCCTTTGTAATTTTTTTGCTTTATGAACTTTCTAGACATCTTTGTAAGCTCTTTCATGGAAAATGGCCTTGGTAGTCTCCTGAAGCATGTTCCTTGGTCATGATAGGATGATAGATTAAATTTTGGAAGAAGAAATACTGTAGTTTTTCTATCCTTTCTCACTGAATTTTGAAGTGTGTCCTTAAACATGGAGGCATATCTTTCTTGTATTGGAACAGATAACATGTGTTTTTTACTTTAAGTCACTTTTCATTGAAATTTTACTCATTGTAATGGCATTCTGCAAAAATGAAATGCAAGTTCATTATATGAATATAATCTAGTAAAACTGGTGTTCCAGATATTTTGTACAGGTATTTGGTTGATCCATATAGGTTCTGTATAGAATCCAAAATGGCAGATTCTTACCAGATAGTCTCCTTCCTGTAACAACTATATATGCATGTCTATATTGTGTAGTCCTATCACTGAAATACTACTGGAAATAAATGGGTTTGATTAAAAAAAAAAATAAAAAAATTAAATATTGTAATCAGATAGAATCAGAGCAAGTAGTTTGATATGGCACTTTCCAAGGCAGATATAACACATTTACAATGGAAATGTAATAACCTCCATGGACCAAATCAGGAAGACCCTATGTAACTTCTCTCTCTAACCTCTGACATGAGACAATCGTTAGATGGTGGTTTTGAGCTTATTTGGCCAAAAAAAGAATGCATGGAAAGGGATGTGATAAGCTTTATGTATTAAATAAGGAGGGCAGGATCTTCAGGTCCCTCTGACTGCAGGAGCTGTTAGAGGGATGCAGGAATACTGAAAAGTTTTTTGAAATTGTGTAAGTTTGTTCTGTACAAGGGTTTCTGTTAATCTGAAAATGCTCATCAGGAATGGAGGTCCTGATGATATATTTTCAAACTATTCTGCATGCACCAGTACCTGTGCCATGGCATTGTGAACGACCTGAAAATCATGGTCTGGCTGCAAAGGCAAGGTCAAGCATGATAAACAAAGGAACAGTCTTGATGTATTCAGAGATCAGAGGAATTAAACCAAGTCCTCTTTTGTATTGCTATATGGAAAGTGTCCTACATTGACTCAGGAGGTGTGTCTTGAATTTGCTAAGTAATACGGGATAATTTGTCACATCAGTAATAAAGTGGTTGTCAAGAGATGTGAAAAAATAACAGGCAAGGTAGCTGGGCTAAACCTTTCTTATGTGAAATGGAAACCCTACTTGCAATTATAGAAGATGGAGCTAGAAGGGACCTTGAACAGCTGTGTAGACCTTCTCTGTATCCCAAGACATGGTCAGTTATTCCTGAAGTGCTCCTGACAGGTCATGGTCTAACCTGTTCTTCAAAATCTCCAAGATCAGACTGCACAGCCTCTGTGAGCAATTTGTTCCAGTGGTTTCCTGATAAATGAGCTGCTCTTTACAACAGCTAGACATTCCTTGAGCTACAGTTGACTCTATCCCTTATGTAATCTGCAGTCAGATTTACACCTTCTCTTTCCTAAATGCATGTTGACATGTGGTTTTTGACCTTCTGAAATGATCCCACTCTCATCCCTTTGAAATGAAGAGGGCAATGCAAGTGTAAGGGATATATAGTGTATGCTAGTATGTAATACCTCTGAGTCCATAATACCTTTGATTTGCAGTTCACTGGATCTGTGACCTATCTTCCAAAAAGAAAAGTAGAATAAGAGGTTAAATAATGTGGAAATATTATTTAGTAACAGATTTTCAGAAGCATTTGGCAGGAAGCAGCTGTCATTAAGAATAAGGAACAAGACTTCATATCTCTGAAAATCTGAGTTAGCATGCTTTGAAACAATTCTCATGCGATTAATTTCTAACATGGCTTTGTGGCCTATTTATGTGAGCAAAGAAAATACTGATCTGTGTGTTGCCAGCATAGCTACATGACCTTTAGCTCCTTGGAACTCCAGATGGCCAAAATATTGAAGGCTCATTAAGAGCACACTTTCAGGGCAATATATAGGGAATATATATATGTATTCCTCTAGAGTGTAACTTTACTGTGTGCATGATGTCACTTGATTCGAGCATTACTGACCTGACTGAAAAAAAACACAAAAGCAGAGAGACAGAGTTGTCTACTACTACCTTTTCCAGCAGTCATATGAATGTGACTTGTCACTGTCATGATCCATGACTGCACCCATGGTAGGTTTGGGTTTTTTATCCATTATCTTGCTGTAGTATTGATTTGCTGCCATGCTTGCTCCCTGAAGTGGTTTATGCTGGTGTCCAACCCAGTGGCGCTCCAGGGGAAGTGGTGGAAGAGTAGTGCTGGGGATGGGAGCTTGTGGATCATCAACTATGACAGCGTCACCTCCAAACTCCCCCTTATCATTTTTTCCATCCATTCTCACAGTGTTGGGATGATGCCATCTTGTCTGGGAAGAGATTTCCCCTCAGTTTATGTAGAGACTAAACTTTCAGCAGTGTAGAAGACTAGGGGAAAAATATATAAGAAGAGATCAGATCAGCTGTTTCCTAAAAGTGCCATTGCATCAGTCGTCTTAGAATCATACTGCTAGTCATGGCGAGGTTTACCAAACCCAAGCTCTGGTCTAAAAGAAAACAAACCCCAAGACCATTTCAAACACTTAATTTTAATAGGTCTCTCAAGGAACAAAAGACATTGTGAAATTTTCCTTGGGACACCTCTGTTTTTAAAGAATATCATACATTTATTGTTTTATTTCATAAAATACGATTAACCCAAGAGAGTAGCATACAATTGTCCTGCTTCATATAAGCTGCTATGTAGGATTCTCTTATAAGAAAAATCTAAAAATTAGTAAGTTTTGAGAAGAGAGAAATACATGTAGCTTTGACAGTAAGGGCCCTTACTGATAAATAGATTACTGAAATCTAATACATTATTCATGGTTTTCAAACTGGCAGTCCTCCATTTAATTATACACATCAAATATATTGATCTTTTACATACTTCTGTATTTTGATAAGTTTTTATAATATAATGCTCTGCAGAAGTCTACCGAAAAGCCTTGCTTTACTTCACCATTAATTTATAGAACATCTTACAGTTTTCTTTCACGCTTGACATTGATTTGGCCCCTTCCAGTATGGCCAACCAAGTCCTGCTGACTGCGTGTAGATTAATTGCAGTCCTTTAATTGCAGTCCTTTCCTATGCAAACTGCCCAGCCAGCCATGAAAATGTCACTTGGTTTCTGAAAACAAAGACCTGTTTCTGAGGAATAGCTGCAGCTCCTGGAATGGGGCCTTGGAGACTTCAATACATTTCTGCTAATGATCTCTTGATTGTTACAGAAGTAAAGCCAGGGCTGGTTTTTTTTGCGGGATGTTATCACAGCATGCTGCTTCCTTTTTTTTCTTCTTTCTTTTCCTTCCCAAAAAGAGCAACATTTTTGGAATTTGTTCTTTTTTTTTTTTTTTTTTTTTTAACCCTTCTCCTCTCTCTGCTTCCTTCCCCAGAGCAGGCAGACGAGGTTTTGCTCATCTGAGTGGCTCAGGGCTGAGCTGCCTGTCCCACTGCTGCCAGCCTGACAGATGTTGCCCTGTTTCTTGTTCCACACAGTTCTGTCAGATTCCCCCTGGATCAGTACCTCTGGCTCCTGCAAGAACAGATGCTTTGAACTTCAAGAGGCAGAGCCTCCTGGCTGCCGCTGTGACAACCTGTGCAAGAGCTACAACAGCTGCTGCTTTGACTTTGATGAGCTGTGCTTAAAGACAGGTACGATGGGCCTCCTGTCCCGCACTGCTGGCACCTGATTTCTGCCAGCAGTCGGAACCCGCATGATAAACCAGCGCTCCCTGCCATAACCTGCACCTCCTCCTAGCCTTGCCTTGCCTTGCCAGGCAGGGTTGGCTCAGCCCGAAATACAGCCCATGCTTCCTTGCAAGGAGCAGTAGGGATGCGCACCTATTACTCCTCACTGCTGGGTTTTGGCCATGGTTTCCAGGACAGAAGCAGCAGGGTACTATCCATACTACATGAAAAATAGATCTTCTGATACTCAAATAAAAGTAATAATCAGTGTTCAGACACCACTTAAACCTCTAGGTTACAATGAAGAGAGACATGGTAAAGGCTGGAGGTAGGTCACTGTGTGTCAACCATCCTTTTTTGTCCCAAAGGATAACTTAATACTGGATCAATTCATGCTTGCTTTTGGGCTGTGCATTGCGGTTACTCATGAAGGTGCCTCGGAAGCTGGGAGGGTTGAAGCAGGACGGGTCCCCTCGGAGTGACCTGCAAGTGACAGGCTGGGCTTGTTACCCTCGCCTCAGACTCTGGTTCCCAGATGTCATATAATACATTGGTAAAAACTTGACTTCAATTCATGGGACCCTGGGGGGTGGAAATACAGCACAAGGTTCAATTTCTTTTTGTGTTTTTCATGAGTCATAGGCAAGGAAAACTTCAAAGAGGGCCATGAGTTATGTTTTACTTCTTAGCACAGTGCATTTAAATTAGTAGTTGTGCCCATCTCCTTGAGTGTTTGCACAGTGGTCAGAGTTGACACAGGTGCCTTCTACTTTTGCCACTGAATATTTTCTTGCTTTATCAAAGAATTACACTTCCTAAGCAGCCAGAAGAGAAGTTAAAAATATCATTGCTCATGGATGTGCCATGCTTGAGAGTCCTGACTTCCTCAGTTCTGTTTATAGTGATATCCTTTCAATAGCTTGGTACCAAAAAATGGTGAGCTAACCCAATAGGAAGAACTACTATGGTTTCAGGCCAAAAACTTTTGAATTTTAGGCCGATACTGTTTTGCCCTTGGTGTAAATGGCTGCAGAATGAGAGGCTCTTTTTAAAGACTTTCAGCACAATACAAGATGCTTTCTATGAAAGGGCAGATTTTCAGTTCCTTAGCCTCCTGTCTGCCCTGCACCCTGTCCATATATGCGTATGGATACCTGCATAGCCCTTGGGATTGTGTGAATTGTCACATACTCCCATAGGCATTTATTAAGGCAATTATCACATGTACAATCTCAAAATATTGCATATTTTTAGAAAAAAGCTCCAAATGATGGAGAAAAGGAAGACATTGCTGGGTGCATCTTGTCTAAAGTGAATTTTAGTTTCTTGTTGGTTGGGCCAGGATGTGGAAAACCATATGCTTACATCCTTAGGTCCTATTCCATAGTGTAGCGATGTACTGCCCTTGAGAGATCACTGCAATTTAGACAGGCCCTTAGTTCCTAACTACTTTCACAAGATGAGAAGAGCTGGAGTGCTGTACAGCAGTCCTGCCACGCTTTTTTCTGAAGAGCAGCTCTTCTCATAACTTGGCAGTTGGTGCTGAATCTGACCTCTGTGTAAGGAACTGATGGAAGTAAAGCATCAGTTTGCACCCACATAGTCTCTTTTCAATTTTCTCTTATTTCCTATGGATTGAACTGGGGGCTCAAGTAGTTGGGGAAAAAATAATGGATTACTCAAGAAGCACTAGAATTCTTAGTTTGTGCTTCAGGCCCCACCATTTATCTGTCAAGATCCTTTCTTGTCATGCCTTTCCACACTTTTTCTGGCATTCAGATTGTACAAAACCTGGAGTACAACACCTGTGTGTGGGTGGAGGAGCTCTCCTGCACTTGCAGGACATAGGGGTCTTTTGTTTGTGGTTGACATGCCTAGTTCAGAAGTCTTGAAATAACTCAAATGAGGCCATAAACTTTACATCCAACTTTAATGACTAGATTTTTGTCACTGGCTTGAGTGAGTACTACTTGATTCGATTATAATCTCTCATTCTTGCTTACCTTGTGAATATTTTAGCTCGGGGCTGGGAATGTACCAAAGATCGCTGTGGAGAAACCAGGAATGATGACAATGCTTGTCACTGCTCTGAAGACTGCTTAAGTAGAGGAGATTGTTGTACTAATTACCAAGTCGTTTGCAAAGGTACGTCTTTGGTCTTTCTACCTCTTATCTTTCCAAGCCAGATAGAAGACAGCCCTGTGGGTAAAGAGTTTTCTTCTAAAGGAGGAACCTTCTTGGTTCTGATTTTGTTGGAGGGGGGGGGGGAAAGAATGGAGAATCACATTTGTAATTTTTGTGGCACTACCAGAGGTGAATACTTGTAGTTTATTGATGGTAGAAGGACGTTGCCTTTGTCTGTAGAGATACTGATAGAAAAAGAGAAGGTGTAGGTGGATGAAGAATTTAAAGCAAAACATAGAGGTGTTTAGATGCATTTGTCTGCATCGCAGGGAAAGCAGGGATACCTGACAGTTTCTGAAGGAATGGAGCATTCCTAGATATGTTATCTCTGTCTTGAAGACCTCTTCCCACTCTCCACAAAAGCTCCTGCTCAAACTACTTGGCCTAACACCTGCAGGCTTTGTTTCTTGTGAGAGAGGACTTGTGAGATGATGAGGGCTGTAATTTGCAAATTCTAGACAGGCCATGACTGCAGTACAGCCTGCACCGGTTGGTGGGTGGATGGGCTGTGAAGGCTTAATTTTCATCCTTTACCCCAATCTTTTGAAGCATGTACTGCCTTGTGTAATGTATCTCCCATTTGGAGCAGGTCATCTTATTCTTGGTAGTCAACACTACAGGTTGTCCTTCTATATCTCAGCTAGTTCTTAGTTTTTTCATTCATTAACTTTACTGGTGGGAGGGTTACAGTTTGAAATGTCCTTTTGCACATTTTGGCCAACTGCATAAGTTCATGAAATCATAACAGTCCAGATCCATACACTGAAAATGGGCTTTTCCTTACTCGAGTTTTGCTGTTGGGAATCCAAATTAAATGTGTCTTCCAGCAAGTCCCCATAGACTATGTTCTTCCTTTTCCCAAAGAATCACAAGGCTGAGACCACTTAAATGCTGGTATAGTTTTCAATTCCTGCCTTTTTTGTGAGGTGACTCTTACAAGGGTCAAGACAGGAATTTACATGTCTCCAGGTTTAATGTACATAATCTTTGTTCATTTGGCTAATAACAAATGATCTCAGTGACCCTGGCTTTCTGACAGGAGTAAGCCTTATGTGAGAACAGTGTTTCCTCTTTATTCCTGCCTTAGCCTATCTGAGGATAGTGTGTTGGTTTTGGGTTTTTTTTCTTGGAAATTGTCCCTCCACCTCCTGTCACGGTCAGTTGGAATTGCTGCAGGACACATTTTCTGCAGATTTTTTCTATGGTGCTTTTTGTTTTGTTCTTTTAATTGAACTTCAGTTCCTTTAGTAGTGCCAAGTTCCCTGATTAGCTAATAATTTGTTTTTCAATTGACCTGTGAAAGTGCAAGTCATGAGCCACTCTATAGTCAGCATTCAGCAGTGAAAACCTTAAGAAAATAGTTGATTACATAAAGTAATTTTAACTAATCTAGCTCTGAAAGAGTATTAATGCTTTTTTTAGCTGTGTCTGAGTCTCACCTGATCCATGAGCTGATCAGCTCTCTAAACCAGCTGGAAACTATTTAGAGTTGTTTTTCTTCCCCAGAATGAATTTTATTTTATGTCTTTAGCCAGCTGAATCAGCTCATGGAGACATCAGAGCTGGTGAGGAGGAGGGTGGGAATTCACAGCCAGAAGCAGCACTACCTGTTTTTGACAGATCAAAAATAAAAAAATTAAAATAGATGACCACTGTGCCTAAAGCGTTACCACTGTCTCCTGCGGCCAAAAGGACACTTTTAACTGCAGTTTTAATAGCTACTTGTAGGAGTGCTAGTTTGGATATTCCTGTTGAATAGAATATAACCACATCATTTGTTCAGCTTTGTGAAAAGACCTGCTCATTATTCATGGGAAGTATGACAAGACAGTCCATTAACTGGAGCTAGACTTACCTTTTTTTGACATTTTCTGTGAGACCTGTAGCTGTGTCCACAGATTATTTATTTAATTATTTTGAAACTGCAATGTGACTTTTCTGGTAGGAGAAACCCATTGGGTGGATGATGACTGTGAAGAGATAAAGGCTCCTGAATGTCCAGCGGGGTAAGTGTTTTTCACAAATGGGGCAAGGCCAATGGTCCCCGGCTCCGCCCTGGACCTCTGAACACCCATGTCTGCGCTGGCCCTGTCACACAGGCTGAAGGGCTGTGGGTTGGATGCTTTCCTGTGCTTCCCCATTTGTACAATTAGATTGATAATATTGTAATGCATTGGCCTTTGAGCTGCTGGATGAATGCGTCTTTGATCACCTGCTGATGGGTTTGCCTGCTTCACTTACAGGGAAGGTAACCAAACTTCCTTGAAGTCAGTGGAAAGGTTTAGGTTTCTCTGATTTTGATAAAATTTAGGTGGAGCCATATGTGAACACAGTTCAGGCTTTTTTTTTTTTTTTTTAATTGAATTTTGTACTTTTAGTGTTATGTTCCTAAATGAAAGAATTCCTAAATTGCAATGGGATACAGGCTTGACTTAGTGAGGTATTTGAGCACATGAATAACATTGAGAAAGCAAGCGCTATTGAAACCAGTTGGTTCACTATTATCCTTAAAAGTGTCTGCTCAGGTGCTTGTGCTGGGTTGCAGCTCAGTCTGTGCTATCAGGAGGATAGTTTGGAGGAGATGGGAGCCTCTGCTTCTCCTGGTGACAGTGATGGCTGCTCACCCCCACTGCAGGTGACTAAAAGTCCAGGTGTGTCTGTCCAGGACACATCTCTGCCAAATTTTGATTAGAAAATAAAAATGTGATAAAATAACATGAAATACTGTCATCTTTAGTATGTGAGAATGCCTCACAAAACTCACTCAGAATACCACATGGCCTTTTGTTTGTGAAGAGAGAAGACCAGCTGTCATGAGATGTGGTTTTTAACTACAGATTGTATGATAGGGTGGGTACTCAGGCATACTATATTTTTTCCTTCTCCATCTCCTTCTATAAGTACTTGCCTTTTTGGGCTATATGCTTTTTAGCTGCTCAGCCCTTCCACTGACTGAGTGAACACTGCGTGTTACTGAGTGAAGATTATCAGTTTGTCCTGGTCTGTTAAGTATGCAAAAAAAAATTATAGACGTGTAGCATATGCAGTAACTGTACTTTATATTTTCTGGAGTCTCAGTGAGCAAGTGGAAATAAAATTATTTTGAAATGCTGCCTTACACTCCCACTGCTTTTGCTTTTAGCTTTGTTCGTCCCCCTTTGATCATCTTCTCTGTTGATGGCTTCCGTGCATCATATATGAAGAAAGGGAACAAGGTCATGCCCAATATTGAAAAACTGAGTGAGTACAAGTGTTTTCTTACAATAAACAAAAGACAATCTCTTGCAACCCAGTTGTTTTCATTGTTCATTGAGCAACAGAAGTCAGTGTGGAGCTGGTGGTAGAAGGGCTGTGCCAAACGCAGGGCTCCTCTGACTGAAAGGTCTAGCAAAGATTAAGTCTTTTTTTCCATGAGAGCAAAATGGCAGAAGTTCCCTTTGGTTTAGATGGTAACAACTGGTGGCTTGAAAGCACCCTGGCTGAAGCAGCAGACTGTAGTCAGAGTGGGGAGAGAGCTGCTGCTTTGAGGAATGCTGCTCAGAATCAGTGACCTTCATGTGGTTTTGTCAGCAAAGAAATGCATCTTCAGTACGTGGTATGTATCATGCACTATGTATCATGTATAAACTAGTTGAGAGAGGCCCTCAGAATTTTCCACTTGTTTCAGAAATGTTGAAGATACGGGTAAGTGAATGTGTGACAACTGGCTGGGGACGTGCCCCAGCGATGAGCAGTCCTGCACTCACTGCGGAGGGAGTGAGCATCCTTTGTGGAGTACTGGACACAACATGAGCTGCTGTCCATGTGTATGTGTGTGCCCATACCCTTGAAAGGTGGTGGGTTTTTTTCCTTGTGTGTATGCTGACCCTTGTATTTGTGTAGACATCTATGCTTTGACTTAATGATCTTAAATGTCTTTTCCAACCTAAGTGATTCTATGATCTGGGGGGCTGTGGCCAAAGCCCACTGTTAAACTGCAGCTTTAGTATATTTGCCACTTAAAATTAGCCTGCGTTTTCTCATGTTGTTTTACTTAGCAAGATACTTTCAGCGGCTCTGGAATCTGGAAGAAGACTAGCTTAGAAAGGAAAACAGTTTATGAAACAGCTACAGAACTGTAGCTGGTTCTGTACTCCTCTGACTGTGTTATTTTGGTTGTTTAGTGTGAAGTACAAAGAGTGTGTGAGTGAATTTACTACTGTTCCGTGGGAAGACCTGTTAATGTTAAGCAGCAGGATGTTCACTTGAATTGGTTAAAATTTAACCAGTTTCTGCAGCATTTTGAGACTAAGCAAATGACTTCTTCTGATTTTGTTTTCCATGTCTGAAAGTTTCTCTTCCTAATGTTTGCAATTACTATTGATTTTTCAGGATCTTGTGGAACACATTCTCCTTACATGAGACCTGTCTACCCTACAAAAACCTTCCCCAACTTGTACACCCTTGCTACTGTAAGTTCCTTTGAAGGAGTTTTTGATGGTAAAATGCTGGTAAAATCACTGCTGTTGAAATGTGGGTTGTGGGAAGCAAGGTTAGGTGTTTTTTTAAATAAAACTGATTCACTCTCTATCCTTTTCAGTCTTCAGTTATATTCAGTATTTTCTTCAGTATTTTGGAGTTATGAGATCGTGTATCTCACCATTATACACTGTGTTACAGCTTTCCTGCATTTTGTTATGCTTGCTTTTGCAGTTTTGTGCTGCTGTGTAATTACAGGACACAGTTTTCTAGGGGGAAAAACATACCACCCCTGAAATCCTACCCAGAATACAACCAGCAGTTCTTCCTTCATTGGAGTAGCTGAAGTCAGTGGGGCTGACTTAGCAGCTGACTTAAATTTACAGCTGCTGAGTGTTTCTGGATGCTGTGTTGGCCCTGCAGTAAAACGAACCATCACTTTGCACTCCAGTGGCATGGCTGGTGGCCAGGCTGTCCCCGCCTTGGCATGCAGATGCTCTCATGTGACAGTGTCCCCAAAGCTGGGCTAAGGGACTCCCTACCTGCAGCTGCATTTTTTGCCCTTCTTTTCCTGCAGCCTCTGCAGAAATGTTAAATGAGAAAAGAGGAGATGGAGAAATGAACAGCAGAAACTTCTTAAAGTGCCTTTACTGCTGGACAAATTGTGATATCAAGCCATGGCTTTGGGTGACTTGCCTCGCTTTTTTCTTGGAAGTAACTCTTATCTCACAGAGGCTCTGGTGAAGATAAAACATTATAAAATGGAAATGCTTGATGTTACACTTGCAACCAGAGAATGAATTATTGTTTCCAGAAAGGGAATTAATGATGAGGAACTGAAAGTTCAAATCAATCTTCTTTTTGTAAATTTTTGCTTACTTTAGATGGTCTCAAACTAACTTTTAACCAGTGTGAAAATACTTCAAAGTATCAAGTAACAGGAGTTCTTATGCTTTTTAGCACAATTCAATCATCTCCTACTGTTTTCACCACTACAGCCAGTTTTAAATGTGCTTATCTTAAAGTTAAAACCTTTTCTGGACTGCAGTTACAAAGATACCCATTTTAAAATAATTTAGTGGTATTTGCAGATAGCTATGAAGAACTGAATTTGTGTGCATTAGGATTTTACTAATTAATCTACTTCTGCACAAAGGGACTTTATCCTGAATCACATGGAATCGTTGGCAATTCGATGTATGACCCAGTGTTTGATGCCAGCTTCAGTCTTCGAGGGCGAGAGAAATTCAATCACAGATGGTGGGGAGGTCAACCAGTAAGTTTCAGATTCCCTCCTCCTCTTTCCCTCCTCCCTCTCCTCCCCTCCCCCTGTGCTGTGGAACATAGCCAATAATAATAATTAAAAAAATACATCTGTGAACAATTTGTACCTCAGCTCCCCCCCTGGCTGGCCCTGTGTCTATCAGTTTAGTGTAACATTTTGAGTTGGCTTTTGCTTTTCAGAATAATAAAGCCATTGATTATGGAAAGGTGCTTGTGTTGATAAGTATAAATTAGATGTGGCTAGGAAATAACCTCACTTTAGGCATCAGTTTAACACTATTTTCGTCACCGTGGCATAATGTTTCCTTTTCATTATGGATTTCTCAGGCTTTCGTCCTAGTAATGTTCTTGTGGCAGTTTTAGTATTAATGTTCTGTCAGCATAGCGTGGCACAACTTCATAATTATTATTTGTTAAGTCCACAAGTGCTTGCTGTTACCTGACTTGCTGCAGAGACTGTAGAAGTTTGTGAATTAATTTCTGCCTTCAGCACGGCAGCTGTGGCTGAACTAGGTCCTCTCTCTTAGATTCGTGTTGGACTCGGTGGTTTCTCTAGCTCTGTATCCTCATTCTGGGCAAGGAAATGGCATCCTTCGAAGTTTTCTGTGTTACTACAGCTAAGAAGGTCCCCTACTAGTGCATGCTGTGGTGGCTTGCTTTGCCAGCAAAAGTGGGTTTAAATTTAAACTAATACATTTTGTGTGCAAGCAGCCAAGGTGCATGCACATTTCATTGCACTAATCGGTTAGGGAAGTATAGATTAAAAGCTCCCTGACCCACAAAAGAGTGAGGTGATAGAGGTGGGGAAATTGGAATGGGTTTGGGAACTTCATAATCTGTCATTGCTGTTTGCTGAAGTGATCAGTATCATCCCACAAATCTCTTAATACAGAAGTTTCCCAAGAGACTAAAGAAAGTTACTCAGATGGTTTTAGGCTTAGTAACTGTGTGTGCTATTTGTCTGCATGTGGTTTTAGTCCGCAACAAATGCGAGACAAGACAGTTTAGAGCTGCAGGCAGATGAGTGACAGGCAGATGTGTCTGGCTGTAACTGAGCCAGAATGAGGTATTTGTGCTCTTGTAAAATTTGTCAGCATAACAGTGAGCGTGGTCACTGCCTTGCCCAGTTAAGACCTGGGTTAGCTTTCAGCATGGGTTGTGTAGAGAGCAGAGGGTGAGCAAACTGCCTAGCTATTATCCTCCTAGATGTGAGCAAGGAAGCAGGATCAAAACTAGGAGCAGTGAAAGGGCAGCAGCAGGTAACCTCTTCCTCCATCTAAAGCTACAGCCAGAGCCACACAGCTAACAAAGTGTGCCTGCTGCACTCGGGCATCGAGCTCACAGACACTGTTGTGGCTCAGCTGCTCTGTGATGACTTGTTAAGGAGCTGTAATTTAATTGTACATTGCAAATTTAATAGTGCATCTCAATCACAATTAGGTAGGAGTTTGTGGGGAACTACCTGTTGGGGACTATACAAATGTTTCTATTTTTAAACCATGATATTTTAAAAGTATGATATAAGCCTGTAAGTACTTCATCACCTGCTGTGTTGAGTGGGGAATATTGGTAATTCCTACGCTCATCCACTAGAAACACCTGTGCTGCTCCAGAGAATAAAAGTTTTTCTGTATTGTAAACAAGGGTCCTGAAAAATGTCAGCTGAGAAGAGTTCAAGAAAGTTACACAACAGTGGATGACCATACGCTGGATGAAATCCTCAGAGGATGGGGGGGGGAGTGTTGCATACACAAGTAAGGATGATAAAATAAACCAGCTGACCTGAAGAAGTGCTAAAAAGGAAAAACATACAAATAATGTAATAAGCTGGAAGTTTCTTTGGAAAACTGGAAACGTGTAGAGGACGGGCTATAATTCAGTCCCCACATACTTAATATGAGGGAAACCTCTAAGTTTGACAAACCTGATAGAGTGCCCATAATGGTTTGGGTACAGAGGTGGTAGATCTCTTGCAGAACTACGATATAAATGATGCTCTCCCTGCATGTGGAAGAATTGCAGAGAAAAGAATTGCAGATTTTTATAAGAAAAAGGTTATCTCCATCTATATGTGGATTAAATACAGTCTGTTTCTAACTCTTTTTTATAATTTTCTCTAAATATCACATTGATGTAGACTGCCAAAAATAGCTCAGTATTGAAAGACAAGACAATAAAATTAAGGAGGGATGAAGGGAAATCTGGTCGGCATATCACAGAAATATTGTCTGTCATATCACATATTCATCTGGTTATTTTTAGCTCTTGGGTCTCAAACTGGAGTACTCAAACAATGGCAGAGGGGTACTTGGCTTGCATGTAATTGGGAATTTTTATTTTCCTGCCTAGGAAGGCAGGAAAAGTGTCTGGGAGCCCCAGCCTCCTATTATAGCTAAAACTGCCTAAAAGAGAATGTTATTTAATGTTGATAATTTCTGAAATACTTTCTTGTTCCTGGAAACTGGCCTATTGTATATGGCTTTGTTAAAATGTGTGGCTTTTGGTGTTTGTGTTTGGGGTTTTTTTTGTAATTACTTGTTCTAATACTCAGCATCTTGCTGGGAAACATCCAGATTACCATGGACATCAGTGGGAACTGGCACATGAGTAGCTGAATATTTCTATACCAGGAATTACGAGAAATTAATTTTAAGAGCATTAGGAAAAGGAGAAGGGGGGAGAAGGTAGTTTGGAATTGCTTCGAGGATCTGTAGCTTGTTGTGGAACTTCCTGAAATCTGGTCTTCTGATTTAGTATACAACCTTGATTTATTATGAGCTTTAAAATCACCTTGTTTTCAAAACAAAAGCGTCTGACAGAAAACAGCCGCAGAACCTCTCCTTATTTTGCTGCAGCATCTCACAGAAACGGTGAGCATCAGGGCCCATGCTCCCAAGGGGGGAAACTAACTTTACTGTTCATTTTTCATGGCACTGAAACTCTGTTTCCGTCCCAAGTAACTTTAAACACTAAATTAGGCCTCGGCTGCCTTTGGCTTCTGATAAGCAGTAGTTTTCCATGTCTTTGATTTGATGTAGTGAGTTTAAGCCTATGCTACAGACAATAAATTGCTTTTTAAAATGAGATTTCATGTTCCTTAGAAATAATCTGTTGGTCTCCCCAAGGTCCGAAGATGACAGGTATAAAACTGCCAGCCTGTGGTTAATGGGGACAGAGAGGCTTCTTCAGTGGGTTACCCAGCTTGGGTCTGAGTTTGGCTCCAGAAATGCCTCTCTCTTCAGAAATATCTTAATTATGAAAGTATTGAAGGTTGTGTAGGGAACCTTCTATGAAGTTTTATTCCTCACTATTAACCTTTTAAAGAGAATACAACCCTCAAAAAGGGCCTAGCTTTAGATGCTGAGATAATCCTTAAAAAGGGCCATGACATTCCTAGATAAGTGACAACATGTATGAAGTTGTCTTTACAGTCTGCAAGGTATGCCTGTAGACCCTAGACGACATCACTACACTTCTTAACAGAATATTGCTGATTTTATCTAAATTTCACATTTTACATTAATCTTTGGCATAAAACCATTTTGCTTTTCTGTTTGCTGGTATTTTGTTGGTTTCGACTAACAATTACAGAAAGAACTTCTCATTTTCATTTTTTTGCCTCGTCAGCCTGAGCATTGACAGGATAGTTACATCAGAGGAGCCCAGACTCTGAGGAAAGCTATGATCTACCTTTTGTCCTGAACACATTTTGCAATCACTTTGGTTGGTGGGGGAAGCAGAAGGAGGCATGTTTATAATTGCCTTTTTATAAATATTTGTTTTTGTCTAGCTTGAGCCTTGAAAAAGCAACAGGGCTATCTGAGTCTGTCTAATTATTTAGTAGGATTCTTGTACCAAAATCTTCTGTCTGGGCAAGAAGACAATGCTTAGTTGTCAAGGCTGTGAGATCATTTGTGTCCTGTTAAAGAGTAAGGAGTGTGGAAGGGACTGCGCCACATTTTACCTTGTTGGCAGGATAAATTGCAAATGGTGCAGGAGTGTAACGTTTGGTGCACCCTGGTATTAATTCTGCATGCTTGCATCAGTCTTGTACATGTTTACCTGGGAAATGCTGTGATTTCCCCTTTCCCACTTTTGCCTGGATGTGGAAGGGATTTCCCATTTATGTATTACCAAGTCTCTGCTGCATGTGTATGCGTTTCTTCTGCTTCTGACACGAATCTCCTTCCTTCACTGGGAGCATGTTTGCGCCACTTGGCCCAAGGGCTGGACTTCAGACATCGGTCTTGACCTGAGATGTGTTGCTGCCAGTGTTTTCATAATACAACAAATAAGGTGCAGCCTTTGCAAAGTTATGGGCTCTTAATTATTTATGGAAGATTAAAAGTAGGGAAGTGCCCAACTTTCTGTGTGGGTTTTTAAAGACAAATCAACAACTATCTTGAATAACTCTGTATGTAGTATCTGTGTGTAAACATGTCTAGCAGTTAAAAAAAGGGAGAAGGTTGGGCTTCCATGTTCCATATGGCATTGCCACCTAAACTGTTGCTTAGCTTGTCTATTTTTATCCATAAATCAAATAAAAGAATTGTAGTCATTCAACACAGAAGATATAAAATGGATAGTAAATCGATTTACAGGATATGTTTCATATACATCTAGAAAAGCACATATCTTATTTCTTGGGACATGTGCAAGGGTACTAGGTTTGAAGCCATGGGACCATAATTTAACAGGTCTTTCTGCATTGAAAAAGTTAGATGTTCTTTAATTCCTGCAGCATGGTATGAAGACAGAATGGTTAATCTTTTTTATTTATTTTTTAAAAATATTTATTCCCCTCCTTTCTGCTTAAGCAAATTAATTCAGAAATACGGTCTTTACAGAGCTTACAATACAATAAAGCTTGTCCCATACGCAAACCAGGGCTGCGCATTTGGCATAGTTAAACAGCTGACTATAAAATTCTAATGTATTAACAGCTAAAGCCAATGTATTTACATATGGCAAATAAATTACATAAGCTCACAAATGGTACTGACCTTGCAACGCCTAACACAGTAAACTTTATGGTAAGTGACCTGAACAGATGTGACCAGCCATAGAGTGCATATAACATATTGCATTTACATGCTGAGTACTGGAACATCTAGGATTAATTAAGACTGTGACTCTAACCAACAGAAAGGAAATGGAACAGTAACCCGTATTCTCTTCTTAATTTCAATTGTATTGGATGGACAAGGTTGTGAGAGGGCATCAGACAACTTTTTTTCTATCCAACACTGACAATGTAGACTCATGTTAGTCTGAGAGGCATGACTTATAGTCTGCCTTGAAAGACAATTAATTTAATTCAAAGGCAGGGAGAGATGTTCACTGATGATTAGGTTGCATTAACAGTTTGACACGCTTTTCTGCTGGTGTTAGTTTCCTATAGCTCAGGGTAGTAAGGAAACTTATGTGCTCCTATCAGCTGCTCCAGTCTGTTGTCTAATTTTACCTAGCCAGTGAAGGGTCTGGCTGACCAAAGGCACTTCTGGTAGAGATTGCTACCACTAGATTCATCAGCAATAACTGTCACAACTCTAAAACACTATGAAAAAATTATTTAAAGCTTGTTCAATGCAGCTAGAAATTCTTTTACCTAATGGTTGCTGCTTCTCTTCAAATGTGTTATGAGTACCAGCTTTAGATACGATGTTGAATAGTGTTGGTTTACTTAAAACCAAAATAAGAAAATTCAAAGGTGCTTTTTTTTTTTCCCCTTGAAAAAAAAGAGTGGCAAGATCAATATGGAGTAATTCAGACTCACTTCTCAGATGTTGCAGTCAGATATGGGCCTTTTGATATGCTTGTCTTTGACTTCAACAGAACATTGTCTTAGCTGTTGAGCTTATTTCAAGCGTAGCAGACACATCCTCATCCAAACAGTTAATGCCAATGTAAATGGCTGCATTCCCAAGGTGGGATTCCTTACTTGGGAGCAGAGATGCTGCAGGTTTTCCCTGTCTGACGCCAGTCCAGGTGCCTTTGGAGGGCCCTTTCTGCTCACCGAGGAGTATGCAACTAGTAGTGATCTCCACCTCCGTTACTCCTGGTTCAGAAAGGCGTTCATGCTGTTTTCATGTGGCATTCATGAAGCACGTTCTATGCTCAACAGGAATAAAAAATAGCCACTGCCCTCTTGCAGGCATGCTGCGTACCTTGGCAATGTATGTAGGGCTTAATTATTAATCTGTCAAGATAACTACCATTTTACTTGCTTGGCCAGAAGGAGGGTGTCTTCTGGCACATGTTTAAAATTGTTGCTTAAAATAGACAGGGTCACGAGTGATTTCAGCAGTGCTAACAGTCAGGAGCAGCACAGGACAGCTTCAGCTGCAGAGGGTGGAACTTGGCTGGTCTGATTTGGCGAACCAGGCAGGCTGGACCACTTGGACCTGCACAGGCCAAAGCACTAGAAAGTCAAACTAGAGTTAACAGATGGTAAAATCCAAATATTGAATTCCCTGGACTTAAGTTTGTTGGTACTTTCCCAAAGATATCTGCAAAAAGATTTAAACTTTGCAGGAACACAAACACTTTCAAAGAAAAATAAATCTGCTGCAACTCTGTAGGGACAATGGTTTTCCAAGTATAGCAAGACCAAAGAGCATAACAGCAGTGCAGCTGACGGTCCTTGTGCTGAATTTGTATTTGACCTCTTTTTCTGCTATTACAGGTTCTACTCTAGGAATAAATCTGCAATGCAAAGAAAAATGCAGTTACTTTAAGTGTGGTCCCTTTTTCACCTGGGAAGCCCATGCACCACTAATGATTGTGGAGTAGCTCCAGCCTTAGTTAGACAGAGGGTCCAGGCTGAACATACCCTGTGCTGACAACAACACAAGCTTGTGGATGCATCCTTGTATTGCAGTCACACCTCTGACTGCAGCATATGGGCTCAGTGACATCATCAGTGTCTTGTAGGCACACTTCCTCATCTCTCCTGTTCGCTCGCATCCTTCTGTCCCATCCTCTCAGGGCTAGTATTCTGTGAGCATCTGAGAAAATCATCCCTGTTATTCAAGAATACAAAACCAAATTCCAGTATAAAATCAAAGCCATTTTTTTATTTGGGGGGGGAGCTACTTTGCAGCCACGTCATGATCACTGCCACTATGCAAACCCTGGTGCTGGTGGAAGGCTGGGACTGCAGAGGCTGGGGGAGATGCCTGGGGGACTCCCCACTTGGTGGCAGCTAGATTAATATGAACCAACTCTGAAATCAGACTCTTGAGGAGAAACACCTGGAAACAGAGAAGGGTAGGCTGCAAATCCATGGCCATTCTGCTCCTGCTCTTGCTGAATTTATTTAGCAAACCACCATTTCTATAGAGTTACAATGGAAAAGAGGATACATTATGAAAAAGTTAGAATACTATGAAAACAAATTATCTTTTCTAACAGTGATTTAAATTTAACTGGATTGAGTCCAGTAAGATTTGCAACAGCAGATGGGAGATAAGGGGTGTGTCCAGGCACTGGAAAGGCAAAGATGTCCAGTTTTCCCATAAATAACATAACCGTATCCAAATTTAATTCCTGTTAACTTATAGCCTCACTGTGTATATGATCTTTCATCAGTCTGTGCCAAATTTATTTCAACTAAGACCAATACATTAATAATTCAGGCATGACATTTGAAAAATGTATGCCTGAATAACAATGACAGTTTATAAGTGCCTGTGTGAGCAAGGTAGAGGAGCCTTGAATATATTTTCAAAAAGCTGATTTAAAGTAAACCAAAGATTTTGCAATTATTAAGTAAAGGAGCTATTTTTTGACTTAACTGCTTGTGAAATGGGTAAATAGTAATATGCATAAATAATAGGGAGAAATACTCTACTTGTATGCACAATTCTGTTTTTTAAACCATTACACTTTTGAAATGAGTTTTGAGTTAATTTGGATAGTTCCTTGAATAGAAATTTAGTTCTGTAGGGCTAAAAACTCATATTGTTTGCTTTCCTTGATTGTGGACCTTTCTGACATTTGGTCATTCTCCTTCCCCTGCCTTGTATAGATATTCACAGAACAGAAGAGAGAAAGAGGGTGAAGGGGGGTGTGTGTAATGAGGATAACGAAGGGTATGGTATAGCTTTCACTAGAAAAAGACCAAACAGACCAAAGCTACTCTTGCTTCAGAAGGAATAAATAGAGGGGAATATCATGAATGCTGTATAGAAGTGGGAAGAGAAAGGATTAATAACCTGTTTTCAAATGACAAGAACACTACCCCAAGACCAGTGACACCGGTAGGTTTAAAGCAAACAAAAGTAAAAATATACTCGTGCAGTGGGTGACTACATTGTGGAACTTTCTGCTACAAACTGATTTATAGTCAGAAAAATATATGGGATGTGAAGGATTGAAAAACTAATGAAGATTGTTTCCATCATTTCCATCAATCACTACTTCGGGTGAGCTCAAAGTTCCTAAACATCTATGGAGGAAGGTGTCCCTCCCTGCTTTCTTTATACCCCGGCTCACTCACCTGTGCCCTTTTTTGTGTACTCTTTCCTTAACACATTTTCTGTCGATGACTACTGATAGTAGAATAAGGGGAAGGAGGGACATTCATGCAGACACTGATTAGTGTTAAGCTGTGTTCTTTCCTAACTGAGTATCTTCCAAAACTTGAACACTAAAAGGCTCAGGTGAGTAATGGCTGGTTTTTGAAAATCAAATGGAATACTGGAGAAATCCGTGGCCTCAAATCGTAATGCTTTGCATTAAAAGCAACACAAATTTAGGGGTAAAAGTCTACAGCACAGTGGCTGATGCACTGCTACAGAATTTGCATAGGTTTGTCCCTCCATGTGTTCGAATTAGGGACGCGGACTGAAAACTGCAATTTTCACTTCTAGGCTCGGGGTAGAAGAATGTGTCTTGAAAACATTTTCTTTTGATTTCAGAGGGTCATTAAAGATCTGAACACATTCTAATCCTCTTATATTTTCCTCATTAGATTTGGATTACTGCAGCCAAGCAAGGGGTGAAAGCTGGCACGTTCTTCTGGTCTGTGTAAGTGCCTTCTGTTTTCTGCAGATTTGTAACTAATTCAGAATTAATTGGATACAAGTGTTTATTAAGTTGTTTTCCTTACTTTAAGCATTCAGTAACTTGGAGACCATACCTGTAACCCTCCTTTGTTTCATTTGTGCAATGTTTCTGATAATTAAAGCTGATGCTACAGTTTGCTGCTTTAAGTTCATACACTGATTTTTAGCAGTTGTCTGAAGAAAAGATCCATAACTATGTAAAATTTACTTTCTTTCATTTCACAGTGTGTTAGTTTGCCTCCTTAGTATTGCTAGCAATGTTTCCTAGTCCTCTTGAGTGTTAGTGGAAGACTCTTTTATTGTCCTCTTATGTCATCTGACATCAACAGCCTAACTGACTCAAAAGCCTGACTCATTCATTTTAAAATCCAGTCTGACCTTTGAGTAAGATATCCAATTTCCCTTTCCTAAAAGACAGCCTTGAGGATCTTTGCTGTTTATTCCTTTTTTTTTTTTTTTTTTTTTATGGTTCCAGATTATTTTCCCTTGTCCCAGCTAAAATGTATTATCCTAACTGAAAATGAATGAATTTTGTTAATTTCTGAGTTCTGAGGAATTTGTGTGGATCAGTCTCCCCTTTTTAGTAGCAGGATTGCAGGAGTAAAGAAAATGGGCAAACTGACAAGAGTGAAGTACTAAAGGGGTTTGCTTATTTTGTCATGATTCTATTAGAGTAGCAAAGAATATTATTCCTAAATACTATATAGCATATGGAGGGAATAATAAAATGTACCATGTACAAAGCTGATGATGGGTTTAGGCTTGCAAGATGGTTATCTGACAGAGCTCCAGTCTGGTACTCTACAAAACAAAGAAATTAATGTGATTCTTAAGCTCTACAGCTACACAGTCACCATAAACACCGTGGCCAATGCATGCTCAAGGATATAAAATGTTTTGGAGGGTAACCAAGGATATTTTGTATGAATGGCAATAGTAAGGGAGTGAGACAGCCATTTCATGTATGAATGAAATATATATGCCTTAAAAATGTATTATTTAATTTGGGACACAATGTTTTTGGGGAGAATTTTCAGGCAAACTCTTTTAGGAAAACAGAAGTGTTAAAAAGATCTTAGTTACAAATTACTTATTGTGAAAAAAACACATTATTTCAATTACAGAATAAAAATTTCAAAACTGGGTCATACACAAGATTATTATTCTGCTCTATGATATTGCCTTGTTTGCAAATTTGAGCATAAATTCTCATTCTCATAGTTTTACAACCAGAAGTTCTCTGTGTAGTTGGAGACTGAGGACTGCTGTTGTTCTTGAAGGCATTAAAGACTAACTTATTGCAAAATGGCTGTTGGCATCTCTCTATCAGACATTTCCAAAGAGTGATGAATTCAATTCAGTATGGTGAATCCAAGACAGTTGTATTTGATTCCTGCCTTGGGATTCTGCTATTGATCTAATGGAGTTTGGACTGACTGTGCTATTGTATTAAAATAACTTTGTGGTCACTGACCTGCAGAGCTTTCCTAAGATGAGATATTTGGAACTTTTAACAGCTGTTTATAAGGTTAGTCATTCTCATAGCATGAACTTGGCCTCAGCAGCCAAGTGAGAAGTCTCAGGATATAAACAGTGAAATAGGATGAGTCTGTTCTGCAGAGTGAGAAGCTGTCAAAGTTGTGCAAATCACTGTGCTGATGGCCTGGAGTTTCGTATGGCTCTGTTTTGATTTACACCAGCCTAGCTCTCAGTTTGGTTGCTACTAAGTCAATGGGAATTTTTCCAGTGTCTTCAAGACTACCAGAGCAGGGTGTTGTTTAAACCTGTCCTGATGTGAGCATTTTAATGGTTTTTACTCATGCCAGCTATCCAATGGCAGCACCACTGTGCATAATAAAGGTTCATCTGGGTTTAAGCTACCACAATGGATCTTTATTCACTCCGTTTAGAGCAGTTAGATTTACTGCCCTGAGTTCTGACTTCACTTACAAACTTTTAATCATCTTTCTCTTGGGATATGTGGATGTACAGGAGATGTGAAGTGATTCTGTTTGCAAAATAAGTATCAGTATCAAGCAAGCTAGAAAGATATGGCATATACATAAAATCAATTTAAGTTGTTATGATTGATTTTAATCATGTTAGGATCAGTTCATTGCAAGGCTGTGTTGATACTTTTTGTATTCTATGATAATAAGGTATTTTTTTGTATTCTGTGGTCCAGTGTCATCCCCCATGAGCGCAGAATATTAACAATACTGCAGTGGCTAACCCTTCCAGACAATGAAAGGTAATTCACTTATTGTCATCTGCTGTTGGATAACTGCTAGCTTGTCTTCTCCTTAAAAGTATCTGGAAGAGCAAGGGGAAATTTATTTCTAAAAATAGTTTTGTCTGTTGCTCATTATCACTGATTTAAGGATTTATTTGGGATTTGTGTTTAGGTAGGGTTTTTTTATCTCTGCTTTTAACCATCATAATTTTGATTCTTCTCAATAAATGTATGGTATGGATTTATTTCTTATCAAGAAGCATTTAGTTACATGGATTAACTTGGATTGTTCTTATCCTACTGAGTTTAATATGGTTTAACAACCTTTCAGTCAATGGCAGTTGCAGAACTGAACCCTGAGGACTGGGAAATTGTTAAGTTTTTAATTATTAATATTTTTTTTTAGTACACAAGTCCCCACATGCTGCTGGCTGCAAAGCTGAGGCAAGCTGCTGTTGTGATGTCTTCTACAAGACTTAGAAAGAGCGCGTGTCCTCAGATGGTACCCCATGTGCCTCCCCGCATGTGTTCTTGGATTTAATAAAACTGTAGAACAACTAATTGCTTAATCAAACCATGGAAACATATGACTGAGAAACAGTTCTTTTTCCATAAAGCCAACTCTCATTGGAAGGTTGACTTGATTTGACCTGACCTAACCGATTCGGGGTTTTTTGTTGTTGTCGAAGGAAAGCTATCCAGAACAAGACCTTTCTTTCTTTCAGGCCTTATGTTTATGCTTTCTACTCTGAGCAACCAGATGCTGCTGGCCACAGATATGGTCCTTTCAACTCAGAGGTTAGTACAGATTTTCTTCTGCAGTAAAAGCCTGTCTCAAGTATATTTTTGGAATATTTGCCACTGTGCAGGAGTAACAATTTGGCTACTTTTTTTTTACCTGTTTCTGCAGTGCTTCCCCTCTGCCAGAGAAAGCAAAGTTATTGTCTAAAGGGTTTATCATGTGAGATACACTTCTGAGAGAATGCCCATGCCTTTCAGAAGGCTATTTCTCTGTGTGATATGATAACACAAATGGAAAGATTTATTTGGCAAAGACAGGAGTATATTTGGGTGTAACAGTATCATTTAACTTCCCTCTAGCAATTTATCCTTCTTAAAAGTAATAAAAATATAATGCAGAAAATATTGAGCAAAAATGCAGAGAAGAAAAAGCTTTTTTTTAAAGCTGACAGCTTCCAGTAGCCAAAGTAATAATTTCAGTCTGTCGTGAACTGTAAAAAGCTGCTATTTCCAGTTTCATATAGGTCTTACAGGGGTCCAGAAAGCTTTGCCAGTACTGTTCCCTCAGGGCTGGACTGTCGAGTTTGGAAAAAGTTTTGAAGCACCGTAAGGTATTTTAATGAAAATTTATGTGCAAAACACTACAGTAGTTTAACCCCTTGCTTGAGCTTTGGGTAGCTGGCTGGGACTGATGAATACTGCTTCCCTGCCAACACTGTCCAGGGTGACAAGACCTCAAAGACTATGCACTTTTCTGCAATTTGTGGGGAGGGTAAGTTCGTTCTGCACCTGAATATCCTGCTACTTGGAGTGGCTGGGATTTGGTATCTCCAGTGATCTCTCACATCTGGCAAAGGTCCCCTAGTTTCAGTGCAAATGTACGCCTGCAGATTGCCCTCACAAGACTTTAAGTTTTTAAACATGCTTCTTAAAGGGTAAACAAATGTTTGCAAATCTTCAAAAACTAAGAGTGTATCACATACTTACCCTTTGGAAGGTAATACAGTTCTCCCTAAGCAGCCAGGTACCAAGCAGTAGTTTCTTACTTGTCTGGTATACATCTGATAGCTGTCCTCTACTGAAGAGAGCAAAGAGAACCAGCATTAATCTTTTTTAAGTTTTGAGTTTTTTGGACTGTTTAAATAAGTTTTCAGTGGTTGTGAACTGGCTGTGGGTAGCATCCTTGTTTGGAGCAGTTTGAGCCATGGTCCCAAAGTGGCAGGTATGAGGATTTATTTCGAACCAGCACTGACACGTGATACTGAATAGGAAGAAGTAGCCCTTTTTCTGGATAAGTGGTGGTTTAAATCTGTCAACGCTCTTGCTAAATTAACAGGCATTGATATGTCTCCATTTTGTCGGAACAGGAGAGGTGTCTGACTTGGTCAAGAAAGTTATCTGTAACGAGAGCTCTCTGATTGGAGAATGTACTGAATGATGCTTTATAGCTCCTCTTACTGAAGTGTTATAAATATGTGTGACTTATGACTGACAAAACTAATTTTATTTATCTGTAGACAACCACTTCTCAACAGAGTTGTGGGACTCTTTCCATGGACTTAAAGGACAATATGAAGATGATGACATTGAACTTGTTCTTTAAGTTGTAGTCTTGAACAAACCAGTTTAGCATCCAATGTGGTAATCTAGTTTCAGGTTAATTTTAAGTGTCAAAGTGAAGTGTAATTGTGTCATCATAGGAAAAGTCATTACAAAAGCGAAAAGCCCCCAAAGGGTCTTATTGTTTAGGGGTTCTTCTGAATGGTTCTGAAGGTTGACCTCTAATTGCAAGGCAAATCTCTGGCTCTTAATAAGTGTGAATTAATAGCTTATGTAAGTTTTACAAATAAATTGATTTATGTCATTTGTGTTAAACCCAAGAACAGCATGAAATTGATTTTTAGTAAATTGAGAACAGACGAGATAGCAAATGAGCATGTATGGGTTTGTAGTTCAAACAGTGGACATAACTCTGTGAATGGAAATGAATGGGAATGAATACAAATGCTGAGATTTGCTAGGGGCCTGGTTTCAGGATAGAAAAACTAGGAAATATATTGTTTCTCTTGATACTGTTTTTAATACAATTTTTAGGAGCTATGAAATTGGCATAAATCAGCTGGGAAGGAAGTCCTCAAAGGGATCCCTTCCAGCTGCTTCCTTGATGCAGAGAGCACAACCTCCCCGTGAAATCATTCTTTTCTTCTATGCAGCTGGCACCAGTTAGACAGTTGGAGTAGTACTGACTTCATGCAAAGGCAGATCAGCCAAACAATAATGTTTGAAAACAAGCTCTTAACAATTCTGTGTTATATTTAAGATGGGCTTCTTATTTCTTCTTTTGATGAGTGAAGACTTTATGCTGCATTTGTAGCTTGAGGAATAGTTTTATACCTTGAAAACCTCAAAATCTTACAAATGTCCATTGGAGTAAAGTGAATGTTTACTACAGGCTATTATGTCAAATAATGTTCTAAATGTATTTTAAATGTATAATCTTAAAGGTCTAATGGCATCCATTACTGATAATATTCAGCTTCCAGACTTCAGCAGATGGTACTTAGAGCTTCGCAGGACATGCACAATAGCCTATGTGCAGAGTGTCGCTAGAAATAAAGGGACATTGTAGCACTTAAAATTTATTGATGATTTGCCAGTGTTGATATAAATGGAATACAGATTACGGCCAGTGTCCACTAGTGTAACTTTGCATATCTTTTAACATTATGAATTTCTGTTTAAATATGTTGGTTTTCTAGGTTTTGGTTTTTATTTTTTTGGGGGGTTTGGGGTTTTTTTCGGGGTGTGGGACGGGACACATGAATAAACTTCTTAAGGAGTATTTCAGTGGGTTTCATTGCATCTCCAGGAGGAGTTATGGGAGTTATCAAATATGTGCTTGCTCTTGATTTACTTCTGCTTTTTTTTTTTGTTTGTTTGTTTCCCTCTGTGCTTTTGCAGTTGAACTCTGGTAGGTTGGTCCGTCCGGGTCAAGAAGCAGAGCTTTGGCTGGCTAGTTACCCTTATGATGTTACAGTTCCCTTCTGTAAGTGGGGAGGGATTCATTTCCCTCCTCCATAACTCTATTCTGACTCTTCTCAAGCAAGACTAAGATTTGGCTGGTTAATAAGAACTTGGCTTTTTTTTTTTTTTCCCTAGCTAACTTTTATAAAATATAAAATATTCTAGAAATATACTACATAAGAGCTCTAAAACACATTGAAATGTGGCGCTGCTAAGCCATTCCTGCTGCTCCTCTAACCTGCTGTCTGGAGACGGCCGTTTTCAGTGTTCAGACCTGGGTCTCCTGCGTGCGCGTGTTTCTGGCATTGTGGAGCTCTGTCTGAGCCGATTCAGAGACGGTAAAACAAGAATCCTTCCTTTCCCTGCCGCTCCTCTCATCAGGACTGCACAAAGCTTGAAGCATTTTAAAAACAGAAAACTGGTGCTGCTTTATTAAAATGCCTTTCTGGAGAGAGACGAATGAGACTGGACTTAGAATCTCCTTTCCAGCTGCTTGCCTTGGAAGCAATGAAACAGCATGGCAGATGGTAACATCCTCTTCCTTCCCTTCCCTGTTTACATAGCTCTGTAACTGAACAACTGTGAGAAGCTGCCTAAGTACACAGAAGTTAAGTATCATCATAAATCTCCAACTCTTCTCAAGCCCACTCGGCGTTCTCTGTTATATGCGGCATATTGTAGTTACTATCTCCCAGTAGGCATCATCCATCAGCACTTCACACGCAAGCCCAAGCAGTGCCAAGAGCCTGTAACTTGTGTAAAGTCAGTGAAAGCTGTACAGTTTAAAATTATGAACAAGCTGATTAATGGGATAGTAGTTTTTTCCACTTATGTCTTAACTTTTTTTTTTCCCTTTTATAAGTCTTATCTCAGGTATTTGTGCATTTATGCACAATAACATTAGCCAATAAGATGCCACGCTGAAAGTGCTAGGAAATTAAATTCTCAAATTGCCCATAAAGCTGGTAGTAAGGCAGGTAGCAGTGCAGCTTTCTGAGGCTCTGCCACCAATATGCTGTGCCTAGCTGACGTGAAGGATACGATCTGTGGTAACTGAGTCTCACCCTTGTAGTTTTGTCCTGCAGACCTGCAGTCCCCAGATAGTGGCTTGTGGAGTTCTGGTGATTTCAATGGGGTGTATGTGGCACCTGCTAATGCTTCTGATGAGAGTACCTGGTATCACTGATTCAGCCAAAAAGTTGGTGTGGGAAACCTTGCAGAAAGCCGTTTGGACTGGAGAGGCTCTAGTACTCATACAGCACTCTACCCCAGACACTCATTAAATTGTATGCAATGAATTTACTTGAACTGAAATTGTTTACTTAAATTTTGATATTAATGACTTAATATCTGATCAATAAAGCCCTCCATGTAACTATACATTTTCAAAACCAGAAGCCACACCTATCTTCTGAAACACCAATTTAATTTGCTTTTATGCTGTCTGCTCTCGTAACTGCTGTTCTGCTTTCAGTACAATTTGGTGGATTCCTCCTTAAAAAGAGACAGATCCTAAATTGTCCAAAAGCCTAAATTTTTGAAATGGCCATAGCATTTATGCCTCAGGGTTATCTGGTACAGGTAGCGTTACTATCTGATGTGAGTTGAGACAGGCTTTTTTTCTGAGTCCAGACATCTCTCCCTGCCAGTACAGGAGAGTAGTTATGGCTCCCCTCTTACTCCGCCTAAGAGACCTAAGAGAAAGCTTCCTCCTAAGAGGAGACAGGAAAGACCAGTTGCAGCTCCAAAGAAAAGAAGAAGAAAAGTACATAGAGTGGATCAATATGCTGCGGAAGCTCGTCGGAAGAAAGTAAGTTTACATATGTTCCAAAATTTTATGATGGAAGTGCCATTTTTTAGGCACTACTCTAGCTTTATTTTTTTCAATTTGGGAGTTCACTCCATGCTTCAGGTTGGGATTTTGCAGACAAAACTTCTCTAAATGTACCGAAGGACCCAAAGGAAAGCAGCCAAACAAGACCAAATCTTCTGGGACATACGTTTTTCTTGTTTCAAACTCTGTTTGCATTAGGGAAAGCCATCTTTATAATCTCTATATTTTTAAATCCAGGCATCAGCTGGAGGCAATGTCAGATAAATCCATGGGAAGACATTACCGGTGTTGCTCACCCTTCTGAGCTATTACAAATTCTGCAATATGTTGTAGCTTCCTTAACTCCCTAGCTCATGGGAGCCTGATGATTATTTGACTGTGTCTAGTCATTGTGGTTGTGGAAAAGTCCTGAAAATGTGACTCATAAAATCTAAAAGGGAAAGAACATTAAAAAGTTGTTGTTTTTAAAATACATATTTTAAAGCCAGTTTGAGACTTTGGAGGTTAGGGGATTCTTGATTACATGATTTCTAAATGCTGTATTTGCAGTAGAAGTGGTGCGTAAGTCTGTTTTCACAAGAAAAAGGTCAAATAGAAATTGCTTTATTAGAAAAAGGTGCAAGTTGAGAAAAAGCGTATTCCTTAGTGTACTGTCTTTTTCCACCTGGCACTAACACACACTGGGAGGGGTCATAGACCACTTCAGTATTATTTGAGTTTCAGAAATTTAACTGGATAATTCAAAAACTCTTCAAATAAACAACTTAAATATTTCTCCTTTAGGCTTTAAACAAAAGCCTTGACACTCCACTGTATACTCCATGAGGCTATAAACACTCTTCTAAGTAGCTTTTTTGTTGGAGATGTTTTCTGACTTGTTGCATGATTCAACTTAATTGAGACTGATTCTTTAAGTAAGGCATGGCATACAGGCACATGCAAAAAATTAACACGTATAAGAAAAAAGGAATTTTCCAGAGAACTTTTAATATAGATTTACCTGAGAACTGATTACTGCTATGGATGATATTGCTATTACTCATTAATTTACCATTCCAAGTTATACCCTTCTGGCATAAAGTATAGTAGGTAGCTTCTAAAATTCCTACTGATGTGTGCGTATGGGACTCTTATTTTTTTCCTTTCTTTCTCTGGATGAAAAGGTCATCCAAATTTATCCCTAAAGAACTCTTCCTGATAAGTCCACTGTGAAAATTTATCACTATTATTTCAGAAAATAACCATCATAAGATTACACAATAATTGACATCATGTCTGCAACTTAATCTTTTGGTGCTGTTTGAGAACAATGGAATATAGTACAGGCTGGATCCTACAAATTTAAAAGTAAAATTAAAAAAAGGGATAAAGTGAAATTCTTCCTTCTAATCAAGCTTATTCTAAAGAGAAAACTCAGGAGAGAATCCGACTGTGACCTGTATGTCTCCGATCCCATACCCAAAGCTCTCACCGTAGTACCAACTTTTATTGTAGCACCATCTTAGAGATTCATATATCTTGAAAGATAAAATTATTCTGTACAGCCTTTCAGCCCTGATATCAACATATTAGGTGAAGAAAGGTATATGCAAGAGTTTTATTTGTTTGCCAATAACACTTTGGAAGTTGGATTTGGGAAAGAACATGAGCTGTAAGAGCAGCATGTCCACACAAAATCCTTGCCTGAATATGCCACCTACAGCCAGCATTAGTCTGCAAAGAGCATTTGCAGAAGAACTTGAGTGTTGTATAGAATAATAAAAGATAGCTGAATTTAAAAATTAAAGAGAGACGGAATGCAATGAGAAGAAGAAATATTGGTGAGGGCCTTTTTAAGAGCTACTTTGAACACATTAAAGTAGTGAAAACTTCAAAGTTGGTGATTTTGCTGTGGTTTACTGTGTGAGTTTTTTGTGTCTTTTAAAAAGATTATTTTTTCATTTAGACTGACTTTCTTGCACTTTCAGAAATATCTCTGCAGGTCTACAGAGTACACTGATGAAGGTAGCTAAACAAAATTACCATCACTTGAAATCTCTGGAAGTACTGTTGCTCTTTTTTTTATTAGTACTTTTAAAAGAAGCCTCAAGCCTGCTGACAAAAGTAAACATTAATGGGAGATCCATCTAGATTTCCAGCTTCCTTGAATAAGCTTCGGATTCTGAGGAAAAGTTGTGTTTCCTTATATGATTGATGTTATACAAATAGTGACATAAAAATGGAATTCCCATTCATTGAATAAATTCTTTATATTTGAGAGTGGAAGAATACTGAAAGAGACAATTTTCTTTTTTCTAAACTTGAAATATTTCTGAGTTCTAACTAAACTGACTACTTAGGTTTTCCTGAATTAAAATATTTCAAAATTTCACCCTTTGCCTGAACTGCTTCCATATGTTGAAGAAACTATTCCTCCTGTTCCCCTCTGTGATTCAATCTCTCATGAGCTACTTCTTGTATTTATAGTGCCACATGAGAGATGACATTTCCTGTCTCATAACCTATCAGACTTGTTTAACATCCATCCCTTAATGACTCGGGCAGAGGGAGAATTTCTGAACCATATCTTTCTCGGTCATGCTAATGTGGTGTTTATTTTTTTCTTAGAAAATTCTGCCAAAATCTAGTTTTTTTCTCATCCAGAATTTGTTAGCATTCTGTTTGTCACTGGGAGAATGTTTTGTTGCGGATACTTGGACCAGCCAAATCAAACAGACAGGCAAGGAGAAAATTGGCATGGAGTGACAAGAAATGTTTTCTTCTCAAAACCAAAACAAAATCTGAGTCATCTGCCTAAAATCTTACTTTAAAACATATCTCTTCTCTGTGCCATCTAGTAAAAAATGTTTCATTTTCTTGTAGCTGAAAACACAATCCTGTGAACATGTCTTGGTGTTTTCTGTTTTGTTTCTTAATGAACAGGAAACTTAAATGAAGAAATCACAGTACAATATTCATGTCTTCTGGGGCCTGCTGACAATTTTGCCAAAACTGTCACTTGAGATGTTGGAAACTCTTGGCTTTGAAGCTGAAGAACGCCTTCTCCGACTCCATGTGCTACTCAAGTGACTTGCATATTGTCGTCCTAGTATCAGATGTCCTTTGAAGTGAATTTCATTAAGCAACTTGGCATATGAAACCCAAGTCCAAAGTTTCATTTCACGTTTTGCCTGAACTGTTCACATAAAATAGCCTTTTAAAAGTACTGCTATTTATCTGTAAGAAATAACTGAATCCCAAAGTCACATGCATTTTTCTAATATCTATACTTTGTTTTATTAAATGTACATGTGTCCATGGGAGGCCTAGGATCAGCCATAAAGATCTTTTGCTGTCTTGTGTCAGCATCTCAGCAGGGCTTTGTCATGATGAAATCAGTGTGGTTATAGAAAAAGAAATGGTATGATAATTGTAGGTGTAACAGCTCAGCCAAGGCTTTGCCTCTTGACCTGGATGGTTATCCTATCAGAGTGTTGCCAAAGGGCCTCCATTTGTAGAAGAATAGGGAACATTGCAATGACAGAATTAATTTTTTTCCTTTCTGCATATTTATACAGATGATGGTGAATCCCCTGAGAGAGATTGACAAAACAGTAGGACAACTAATGGATGGACTGAAACAGTTGAAACTACATCGATGTGTCAATGTCATATTTGTTGGTGATCATGGTAAAATAAACAGTTTGGTTTTGTTTTTTTAAATCCACATATATAAATGCTTCAGCAATGTAGCTGTGCTTATAGTAGCTGGCTTAAATGAATGGTTCCATTTCAGATACTTTTGTGCTGGTTTTTTTCTAGTAGTTCAAATCTCAAAACCAGTCAATGTGGACAGACCACTAAGCTTGTCTATTAATTGTTACTGGAAAACAGTTCTTCATAACAGTGATTTGGGTGTTTACAGCTCCACTTAGAGTTTTTCAACCACATCTAAGTGCAGCTCTCCTTGCATGTGTTGGAAGGGTATTGTGTGCCTAGTGTTATCTTTTTGGCAGGTTTTATGGAAGGATTTATTTGGGTTGACATAGCACTTAGGGATATGGTGTAGTTGAGAACAGTCAGTGTTGGGTTAATGGTTGGACTAGATGATCTTCAAGGTCTTTTCCAACCTAGATGATTCTGTGAAATAATTTAGTAGTACTGCCTTATTTTTCATGAGGAGAGGAGTAGGACTTTAGAGGGAGACATTTCCATGACAATTACTGGGTCAAATTATCCTACCAGGAGAAAGACTGGAATATCTGTAATAGACTGTGTCCAGCTTGGATGGAAAATGTCATCAAAATAGTGGAGGAAGAAGAAAAATGATAAATAGATATTTCAGGGTCAAATGGAGAGTCATGCAAAAGCAGAGATATTATTTGATAAATCTCATTCTTTCAGACATCAGAAGTAACTTAAAATTGAAGAAATAGTAAATACTAACAAAGACAAAAGAAAAAGAAAGTCTTATTAAAGAAAAATATGACCATGTCTGAGATAAATCTGGTTTTGCATAACTTTTTAGCAATGCTACCAAAGGTTCTGTTTTGTTTAGATCTTTGGTTATGAAAGTCTCACAGGAACTGCTACATTAGCAATAAAATGGAATATGCCTCCTTTCTGGCTATGGGGAGAGAAGGGTAAGGGACAGGAATGATTTCCAGGGGACGCATGTTTTGTGCTGAGAACTGCCTGTGACTGGCAATACATTCCTTCCAGCCACAAACGGCTGTAGGAGAGAATTGTTTATCTGCACTGCCTTAGAACGGACCACCAACAGACAATACCTTTTGTGTGCAATTTCTCTTAAAATCCTTTGTTTAAGAAAAAATAATCCCCAAAGTAGTACACTAAACTAGAAACAGACTTTGATTTTTTTTTTTTTTTTTTCCCGTGAGCTTCATTTGGAGATGTGTCAGTGCACGCATCGTATATGTGGTGACTGTTTCTACGACATTGAAATTGGTATTTCTCTTGTGTAGGCAAGTGCTACAATCACCCCTAGTTCGACTCCTATGAGTGTCTGATGTTGGAATGACATGACTGGAAAGAACAAGAATAAGAGTTATCCAAAAGAAAAGAATACATAGGCTGTTTGGGGTCTCTTTTTGTGTTGTTTTGGAAAACATGTTTATTATTAAGCTGAATTAATTTTGCATTTTCCTTCTGCAGGGATGGAAGACACTACTTGTGAAAGAACTGAATTTTTAAGCAACTATCTGACTAACGTGGAAGATATAATTTTGCTGCCTGGATCTTTAGGGCGAATTCGCCCTAGGTCTAGCAATAACCTAAAATGTAAGTTAAGTTGTATCCGCTTTAAGTTGTACCTGTCCTGAGAACTAGAGTCCATCCCTTACTTAGGCTGACGTTGCCCAAAGGATCTGAGTTTGCAGTGTGTCAGCAGGACTGTTCACAGGGAAGCCCATGAAGACCAGCTCCTTGCTTTCTTCCTGGTCTGTAGAGTCACAGACCCCACAGCAGTAATGCTGTGTCAAGTGGATGGCTGAAATGTTTTGGGTTAAAACCCACCCTTTTATAGCAAGGAGGAGTGGGAACTCAAAGCAAGCTTCACATGCCAGCTTACACATCGTTGTGAGTTTTATACATGCAGTTCTCCCCTCTGTCAACAAACTGGGACTTGGGGGATCTCAGCACTGTACAGACTGGATATTAAGTGGTACATTTTCTGAGCTAACAGAAAAAAGTGAATTGTTAATTTCGAATTCAGTATCTTCATACTTTTGGTACAGATGAGAAGCAGTGTGGGTTGCTAAACAGCAACAGGCTGGGGATGTTGAAGGGTATAAGGAGATCTAGAGAATGCATTCAGGGGCAGTGCTGACAGTAGAACTTGCTGGTTTTTGGTACCATGCTGTTAGAAATTCACCCTGACTTTGTGTTTGAGATTAGCTGATCTTTGATGAGAGCGCTCAGGGCTCACCCAGGAGCTCTGTGAAGCCAGTCCTGTGGTTTAAAGCGTTACAGACCCAGCTGCCCCACCACTGCTCTGCTGAGGCTACGCCTCCAGGGCCAGGACGGGGCTTGTGCCAGCAGCATGACTGCTCTGGTTCAGGGAAAAACTGGCTTTGCCAGCAGTTTAAGATACCATGCAAACTGTGAAACTCATAAACTAACTATAACTACTTATGTTTTTTCAATGTGTGACAAGGGTGACAACTTTTGATAGAGGGGGAGATCAGATAGCTGGTACAGCCGACTGACCCCTCATGACGCTTCAGATATACTTTGGTTGAGGAAGATTTCACAAAAAAATTGATCTTTGAAGATTAAATATTTTCAGAATAGTAGCAGAAATCATAAGAATGTGATAAAATGTTTTTAGATAATGATTCATGTATGCATTTATTTTAACTAATTTACCTGGGTATTTAGGCTCTACAAATATGGGATGAGTGCGTAAAGATTTCCTGAAAATAGTGCATACGATGACACAACTTACTAGTCTAGCATAAATACTGAATTCCTACACTTTACAGTGTACTGAAAACTTACATTTCAGTTCTGAGAAGAGTTTGGTTTGTTGGTTTGGGTTGTTTTTTTTTTTTAAAGATATTTCAACCATTGAATTCTAAAATTGCTGAAAAAAACTAGTTTTCTTCGGAGGATGAATGGCAGTATCTTCCAAAAAGATCAGCTTCTCTGACTGACCTCTGAGTCATACTACTTGTTTTCCCACAATACCATTTTCCTCTTTTGGACTCTGTCTGCAGCTTCCTTGTTTGGATATTTGAAATTGCTTATAAATCAGCAGTTTGAACGTAGAACAAAGCAGCATATTGCTTAGTTTTAGAACTGGGGTTATCCCCCTCAAATGGCAAATTACCAACTTTTTATTCATTATCCGTTTTCCTGTTCCATAATACTGCCTCAGTACTACAGACACACCTTTGCAATGAATAAGCCTGTAGCTTTGTGTTTTGAGATTCAGCAGAACTCATTTCAGGCTCAGCAAGCTCATTCCTTAAGCAACAAAACAGTAATAGTTAAGCAAGGGATTTTTAACTTCCTAGGATTTTGTCTTAGCCTGTTTTTTCTCTCAGGGCTGAAAAATGCTTACCCCCAATCCCTCACCCCACTCTGGAAGAAAATTGAGTTAATGTGGACTGTTGCTGGTTTTGGGCTTTCTACATCCTTGCATGTCCCTTCAATAGTCTGAAGACATAACTAGAATATTTTACTGTGGCTTTTCATCTACTCTGTAGTAGGCTATGAAATATGTGAAATGTTAAAAGAGAGAAAAAATGCTGTGTATTTATCTTACTACTTCTGTGTTGTTGCATTCAAATGTGCTTTCAAAAATTTTCAAGGAAGGTCGTTGTGTTTGGGGATGATTTTTTATTTTAAAGGAGAACAGTCAAAAGAATTGAAAGTATATGTTTTCATAAAATAGAATAAATACTAAACTAAGAGCCAAATAATAAAAAGTGAGAAACACTACCTAAGCAACTACAATATCACTAAGTAAAGAGTACACAGTTAAACTTCAGTTCATATTCAAGTTCATATTCATATCTTATCTGATACATACAGTGTGCTTTTAGTAAAGATCAGCCAACTTTTAGGAAGAACGCTTCTGTAAAGCTACATTATTACCTTGTGATTTCTTCTGCAAATTGTTCATCTTTTATATTTTTGTCTTTTTTATTTTCCTTTAACAGATGACCCTAAAGTGATTGTGGCCAACCTGACAGTAAGTATCTAGGACTGGGAGGTATCTCTGTCTACACTGCACCATTCACATCTTAATTTGGACCATTAGTCAACATTCTCTCCTCAGGAAAATCTCCTTTTTAGGCAGGAAAATCAACCATTAACATGCATAAAGAGTGCTAAATGGTGCCCTTCATGAATACAGATTAATGTTTGTCATAAGTTCCACTGTTTGCTGCTGTAGTAGCTTTTATAACCTTTTTGGGCAGTGAAGAGCCAGAATCTCCCTGATCATCTTGACTCCCTGAATTGAGTCTATTTATTCATTCCTTCAGAAATGGAAAGTAATCTTTTAGGGTAAATATTTTACTAGCAATCTGAAGACACTGAAAAAGTTTATTTGATAGCCTTCAGCTGTAATCTTGCTTTTAATGGTAAAAAAGTGTTTAAAATAAAAGCTGATAGAAAAAAATCAAATTTTGTAACCAGATGGCTTTAAATATATCTGCAGATGAAATGTATTTTGAGCATTGAACTTTCATCCAAAACTTGAGCTTTGGTCCAGCTAGAATAAAATTCTTCATCCGTGAGACCATCACGAGAATGAAGCTTTCCAAATACATCTTTGAATGTCTCCCTGGGCCCTGGACTTATGTAAATACTGCACAGAAAGGGATGGAATACATACACTAGATGTACAATTTGTTTTCAAGACATCATCAATAATGACCTTAACAGTTTGATTTCTGTAGTTCTGGGTTTTATGTGTGTCTAATCTAACTGACAGCAGTGTTATTTGTAACCATTTATTTTTCAGTGTAGAAAGCCAGACCAGCATTTCAAGCCTTACTTGAAACAGCACCTGCCTAAACGTTTGCACTATGCTTACAACCGAAGAATTGAGGATGTCCATTTACTGGTGGACCGCAAATGGCATGTGGCAAGGTAAACTCTTGCTTTTGCTTCCCTCCTGATTTTCAGCCTGTGGGTTGGTTGTTTTTGGGGGGTTTTTTGAGAAAATAAGACACCTGGGGTTGCCCTGTCTGTCAGCAACGCACTCCTGTACCCTGTGAGCAAGGGGAGTTTTGAACTCCTGGTGTGAGGTTCAATCACCAGTCACATTTGCTGCAGGGGGATGTGGCTCTGAACACAAAATTGGTTTTAGAGTCTGGGAAAATTAGTAACTAGATAGAGGGTAGAAACCTAAATTGGTTTCCTCAAGCAGCTGTGTGGTTTTTAACTGGTTAAAATATAGGAGCTTATAAGCTTTTTTAATGAGGTGCAAGTTTATTCCAACCAGGAAGCAGGGAATATGGGAGGAAGAGAAAGGCGTATATGACCAGGGGAACAAGAGGCTGAGTGGATGCAATGCAATGGGTGAATGGGAAGACAATGGAGACACTGTCAGCGTGGGTGAATACCTGAGAACAACTGGAAGAGTGGTCATCAAAGTGCTGGCAGTGTATTGTGTTGCAAAACAAATCCACAGAAAACCAGGATGCTTTAGCTCAGAGAACACCCTGGTTTGGGTGGTTGTTCTGCATATGCCTCTGAATTTTCAGTTATAAATTATGGACAACTTTTAATATTCTTAGCTAAAAATTGAGCAAGGAAACCCAGGTTGGCATATATATGTATAGAGTGAACAGGAGAGGAGTAGCCTTTGTTTATGAATTGTGCATCCCTTTCTGGTTTAACATACATTCTTGTTTTGATTGTTTTGGCACATGTTGTGTATTACAGTATGAGAATGGCTAGGTCTTTATGCATGAAGCTGACTCAGGGGTTCTTAGAAGATGACACAGCTTTTGGCTCATGGCAGTCTGTGACAAGCTTTAAATTATGGTAGGGTCTTTTGCCCGTATAGCTGCCAGGCAAACACACGGTGTGTTGCAAGTGCCTTCTGACATCTGTGCTTATCTTTCCGTGAATTATGCAAGGATCACTCTGCTAAAGCAGTGAATGAGAAACCCCAGTTGCTTTCTTGCACAATTCCACTAGCTGGCTGGCCTGCCTCCCCATGCAGTTTTTGTGGCTAGGGTTCATGTACATTTCAAAGAATCACACTCTGAGTTTTAGGCCTGTAAAAGTTTTAGTTTTAAGAATTTTACTGGAACTGATGGGATGGCCCAAGTTGATTTACACTTAGTAATTTCCTATTAATTACATCAGACATTCTCTGGCTTATTTATTTGTTAGATTTTCTGAAATCGTATTCAACAGTAATTCATTTGTTAATGTAACTGTAATTCATTGTATATTCACAGCCAGGAAAATGGTAGTTACACATCTGACTGCTGTAACTCTAGTAATTTACAAGGCCAAAATCAAACTTTGAGCATCATTTTACTGCAGATGAAGAAATTAACTTGTAGGATAATCTGGTCCACTGCATGTACATGGCCCTCATTAAACTGTAAGCAAGTACTCTGGAACAAGCCAGTAATTATAATTCCTATTTCACAATACTTTTCCACATGTTTTGTAAAAGAAGTACTCAGTAACAAGCTGATAATTAGTGTTCCTATGATAGAGCACTTATTTTCTCAGCCATTTATCTTCATGACAATTTTTCTTTCCTCCAGCTTTGTTTCTACTTCCCATTTTTGTTCATTGGGTGCAAGGCAAATGGGTGAAAGCATTTTACAGTACTGTATGACATTTGCAGCACTGTAACATCATGAAAGTGCTTTCCTAGGAGCCTCCGTTGGCCTTTTGAGGATTGGAATTGTATGGTCCAAAATATCTCCAGTCTATAGGAGATGATGTGATATGAGAAAGTCTGAGAAAACAAGTAAATAGATGCTAAGGTTGTTATCAGTGAGTAAGAGATGACACTTACAGGAGGAGCAGAGGGAGAAACTGGTGGTGTTGGATGAGCTTGCAGTCCCCACTACTGCTATTCAAGAAAAATAAGCAATACGTTGCCTTGTAACCTTATCCCTCCTACACTCAAACTGAATTGCCAGGTCAGCCACCATACCTACACCTTTGAGGAAATTTTCTAATACTTTTTCAATTTAGGAAAGCTATGGACGTTTACAAGAAACCAACGGGAAAATGTTTCTTCCACGGAGACCATGGCTATGACAACAAGATAAACAGTATGCAGGTATGAGCAATGCAGATACTTTTGTGGGAGGGCCATTGAAGGCAAGAAGAAATTGGAGGTCTCTAAAATGTAAATATTCACTGAAAAATATCCTACCTTTTAATGCTCTTCTTCTGTATTCTTCTCTCTTTGTTGTTGTTTTTTTTGGTTTTGTTTTTTTTATTTTTTTTTTAAGACTGTCTTTATAGGTTATGGCCCTACCTTCAAATACAAGACCAAAGTACCTCCTTTTGAAAATATTGAACTTTACAATGTCATGTGTGGTAAGCTACCTTTTTGAGAAATTTCAGGAGAAACACTCTGATAGCTAACAGGGCTTCATTTAGGCACCCATGAGCTCATGTCCTGACTCTCTCCCTGTGTCCCTTCCCCAGTCCCCACTTCTCAAGCACTTGCCTTTTGGCCAGCAGGCATTTCTTCAGGGCCTCAGCTTGCTCTACTCTAGCAGCTGGCCAATAAAATGGATTACGTTAGTTTTACTGTATGCAGCTTAGCAGATATCAAACACACACCACTACAGTGTGTGGTGTCCACACCTGAGCAGTCTAGGAAGGAGGTTTCTGCTCAGAGACTGCTTCTGCACCTGCATGGCTCATGGAGCAGCTCAGGGGCATCACTTAATTTTCTATGGCATCTCATGCTATGATTATGTTTTCTGAAATCATACTGTAGCCATGAAGAAGAATTTGATGATGTATGCACATATTCATTAGGATCTTTTCTTCAATACTGATTTTCCAGGGTGATAAAAGTTTCAAACCAAAGGTATCATTCACTTATTTTATTTTTTTTTCCAAAACATGAAATACCAAAAAGGTAATTATCCCTTATCTGTAAAGCAGGTGACTAATAACACTGTGTTCCAGATGTCTGATGTAAGGCTAGCACACTGACCATAGGTTTGCACTGGAAGATGCAGAAGTAGTTATAGTAAAAGTCTCTTCCAGTGTCTTGATGCAAATTGACCTTCTTGTCATAAATACTACCATACTATTCAGGCAGAATCTGCAATTTTATGATTTGGACAAGGGGTTAGTACTTCTATTACATTAAAAGCATTAACATGTGGTGGGTGTAAACAGTATTGCAAATACATGTCTTGGCTTGGCAGAGGTGCTGCTGAATACATGTTTGCAATCTAACCATCATTCATTTTTGGTGGCTTCATAGATCTGCTTGGATTAAAGCCAGCTCCAAATAATGGCACCCACGGAAGTTTAAATCACCTGCTGAGAGCCAATGTTTATAAACCAACTGTGCCAGATGAAGTTGCTAAACCACTCTATCCTGTCGCTCTACCTTCTGCATCAGATTTTGATATAGGATGTACATGTGATGATAAGGTAGGTGTTTAAGATCTGCTGATGCTTTCACTATTAGCAGTAGTTGCCTAGCAAAGTTGTAACCATTTTATCTATTTAGAGAGGGTTTGATCTGTAAGAATTTCCCAGATCCTTCCTGTGAAGTGTTTGTGCTCTTTTGGAACTGATACGGCTTTTTGTAAAACAGGAAACAAAAAAAAATGTCGGTGTTTTATAGCGCTAGTTTTGTTTTGCTAGATGCCTAGTAAAACAAGTTGTCAGAATGCTCCAGTGATCCTAATCTTGTTCCTTTTTTCTATTCTTGAGAAGAACAAGTTGGATGAACTCAACAAGCGCTTTCACGTCAAAGGAACAGAAGGTGAGATCCTGATGCCTCCGTTAATAAAAGCTATTTTTGTTTTCTTTTGCAAGTTACTTTGTGTCATTGGTATGAGAGAAGCTCCTGCTTTGGTTTACTTAATGTGTAGTAAACAGTCTTATCAAATAACTATCAAAATAACACGTAGACCTACATGAGATAAGTGGGCAAGATAAGTGCTACTCACATGAGGGAGTGCACACTATCTTTTGTTGTAACCAGGACTAGAGTATCGCTCAAAGTGATACGAGTTTTAGCACTCTTCCTTTCCATCCCCTTTAGGAGGTTTGATCTCTGCTGTGGAAATGGGGAGATGAGGAAAGGAGAGGGTGCACGAGGCAGTACTGCATTTAACCACAAGCTATAAATGGGGTAAAAAACATGGGCTACGTCTGCACAGTTTTACCAGTATCGTTCAGGCTTATGTTTCACCACGTCACTGGTAGAAAGGACGGTACAGCTGCTTTGACAGTCCTTGACTGGGAAGTGCAGAAATGCTCTGCTGGTTCAGGGATGCTCAGTGCACTTGTGTCCCTCTTCAGTGTTTGAGTTAATGTTACTCCCAGGAGAAAGCATCCCCTGCTCTCCTGGACACTAGTCCCTGCTGTATGCCAGTGCTGACTTTTGTGTGGCTTTGCTCCCGGATGCACCAGGGCAATGGTCCAGGTTAGAATATAGCAACAGAACCAGAGGGGAGGGGATGGGAACAGCTTTTCTGAACAATAATAGTGACTGAAAGGTGCACCAAAGCAGAGCTTTCCTTCTCACAGTTATGATCTGGTTCAGTATAACAAGTCACAGCATTCTCCTCACGATAACAATTGTCCAAATTAGCAATTTCTGGAGCTCTGAGTTTAGATGTGGACTTCTGAGATACTTTAAATCATATTGCTCAGATGACTAAGATTTTCTTAAGTCCCTTATGAAGCTACTTCTTCAGTTTTTGTTTTGAACAGGCAATGCAGCCTATCCTTTAGTTTCTAGAGGTGAAATGATTCCTTTTCTTTGTAAGTCGAAAGCTGCAAAAAGACAATTTATCTTGTTAAACTGATTTTCCCAATTAGTGACAAGCTACTTCCTGTTGTGGCAATTTCTGGCATCTGGAAAAAACACAACACGCTCACCATTGTACTCCTAGATATCTCACCATCTTTATTTGGTTTAAGGTTTTGATGCTTCTTTACTTCAGTAATATAAAAATAGTATTTTTGATGTATTTTAAGATACAAGCATTTAAACCAATCTCACTTGCTCATCTGTAAGTTGTCTGTTAAGTGGAATGAAGTGCCCCCCTTATTCTTTTTTTTCTGTGTCCTATAAAAGTATTCTCTATTTGGACTCAAACACTAAGAAAACTTGCACTTTTCTTTCAGGTTAAATGCCTATCTGTGAACAGTGTTAGGCTGCTTTCCTTGTTTCCATGTTTTGATATCTAAAAGCGAGGCAAGCCTGTCTGGCAAATGATTATCAAAATCGATTGCAATCATTGCAGCACGAGGCAAGAAGAGCCAGTAAATTTGTTTTACTTCTATCTCTTTCAGTGATGTTTCTGTCTTTTTATAAGCAAGATTGTCAGAGGTATTAGTGACATTTAACCATAATGTACCACCAAGACAGAAAAAAAAGCGCTAGCTTTGCAGAGTTGGAGGTGTCTTTTTGTAGCCAAAGTTAGGAAAAGCGTTGGTTTGTTTTCTTTGATATTCCTGACAGAAAAAGCACATCAGTCTTCAGAACATCATCTGTATCAGCCAAGTGGAAAAAAGTGTTCTTTTAGTGAGTGACCATTTTTGCCTCGCTTTTGAGAGGGGCTTTACAAAAAAAAACATAGGAAGGAGAATAATTCTGGGGAAGAGTGATAGGATCCTTGTGGAGTCTCCAGTGTTTGGAGAAACTCTCTCTCTCCATGCTGTGACCCCAACAAGCTTTCAAGTGCAGAAAAGACTTATAAGCAGGTTGTGAGCCTAGAATGGGGATTCCTATCAAAACTACTGAAGAACTGCTCCTCTCTGTTATGAGATTTCCTTAGTAGTTATTCAGGGTCAGTATCCCATTAAGGAGCACTGTAAAATCAGCCTGTGTTGGAAAGCCAACCCTTTATTTTTTTCATCTTCAAGGCTTTCAGTAATAAATGTTATTTCTTCTGATCTGTAGAAAAGCATCTTCTATATGGGCGCCCTGCAGTACTGTACCGCACAAAATATAATATCTTGCATCACCATGACTTTGAAAGTGGCTACAGTGAAACATTCCTGATGCCTCTCTGGACATCCTACACTATTTCTAAACAGGTTAGTGCTGTCTTTGCTCTTGAAAAAGTGCTTAAAAAGCCCTGGGGAAATCTGTTCAGTACCCGTATTCTTGAAGTCCTAGAATTTCCCTTATCCAAATAGATTTTTCCCACCAGGAATAACGTGAAAAATCATTGTAAGCAATGCCAAAATGCCTTTTTTTTCCTTCAGAAGGAAATAGTTTTAAGGCAGAAGGGCTGTATTTACTACTGTTATTTTTTTAAGTTTTGCTTGATGGGGATTAGTTTAATTATGATGGAATAATCAGCGACATAATTTGAATTATTTCCCATGGTGACTTCTGCTATGTGAAAGAGAGGCTCTGCAGCGGATAACAGGAGAAGGGAAGGATTTGGTTGTACAGCTCGGTAGTTTATTTTACTCTGCACAAGGCATTTCGTGTAACCTATGACTATATGAAATTGTTTTCTTTTAGTTATAAATGCTGGAGTTACTTTTCTTGTCATTTCTGCCTATGTTCCTCAATGCAGGCAGAGGTATCTGGTGTCCCGGAACACCTGGCCAGCTGTGTGAGGCCCGACCTCCGCATTTCTCCAGGAAACAGCCAGAGCTGTGCAGCCTACAGGGGTGACAAACAGCTCTCCTATGGCTTCCTTTTCCCTCCCCGTAAGTTCATATAGCCTTTAATATCTAGAGGTTTTGGAATTATCTTTTTTGTTGTTGTTGTTAGGGAAAACCTTAGGTATGAACTGCCTTCCTGCTCAGTATAAACAGACCAAGGGGTTTTTTGAGGTCATTGGGAAAGAATATAGGTAGGAATGATTCAGTTTCCCCTGTCTCTGGGGTGTTTTCTTCCTCTGTGATGTCTTCTCAGAGGAGCTGCTCCTGTACTGGTGTCACGTATGGGGCCCGGGGGGTTGGATACATTACTCTTGCTGCACTTGCTGAGGACCAAGGACCCAGTGCCACAAGTTGCTGTCATGGCTGTGATCCCTCAGCTCCATGAGAGATGCTCCAAACTGGTGCCCAGCTTCATGCACCAAAGCAGTGAAGTGTCCCAGTTTAATTAATAAAAATAAAGGCGAATGAATAATTTCATGGAGTAGGAATAGAAGCTAGAGGACAGTTTTCAAAAGTTGGCCCTTTAAAGTCAGTAGATAGATGCCAGCTTCTATCAACTGGGAATCTAGTCAGTTGTTAATTTTGAATTCAAAGAGCGGTAATAAAAATATATATTTGACTTATAAATCCAAATTAGACTCTTGCATACTCTAAAAATTTCTACCATCCTATAGAAATGGTGTTAGTAGAAAACCTGTGTAAATGCATGTCCTAGATTCTCCTTTGCAGTTACATTGGTTCAGTTTTGGTGCAGTGATCTTCTGGGATTAGTGAATATTCAAGGGACACAACTGTCTCACGCTTGTGAACTTCATTCCTCTGTCTTCCTTCAGCCTTCAGTGGCTGAATATTTTATGGTGGATTTCTGGTATGGAATTCCTGGTGCAGAGGCTTGCTCAGAAGAAAAAGATAATCCCACACTCCTCCCTGGAAATTGTTTGCCTCTTTTGCAACAGCCTGCAGAGCAGCTCACTGACTTTTAAGACTGTAAAAGTAGATGAAATATTTTGAACCGTCTTGACAGTTGAAGCAAAGATGAGCTATTAAATATTTTGAACTCTGACAGTTGAAGCAAGGATAAAATCCTTACATTCTATGTTCAGCTGTTGCATTAAAGACAAATTTTATGCATATAATGTGCACTTCTGAATATAGCTTTCAGATTGCTGTTTAGATGACAGTATTTCCTTTGATTAATCTCTGAAGCCATTTTTCAAATAATTTTTATATTCTTTGAGTTTCTGATAATTAATCACATTAATATTTTCCTGTTTTATTGTTTTCAGAATTAAGTTCCTCTGCAGAAGCAAAATATGATGCTTTTCTAATAACAAATATCATTCCAATGTATCCTGCTTTCAAAAGTAAGTGCCCTTTCCATGGCTTTACTTTTCTTTCCCAACATGTATGTTTGTTTGGGTTTTTTTTAATATGTGTGTTGGACTATAGAATGAACTGATGGGAGAAGTTTAGAACATAAAGTTCAGTTACCCATAGTCAGCAGACAATACATGTAGGCACCTGTATACTTCTAGGTATGGGCAGGCAAAGTACCACAAGAAAGGCTCAAGTTTTAAGAAAGGTTTATTTTTCTTAGTGCTGTGCTAAGAGCACAGAGGTGCTGTAGTTCAGCAATTATGCTTCATGCCACAGTAATTCAGTTTGGGCAAGACCATTCAGATTTTCTTGTCTGTATCCCAAGCTGGTGCAGAATGTATTTAGGCAATGTGTTTTTACTTCTCAACTGCGGCTGCCTGGGAGTGTGCACAAGCCTGGGAGTGTGCACTTGTCCCTGAACTACAGCAACATGCTAAGTGATTATTTTTGTTTTTTCTATCCATGCCCTTAAAGGGAGAACAAACATGTTTATTACATATAAAGAATAAGGAAGAGGAAACCAATTTATGGAAAATGAGGAATGACTTAAACCTGTCTGAAACTTCCAGCACTGTAGGGATATAGTATTAACATTTCTTTTGTCTGCACATCCCTTTTCTCTCTAGTTTTGCCAAGAGGTAGGAAACCCATGACTATTCTGGTGGCATTTTTGGCTTGGCAGGAATTGAGAAGCTTTGGAAGAATCTCAAGAGCCTGTTCTTGTGAGATTTCCAATTCAGACTTTAGGCCAGAGAGGTTTGGATAAACATCAAAGCCTATGGGAGGCTTTTTCTTTTTAACCAGAAAAGAGTGCTTTTAACTGAAAAACCTCTGAGTAGGAACAAGTGGTGATGTTTGCTGGAAATCTGAGCAAAGGCACTTAACTGATTACAGAGTGCAAAATTATTGGGGATTTCCTACTCTCAAATCACTTCATAAAAGTGCTCTTTATGATAATGTTAGTCTAAGCAAATTAGCTGAGATGCTAATCACAGCAGAAAAACCCACTTAGTAGTAGCTCATTTTGTCTAGTGGCCTTCCTCTTCATCACAAGTGGGTAAAGGATTCCCTGAGAACAAATGCTGGAGCTAATGTCATTCCTGGGGAATTACAAACCACTGCATGTGTGCAGATTGCAATGCTGAGAGCTGATTATAAACTCATTATACGGAGCTTTTTTCACTACAAGGGAAATACGAGGTGGCAGTTTTATGCTATGCTGGCCTTGGTGGCAGTGCTGGCTGCAGAGGCCCCCTCCTCTGCTTTGTTGTTTTTGTTTGGTTTGTTTTTTTTTTTAATTCGCTGTTCCATCACATCCCCCGGGCAATAATTCTGTATCCATCTTTTCAGTAGTGAGTCTGGATAAAGCGGCTCCTGCCTTGTTGGAGCTGCAAGATGATGCCCCTGGGCTGGCTTCCTGTTGCACTGGTGTTGCTCTCCGTGTGGCTGCAGTGGGAACCTAAGTGGGAAACTGATTCAGCCGGAAAACTCAGGGGGAGAAAAAAACCCTTTCCTTTTTGGGCTATTTTTATTGTTAAGGCTGATGCTTTGGAGGAGCAAGCAACTGGAAGAGTGGTACTGCCACATGGTTACCGCAGCTGAGGTTCTTGTTAGACCACTGCTTGTGGGGCCCCTGCACCAGGCCAAGCAGGGAATTTGTGTGGCACTGAGGAGTCTCTGGACAGGCATACTGGGGAACTGGGGCTGGCATTGCCATCGGCACTGGGGAGCCACAGACTTAACAGTTTGAGCTGACAAGACAAAAATTAAACTTTTACAAGTCTGAGATATTTTGTTTACACGCACTTTTGTTAATGTTAAAATAGAAAGGAAAAAAGAAGAATTATGTAACTGGAGATTCCACTGTGTTTCTAGTCTCTGTAAGCATCTTAACTTGTTTAAGGTTGAGGAGTGCATGGTGGGAGAAAGAGTATCCTGCTCTTCCCAGAAGTTGCTGTAATGAGATGCTATGCCATAATATGGTCATCCCTGATGGCACCTAATTTAAAAGTGAGACATTTTGATTCCAAGGAGAATTTAACTGGAAGAATATGACCTTTGTCTTTCCCTTTCTTTTAAAATGTTTGGGGTTTGCTTTTAATCATGGTGCTGTTTCCTTTCTAGAATTATACACATCATCGTTCCCTGTAACTAGATAAGAAAGACAAAGGAAGTGTTTACAGGGACATCAGAAGGCGTGTGAATAGCTGTTTCTACTGCTTGGTGAAGGAACAGCAGACTCTCTGTGCAATGTCTGTGGCAATGCCAGCCTGGGAGTGGTACTGGGCATTTCCTTTATCACTGGTTGGAGAAAAAAAAAAATCAACAGAGAACAAAGAAGTCTGAATAAGCTTTATTGACCAAACTGAATGAAGCTGCAGTAAATCTGTAATACTTAGTCTTTGATTTCCCATACCACTCTGTGAATTATGTCCACTGGATTTTTATTTTCAGGAAAAAAAAAATGTTTATAATCTTGATATGTTTTGACTTACCCAAATTTTGGTGCGTTTTATATTTTTTTGCCTTTTTTTTTTTCTTTTTTCTCCCAACAGAGGTATGGAACTATTTCCAAAGGGTTTTGGTGAAAAGATATGCTACTGAACGAAATGGAGTCAATGTTATAAGTGGGCCAATCTTTGACTATGACTATGATGGTTTACATGACACAACTGACAAAATAAAACAGTAAGAGTTTGTCTTTAAATTGCTTTGCTGTTGCTTCTCTTAATGATGGCTTTATCTTAAACAATTCATTATCTGCACATTACTCAAAATTTGGGAGGAGATAAAATATTCCAGCTCTTTCTAAAATTACTGTTCATCAAAACTGAATGCCCCTGTAGGTGGAACAGTGGTAAAAATTCAGCAGGTAACTGTTCACCTTGACTTTGAAATTAAATGTTCATTCATTCTTGAGACAAAGCTGAATTATGTTCCAAATAATTGATTTTCTCTAACATTGTCCAGAATTTAAGAGTTGACAACTGGATACCAGAGCTAACTATAGCAGTGCTATTGAGTTAAATAGTTGAGCCTTTCATTAATTCAGTAATGCTTTCTCTCTGTCCCTGAACTGAAGAAGCTTTTCAGCACTGGTGTGTGGTATTTCTATAGCACAGTATCAAAACATGAGCTAATTGAATGCTTATTTTGAGACAGTGTTTAGGAATCAAAGGCATCTCAACAGCGTACATGTGTCCTCACACGTAGGGGAGGAACGACCATGCTGTTTGTGTAACCTTCTTCCAAACAAGTTTATCCTTTGTGGATAAATGTTTGCTTTATTCCTCCAGGTTTGTGGAAGGCAGCGCCATCCCTGTTCCTACTCATTACTATGCCATCATAACCAGCTGCTTAGATTTCACTCAACCAGCCGACAAATGTGATGGACCACTCTCTGTTCTCTCATACATCCTTCCCCACCGGCCTGACAATGATGAGAGCTGCAATGTAAGTTCTGCTGCACTACTATAGCCCCATCATGAATGTATCCCTGGGACGTGTGAAACCCCATTACTATTAGATGCTAATGCTCACTGATGTCTTGAGCGAAAGCACAGGGTAGGGACTCTAAATGTCATGTTCAGCTCATTAGACAAAAGCACTCCTCTGTGATATTAGAGAAAATGTGGAACTATTACCACACCTAAAATCTGGAAGAACTGACATATACAGTAGGTTGGCAGTAAACAACCTGTAGGCTTCTATGTTTTGGCAGACATTGTCAGTGTAATTTCAGAGCAGATTGCGAGGAGGTTGTGTGCATAGACATATCATGCTGGCAGCCAGCCTAATGTTTTTATTGAGGTCTGTTTCCGTATACAGGTATGATATAGTCTTGTCTGTTATGGCAGTTGGGATGCATCAGACAGCATGATTATATCCAACCCACACAGTATTAAGACTATATGCTAAAACCTGCCTAGGGTAGATGGCAGCTCTTGCTGTTTCCAGAACATGTCTGGATTCAAGGGGAACATTTGGATTCTTATTAACAGCGATAACCAGACACCTTTCTGGTTCCTTTGCTATCTTCCTTTAGGATGCAAGATCCCATAGTGTAAGAATCTTGGTGAAGTACAAAGGTACTGGTCAGCACTGTAGAAAGTAACATACACACTCGGCAGCTGATCGTGGCCGGAGAGCAGTCGGGTCCCCACGGGCTCCAGCGCTCTGCAAGGACAGCAGTCCTCCCAGGCAGCTGTATTTAGACTTGTCCTTCCGCCTGAACTTGTTCTCCCATTACACAGCTGTGTGGATTCCTGCACACAGACACTTCACTATAGGCTGCCAGGAGACCATTTCCTGAATGAACGCATTAATGTTATGAATTTTGTATTGGCACAAAAAGTTAAGACTCCTATTCCAACTACAGGCAGAAATAGTAATTCCAACTCTGTACACAATTCACCTGGAACACTGTCTCTTTCTCATTCATCAAACATCGCCTGCTTTCAGATCCCTCTTCTTAAAACCACGCTTCTGGAGCAGTATCCCTCTCTCTTGAACAGGTCTGGCTTCCTCCTGTTTAGACTCTTAACTGCTTTGAGCAGACATGTCTTCTACCAGGAATCTCAGAATATATTTCGTTGTGTTTTTTTCTCTGGACTGCTTTCCTCTGAATGGAGATCCAGTTGGTGATCTGGAAGTTAGTAACCTGGCAGTTATTAGTGCCTCTGTCCTTGTATCTCTGCCCATATGCAATCTGATTACAAAGTCAATCATTTTCCTCCTTATATTGCCTGTCATGGTACTCTTAAACTGTTGAAATCTTTTTTATGAACTCTTTAGAATAATGGCCTCTTTTACTCTTTGATTTCTTATATTCCAACTGAAGATTCTTTTCTCTGTAGGTCATGCTACTTCTTGTGTGTGTGTTTACAGTTCTGGGGGGAATGTCAGTGCTACTACAAGGTTATTAGCAGATACTGGTCTACGCTTTTTACATAGCAAAGAACCACTTCAAAAATATTTAAATGTAGCTCTAGAATGAAAATACAGTTAAGCAATATTTTGCGATTCAAATATGGTGTCAGTCTTACTTTTGCACATGGTGTTCTATCTTATTTGATCAAAGAAGTGATTGTGTAAAACCTCACATACTTTATGGATGAAATGCATGGGATAAGACAAGAATTTTTCCTTAACCTCTATACAGCTTTCTTAAGATCTGAAGAAATATTAGCTTTCCACACCAACTCCGCTCTTGTTGCACACGCTTACTCTCTCTTCACATGGCTGTTGCAGAACACGGCTACTCTTCTCATTTGAGTTTGTTACATTTCCAAACTGTATTATTCATGGTGAGGTTATACCCATTTATTCTTATGTCAACATTTTTGTATGGCTTAAATAGCCCTTCACTGGGCTTCTTTGGGATTTACCCTAGTGATGATTTATGATGATTCCCAAGGCGTATATTTCTCTCTATTCATGGGACACCTGAGATCTTTGCTTTCCTTGTAAGAGAGGATGAGCATTTTAGTAGCCTTGCTATGCATCTGTTTGAGTCCATTTTTAATTTTTTATTTTTCTGGAACATGAATGAAATAAAGTACTCCAGGTGAGATCTCAAAATGGAAATTATTTTCTTTCCACTGGACAAAACTCCTCTGATACTATCTGATTTACTTTTCCAGAGCTGTGTTATAACGGTAGCTTGCAATCATGCACAACCAGTACACCCAGGTACTTCTATCTGCTGTTTCACCCGAGAAGCTCCCAGATTAGCAGAAATTTTTGCTGTCATTGTGGATAACCCCATTTCATACTCTACCAGGGCTCCCACAGCTGCATCCTCCAGTATGTTATTCCAGTCTTCCTCTGCATTGACAGGAGCTCTCAATTGTTGTTAGGTTTGGGTTGTTTTTTTTTTTGCTAGCACACTAATGACCTTGGCACAAAAAGCATGTATCAACACATTACACAAAATCTTTACCAAGACTGAAGCTGAAGACACCCTACTAAAAACTCCCTCCAGTCTACTCTTATCCCTTTAAGCAAAGCCTTTAAATTTATCTTTTAATAAGTGAGTTCCTCACCCACCTGTCTATACTTTCACCAAAAATTCCAGCTAATAATTTAATATCCAGAGATCCTTTTGTCCAGAATATCTGGTATCTTTTCCAGTGGATTTTAGTTTAGACTCCTAAACTGATTGCCTATTTCTATTTACCTCCATATTTTCAATTGTTGTTTTTTCCTCCTAAGTCTCACTGTCCTATTGAGGTGGGACTAACCAGCACAGATGGAGAAAACTAGCGTTTTAAATGTATACACTTTATTTGTTGTTCTGCAGTAACATAATACCATGTTAGCTGATCGCTGTCTTTCAAATCATTGCTGCTGGACCTGAGGTTTCATGGGACAGTTGTGGAACGGAAAAACTAAAACCTAGATCAGGTGATTGATATTCTGGGGTCATACAAATTCTGTCTTGCTGGACTTGCCAACCTCACAGTCCTGTGATTTATTCATACTGCAGATCTTTTGCAAACTCTTAGGAGTCCTCCAGGTGAGCTTTGTAGCAATTGGACTTACCTCTGAGCTCTGTAAAATGCAAATTTCCTGCTCAGAAGGAAGGCTTGAAGACAGCAAAAATAACACAGTGATTCCGTTTGCAGTAATAACGTGGCTGAGGCCTGGTGTGCAGAGCAGGCTGGAGGCTGGGCAGGAGGTTTCCCGCGGCTGCCTGCTGCCAGGTGACGCTCCTGGAGCATGGCCCTGCCGGGGCACACTCCCTTCTCCTGCCTCTTAATTTGCATCTTTCTCTTCATGTTCCAGACCTGGTTTGGGGCCTCAAGTTGCTAGTGACGTGGAAAGGAAAGTTGGTTTGGAGTCGAAAAGCTTCAAAACAGACAAGTGCTGACTGGGTCATGGATATTTGCTTTAGAGCAGCCAGCTCTGACATAGCTGGTACTTCGTGTCCTCTCTGTGCAAACGATCCCTCTCACCCTCCTGGCCTCTGCAGGGTGACCCACTGCCTGCTCTGTGGCACATCTATGGTCTTCTGTAGGCTTTGGCATTGCTGAAGCTTAGTCTTCATAGGTGATAGGATCACTTTGTAGGAGGACTGTGCTGACACAGTCAAAAAAGGGCTCGTTTTCAGGAGTAATACATTTTTATCAGCAAGATTTCCAAGTTGCACACATGGTGTTCAAATGCCTGGAGGCCAACCCTCCATTCCTAACTTGCTTCCCCAGCAGTGGTGTAGATGTACCAGCCAGAGAGGTCAAAGGGGAACAAGTCCTGTTTGCTCTGTCCTTTTCCCACGTCTGCTCCCTGCAGTGTAGTCCCCGGGGCTGGCTGCGTCGCTCATGGGACGTGTCACTGGGCTGGTTAATGCGCTCAAACATAGTAACTGCAGTGTTTTGCAGGCTGATTTTTCTGATGTGTTGGTGAGTTACATTAGCGTGTGGATGGCTCTAACGTGTGCCAGAGCTGGCACAAGGTATGCAGCAGGAGCAGTCCCCAAAGAGAGATTACACCCATGCAACCTGACCCTGATTGCTCTGGCAATATCACCCTCCTGATTTTTTTATTTTTTTATTTTTTTTGTATTGGGAAATGATTAGTGAAAGTCTTTTTTTTCTATCGGCGAATAATACGTATGTTCCAATAACAGGATTTTATAGATACCAACATAAACCCCATAGTTCCAACTGTGGAATGAATCATAATGGTCTCCTAACAGTAAAGTGGAAAGATTAAAATAATGTTGTTAGATGATATGTTGGTCAGATGAAAATAATGTGTAGGGGTAGGGTTCAAAGTTAAACAGCCTAGTGTTTGGGCTTTGGTAATTCACAGCTGATTAATATGGAGCTCTTTCTGAGAGATAAAAAAATATGGAGTGACCAATGGATCTTCTAAAAGCATATGGCTGTTCTGAAACCTGAAACATGGGGACCACTTTTCCTAGTTGACTATGGTCATTGTCTCAACCCCATCCTAAAACCCCATCCTAAAACTATAGGAATCATTTTGCATGTTAAATTTCACATCTGTTTTCTTGGAACTTGTTTACCTTAGTCATTCCTGAATAGGGCACAGAGATTCTTCAAATGGACCCGATGTTTAAAAAGGTTGTGTTTGCTTTCAAAGCTGATTTTTGACATGGCATGTTATAAAACTTTTTTTTTTTTACATTTCAGAGCTTGGAGGATGAATCAAAGTGGGTTGAAGATCTTCTTAAAATGCACACTGCGCGTGTGCGTGACATTGAACAGCTCACAAGCTTGGACTTCTTCCGAAAGACCAGTCGCAGCTACACAGAAATCCTCTCCCTAAAGACTTACCTGCATACGTTTGAAAGTGAAATTTAGCTTTCTAACCTTACTCAGTGCATCCTTTTATCAACTGGTGTATATTTTTATATTGTTTTTATATTTATTAATTTGAAGCCAGGACATTAAAAATATTAGTATTTTAATCCTGTATCAAATCTTAAATATTAAACCCTTGTGTCGTTTTGTTTCTGTAATGTTTAATATAGGTATGTCTCTTGGTTTATTTAGTAGCGCTTGTAATACTGCAGCTTGAGTCCTTACTCTGAGCTTTTAAGTGGTGCTGCAGGATTTGATACGTGCATCAAGGAAATATTAATTTCCCATGCTCCTTTACCACACTTGTAGTCCTGTACTGTGTATCAAAATACTGAACATGTAAGATTACATTCATTTACTGTTAACTATGTGACAGACATATTTAAACCCTATAGACAAATAGCATCTTAAATATAATAAACCACACATTCAGTTTTTTTAATGTGTTTTGATTTCCTTTCACAGGGACATTCAAAGGGACTTGCAGGCAGCTGAGTGCTGTCAGATCTCCCTTGTTCACTGGGCAGAGCCCTTCTCAAGAGCTTAGGTTTGCTGGTAAGAGGACTGACAGGAGCTCAGGTGTCCTGCCCTGGTGCTCAGCAGTGAGACCATAAAACAGACACTCGTGGTACTTGTTACTGGTTAGGTTTTGCCATAGGGGCAGAGCTGGGAGACGTGGTGTGCTGATCTCCTAAGCTACCAGGGGTACCCCATGCTTGAGGCCACTTAGCCTTGGCCCTGCTCTGCAGCTGTGGAGAGGATGCAAGGTAACATCTGCTGCCACCGGTTGGGCTGTGTTGAATCCCTTCTCTACTGCCACTGCTCTGGGCTGGTTCCTGGGAATACCTGTTCCACTGTCTTTTGCTTTGACTTTGAGGGAAGCTGAGGGAAAGCAGATGTTCACAGAGGTGACATTGTGAAACACCCAGCAGTGGGCTTTTACCTGGGAGGAGAAAAATCTGATTTTCATCGTCTTGTTATAACGGCCAGAATTTTCAGAGATTTCCTCTAATCTGAGGCTGAGTCTGAGGCTTGATACCAGCCCTCATTCCCAAAGGAAGCCCCTTGGTATGACTGCACATATATAACTTCTGGTACTGTGAACCCCATACAGTGCACCTGACTTACAACCATCCCTACCCGGTCAAGCGGGTCAAGTGTGTGTTGGCTACTTCTATGCAGTCATGGCCTCGCAATCCTAACAAGTCCCTATGAGTGACATTGATGGCACAGTTAGAAGCCAGTGGAGGAGACACTGTTGTATACTGGTATCTAGATAACGGCCTGATGTGGCTTGGACAGCTTTTACAGAAGGCATATGGTATGGAGCATTAGGATTAGTGTAGTTAGATGATGCAAAAGATAAATTAACACTTAGAATGCCTCTTGAGGCTGAACCCACTAGTGGCACTATTACAAAGCCATCATTTGGGGTTGTAGATTTTCCTCTCTCTACCAGAGTGGTTTGTGTCTATTTTCTCTTTGAGGTTTGCTAATGCTGGAGGAAATGTGGAAGGGCTGGAGAGCATCTCAGCCGTGTACACAGACAGATAGCCAGGTCTATGAAGTAAAATTAATCTGGCACAATTTTAGCAACTTTCATCCCTGTAGCATCCATCTAAGAGAATGTAGTAAACTGGAATTATTCTTGTTAACGCTTGTAGATAAAGTTCTTGTGACAGTAGCCAAAATTTTATTATTCTAGGTGCCAAATTTTGTTTAAATTAGAAGAGCACAAAGCTTGAATGCTTTAAAATCCCCTCAAAATGTTAGGCTGGAAATTCTAATAACTGCACAAGGCTCTGGGAAACATCCTATTCTTTAACTTTAAAATTGTCTCTTGTGGTTGTCTGGTAGCACAGAAATATTTTTCTGTAAACTTTTGGCAGGGCTTCTTGCCATGATAAACTTTGTGTTCTTACATGTACTACAAAGGGTATTTCCTCTGGTTTTAAAACAGTTTTCTGTTAAGACCAAATTTGTCCAACACCAACTTTAGCAATGATATACTGTGGTGGTTCATAAACTAAGCCAAGGACCACCACTACTGTGTTGCTTTGACATTCATCTGTTGCTTTGCTTTTTTTTTTTTATTTTTTATTGCAGTCTAACAAATGATTTAATCATTTTATTTTTTCCAAAGTAAGATTATATTTATACCAAAGGGACATTTAAGCTCTGAAAGATACTCTTGTTGTTAGTTTGCTTTTTACATATAGTAAGTGATGATTGTTGCGAGAGATGGTTTATCTCAATTTCACTAAAGAATGACAATTAGTGTGCAGGGAAATGTGATTTTTTTAAAAAAATGCAGTTAATTATTGTGAGAATAAATATTACTAACTTCTGTTCTACTTATTTCTCTTCAGTCCTTGGCCCTGTGCTCTTGTATAGTACTGCTGTTTTATTTTACTGTGCTGGCAGAAGTAGCTGTGCAGGGGAATGTTTGTGGTGACTTCTGTGAATTACATGGGGTTTTTTTCCTGTTGAAAGATGCCCTATCAACACAAAAGCTCCAGTGCAAAGCTGAAGCCTTGTAAATCCCTCTAAGCAACATGAGCTCTGCAGGAACAGCAAACATTTTTAAGGAAACTTGTAATTTCCCTTTGGTATTCATCAGGGTGAATGTTAGCTTAGGGCAGCGTGTAGGAAGGAACCCCTCTGCTTTCCATTCCTGTTAGACCATTTTGAAAATATGAAATACTACTTGCTTCTGTTACATGTTTCCTTTTCTTGATATTATTCTGTTTTCTACAAGAGGTCCATTGAGGAGAACAAGCTCTGAATTTTTCTGTCAAGCAAACACCAGTTTTGAGTCTTTAGGTAATTACTGTTTGCAGTTGGTGATGTAAATTTGAAGCATGTTTAATGAGTTAGAGGTTGATCAGTTGTCACGACAACAAAAGCCATAGGTGTCCTGCACACCCAACAAAGTCCTGCTCTAGGAAAAATCCTCCAGAGGTAGTTATGCAACTAGAATATTCCTGTTACAGGAAAGTGTTACTTTTTTAACCCCTTTTTTGCTGTCACAAAGCAGAACAAAATTCTTAAGAGATAAGCACTGAAAGCAGGTCAAGTAACCTGACCAACAGCATGGTTATGATGTCAAAATTACAGCAAGAGTCACCATCTTATACTGGCAACAGTGACATACTTAATTATCACTGTTTACATTCTGTCTTGATTAGATTCATACTTTCTGCTAATTCCCTCTTCTTTATTTCCAGCTTTTAGTCCCTTTAAGGTGTTAAGTGCAGTGTTCAACATCTTCTTCACTCACTTGGACACTAGCACTGTTTTGATAATGGCAGATCAGTTTTTATAGTGTTATAAAGCACTTTCAGCTCCAGATGAACTCGAAAATTAAAAAATGAAATTGTCAGGTCTGTGTCCTCGTGGGAATGTTTCCACTATTCACAGGGATCATGTAAGTAAATTTAAATACCCATGTTTAATTAGGCCAATCTTGCTGTGTCCCTAGAGGCTGCTACAAAACAATCCTGCCACAGTCCCCAGCTTCTCAGTGCTTTATATGCAAACAGCCAACTGACTGTGTGAAGATTTTAACAAATGAAAACGCTGCACTTTTTGTAGGAAAGGCCAGAAAACAAAAGCAGTGATGAAGAGATAAGAGAGGAAGTTTCCCACTTCGGGGGACAGAAAAGGCTGAACAGGTTGAAGGTCCAGGAGATGCTGTCAGAAGGGAACTGGGGCTGAGGAAGATTTATTTGGCAGGTTTATAAAGCCCCTGCTCCCTCTGCATCCGGCTTCTTCCAGTAGATCAGTCCTTCATGTACAGCAGATGAAATAGCTCCCAAATTTCTGCACAGAGCCAGGAAGCAGAAAACTTCTCAGGAAAGGTGAAGGAGTTCTCTGTGAAGGTGTTGCTAGTCGTAAGAGCCGAACAAAACTCCAGAAGTATCAGGGCCTGCGCAGGGAGGTCAGAGTGCAGGATCTGACCTGAAAGAGACAGACTTGTAGCAGCTGGAGCTGATGTTCCGGCAGTCCTTCCCTCCAGGCTCATGTCCACCCCAAACATCTTTAATTAACTTTAAATTTTCATTACAGAGCTGAGCAGCTTACTTCTCCTGCTCTCTGCAGGAGACAGAGGAGAGATTGCTTATGGTGCAACTGAGAAATTCCCATTTAAAAAAAAAAAAAAAAAAAGCCCAAACAACTGCAAGCCCCCTACCCACAGAGGGTCAAGTGCACTTGTTCTGCCCTGTAAGAGAGATGGGAGGAAAACCGGTTTTCCCAGAGCAGGGGAGTGTGTGGGTGCTGCAGACCTGCCACCTCCCCTCTGCTGTAGTATGGTGCTCTTCAAACAAGTTTTGCACTTATAGCAGTGGGGTTTATTCTGCTGGTTTGGCACATAGAGACAAATGATACTTCATAGCCTTGCTGGGAGGTGGCTGTTATCACTGGCATGGATGAAACTGTGGCATGGAGAGGCTGAATAATGTATTTAAGGACATGCATACAGTGAGCCTAGTAAAGCTGGTCACAGCAGTCCTGCATTGGGTTTAATATGTGACATTTAAAAATAATTTCTGGTAGTGCTACTATTGGTGGGAGGTTAAGTTTTGTAAAGCAGAAACCTCAGAATCATGTGGTGAAATAAAATTGGAATACAGGGCTATAGAAGAAAAACTCCCTTTGGGGACAGTAAATCATGCTGAACTAGCTTACTATCAATCCCATCCATCAAAATGCTTGTGATAGGCCTGTTTCCTTACCAGAGACCTCCCGTGGCCACAGAGAGGTGCCAACATACATGTCTGTCCGTCCTGTCTGTAGCGCTACTCCAGCTTGATTTTGTGCCTCTAGTTTCCATTTCCCTTGCTGCAGTCCAGACAAAGATTGCACTTGACCTGAGATACATGGTACAGTCATGGTAATACAAGTATACTCTGATCAGGATAGACCTGCCAGCAAATTTTTAGGACCGTGTTAACTGTACATCTTCCAAGTGGGGCCATATGTGTTTGAAATGTTTAAAGTTCAACCCTTGTTCAAGACAGGAGAAAAAAAAAGACATTTTAAACATTGTGGAAAAATACCTAATCTCGTTTCTTTGCACTTGTTGGTAAATATAAGATAAGAGCAGCATTCCCAAGGTTACTGCAAACAGCCCATCACTACAGAGTACAAGCTAACATTTACTAAAATGTATGTTGACATAAAAAGCAGCATTGCCGCAGTCAACTGCAACAAACAAAACCACAGATTTCTTCGCCTTTACAGGTCAAAAGTTTGGGATGTAACCTATTCAGACCTGCCCTCACAAAGGAAAATCCCTGCCCTGCTATAGCATCCATGGTATGTGCACAGTTGTTCTTACCTGCTGTTTTCTAAATGTGGTACGGCAAGGCAGGTGGAGGTCACCCTGGTTTCATCTGCAGGTTTCACCATGGAGAGATCAGCAGGCAAAGAAGTTAGTAATTGTGGATTAGCACAGCTGTAACTGATTGAACCTAAAACTGGAATTTACTAGAAAAGACGTGGGTTTATTTATGATGATAAACTCTCAACAGAAAAGGATTAAATCCTTTTCAGGGGATGTTTTCCTGGGAAGTTTTCTGTTTCCTGTCCTGTGTGCAGAATGTAAGGAGGTATTTCATCTGTTGTATGTGAAGACCTGATCTGTTGGAAGAGGCTGGGTGCAGGGGAAACAAGGATTTCATAAACCTGTCAAATTAATCTTCTCCAGCCTCAATTCCCTTTTGGCAGCATCTCCCAGACCTTCAACCTGTTCAGCCTCTTCTCTCTCCTGAAGTGGGAAACTTCCTCTCTTATCTACTTATCACAGCTATTTTTATTTTGCTGGCCTCCCTGTTTTATTTCTTCTTTGATCTGTTCATCATCTGCAAATAGCTTTTATGTTAGACTAGACAGTATAATTTCTGTGCACATGCATATCTCTGTGGCATGTACTGCCATCAGATCTCCCAGCTCTTGGCTTTGTGAGGTCTTACACACTCCTCCTGCAGAAAAGACGACATGGAAGATCCTGATATATCCCCAGTTTCTTCTCTAATGCAGTTAAAACTCCAGGGCCAGCTTTTGCAGGTAAAAACCCGCTTCAGAGTATTTAAGGTGGTGACCTTTACCTATGTGTGTGACTTTGTGTAGAGGTATTTAATGTCGCTGAGGTTAGGATGTCAAAGATCTGATGAATCAACTAGAAATTCTCCACATAGGCTATGACTGACTAGACCATTGCTAACAACTGACAAAACTAGCTATTAATAACGTCAGCATTTTCCCATCTGGGACTCAAAAGTTCAGACCCAATCCAGAGACATCAGAGGTCAGGATCTGTCTTAGCATTAACTTCAATGTTAATTTGGCAGAACATCTCCGCTTATCTGCCCGTTTTCACCTAACAAAGTCCCTAGGACATTGATGATGGCTGTAGTTTCACCTCTCTTTCTGATGTACATTGTCATTTGTACTTTTTTCTGTGTTTCTAGCTGGATGTTGCGTATGTTTTGGTGTGCATGGCCATGGTGTTCCGGGTCAACAGCAACTGCACCCTCCTCCTTCTCCCCCATTGTACAATCACACGAACAGTTGTCCCTACCCACCTCACTTAATCAGATGCTCATCTGCCTTGACCACCATAGCATCCCCATGCCCAAGGGCCCCTGGCTGAACTCTGTGACTGTAGTCCAATTACTGGATGCATCTGCAGAACCTAGTAAAAAAGAAACTAGGAAGTAGGTCACAGACGATGTGTTATCTTCTGGCAGGCTGTACCTAATCTGTGTGGTCTGCAGCCTGATCAGCTGTTGACAGTCTTTTCCCTTGTGAGAAAAATTGAATCCCCAAACATTATTCACTGGGAAAAACCTCTTTAATTTCAAAGGTTCTCCTTTCTGGCAACACCGGAAGAAACACCTGGCATTTTAATGATGATTCTTTTATGGCAGTAGAGAAAATGTTTGCAGAAAAATACTTACTTTTATTTTTCTAGCTTGTTGAAGACGAAAGCCATTATATGTCGTGTGCTCAGCTGGCCTAGCAGGCATCCAGTCTGAACTAAGGGTGCAACTCCATGGCTTTCATCTTCCATGTCTCAAGATCTATTTCTAGCCTTTCTCAAAGGTTTCCATATGCATCCATGAAACCTGGGAGCCCTCCTGTGGTCAAAATCATGAGCTATTCTTCTGGTTGTCACCCCAAATAAGTAAAGATAGTCTCCTGGGTCTTGGGGGTGGTGAGTTCGTTACACTTCATTCCCCTTGGCCATTATCTGATGCTGTCCATATCTTTTTTCCAAGGTCAGGGTATTGTCTGACAGTCTGCCTATTACTTTATATTTCTTCCCTCCATACTCCTCCTCCCTGTTTGCTGTCCTTTGTAGGCCTCTCCTGTTCTGCTTTGATCTAGCCAGGTTCTTGCCATCAGTCTAAGGATCTTCCAGTTGTGCATTAAATAATGCAATTGACATAAATGCTGTGTTTATTGTCTTGCTGTCCTCCAAGTTGGAGAGTATGTGATTCAGAGGGCTTTGGTGTGCTTAATTTTAATGTTGTGCTGAAGTTGGAGAAAAGGTTTTATGTTTCCTTGGGGAATTAATTTAGTGGTCTTTGTCCAGGCCCACAGGAAAATTCTGTTTCCACATGAGCAATTGCTTGCTTTTTAACAATATTTCATTGTACACAAGAAGCAAAACTGTTAGTTATCTACAGCAGGTTTATGAGGGAGTAGGAAAGGGTGAAGTGAAAATGAGGAAGGGAAGCGGAGTAATAGCCCCTTTGCTTTTTCCTTTACTGGGTCTGATGTTGTATGTTCTTTCCTGCTGTATAACTAGAGGGGAGCAGCCACACAGTTGTACTGTCTAACACTGTTTATCTAATGGCTGTTTGTGGTCTACATCACAGATCCCAGGATGGTCCACTGAAGCTAGATCCAGAATTGTAATGATAAAAAAACGACAACTCTAAATGTGTTCATGGTCAGATTATATCTCCTTATCCTTTTTGTGTCAACATCATTCTTATCTTAACAAGCTCGCCTTCCTCACTGGTATTTAAATAATCCACCCACTCCTTCCCAAAATAATGTTGGGCTTTTTTTTAAGCTGCCAACACATCTTTTCTGAATAAGAAAAGAAACTGTTGCAACTGATTCCTGGAAAATAGACTTGTTTAATTTTTGTATTTATTTTATGGATTTAGATTTATGGGAGTACATACCTACATTTTATGCCCTGGGTAACTTTGCTCAATTCTAGTTTTACAATATGGATGTCATAGAGAAGATTACATTTTGCATTCTCATAATTAAATGTACACCAGCAAATCAAGTTTGCACAAAGATAATAATTCTCCAGCAGCCACTTAGTCCATCCCTACATAATTTAGTGGGTTTTTTTGCCTAAGGATATATTCTTGTGGGACATTCTGGAATGGTTTAGCAAGTTACCACCTCCAGCAGAAGGTTAAATTTCTTGGCATTGCAGAAGCAGAAGCAATGTGGTGTTCCTGGGCTTTGGACATGGACTCTTTCAGCTGCACTGAGCTGACTGAAAAAATTCTTGCCTCCTCTCCCTGCAAGGGTTATTGTTTCTTCAGTGCCTGCAGAATTGATCCTCACTAACCCACTCCAGTTGGAGTAACAGATTATTTCACTGAACAGTTTAAAAACTAGAGATCTACTCCTGTGCTTATTTTACTTGGAAATGGGTTGGGAAGCAACACGGAATATGCATAGTTAGAAAACCAAAGAAGAGTGGTAATTAGGGATGGAGAGACTGTGTTGATCTGGTGGGCACTATAGATATTTTCATCTGAGACAACTGGAATTAGAAGAGATGATCCTTCACAGCCCCTGTCTGCTTCAGAACAAAGCAGCCTGATTATTTTAAATCACCTTTACACTAATCCAGTTAACCGTGGCAGTGCAGGTTTGTCCTGTGGTGCTACAAGGCAGCTGAGCTTGTTAATGCATTGCTACCCGAAGGCATGGCCTTACCAACCTTAAGCTTCCGTGTGCTCTCAGCTCAGCCCATCTCCTGGGACTTCATCCTTGGGCTGCTCTCAAAAGCAATAACTGGGGGGTCAGCTGAGGGGCTGTCAGGTGTTAACAAAGTAAACCTCTCCTGCTGGTCATGAAATGTAAAAATGTGTATGTCTATAGAGTATATCCATGTATCAAAGAGTTCTTAGCTGCAGTGAGGTGGAGTTAAGCAACTTTTTTTTTTTTTTTTTTTTTTTTTTAGCTATGTCCCTGCTCATTGCAGGGGGGTTGGACTAGATGACCTTTAAAGGTCCCTTCCACCCCAAACTGTTCTATGATTCTCTCTCTTACTTAAGAGAACCTCAGTCCAAAGCATGAGGTCTTTGCATGTGCTGAGGTCATTATTTTCCAGTGGTTTAAGGCAGTTGCCTATTTGCTCAGTTAGCCACATGACTTGATTTTTAATGGTGCTGGCTGTTTCCATCGACTCCAGTAGGATTCCATACTTTCCCATAAGCCCTGAAAACAATGCCCTGACTTTGCTGAGGTCTCTGTTCATCAAAGCATTTCAGGAGCTGCCTAAATCCAGGTATGTGTTAGTGTTCGATGCGACTGCTGGGAATGCTCTGTGTGTGAAAAATACACTCCTCTCTGGAGTGCCAAGTATTTCTGGCCTGGTAATGTGATCATGCCATTTATGTGTTCTTCTCCCTTCAACATCCTTCATCTCTGTGGACCTGTTTCGTTCCATATAACTATTGGGTAAAGGTCTGAAAAATCTGGATCCAAAATGTGTCATAAATGTGAGTGATGGTTCACCCAGTGCTCTCCTTGGGAGAGGACCATTGTAAATTAACACAGCATAAACTAGTGGATCACAGACCTGTTAGTCAGGAGGAAGCAGAAGATGAAAATACTGGGGGTATGTTTTAGCACCTATATACTTTTATATGTCCTGTATACGTATACGCCACTTTTCTGAAAGAAAGCAATCAGCCATGAGGAGAGGTGGGTCTGACAGGATGCAATTGCAGCCTCTTCCACAGTACTAGACACTATGCATGGAAAATCCCTGTTAGAAGATCTTACTCTTGCCTGTGCAAATGTTCCCTGCAGTGTGGTCTCACTTCACTTCAAATGACCCAAGGGCTGAGGTTTAACCCCTGGCAGTCAGTTCCCCTTCCCCACTGGCGTCCTTCCTGGGACTTTTTTCCCGGGACTCAGAATCTTTACTGTTTCACACCTTGCTTCCAGCTGAACATCCTCTCACTGAACCCTCCCAAGCCTTTTAGGCAATGACGTTTTTTCTGTTTGCTTTTTAACCTTTTCAGAGGGTATATTTGCAAGGCTGGAAGAACAGAGGCCATTTTTTGCAGATCTTCACTGCAAGTGTCAGTGTATGCAGTATCTTGTCTTCAAAAGGTGTTTAACATTTGAATGAAAAAGCTCCTATTATTATCTGATTCATCTGTTTTCTTTGATGTCCTCTATTTACAATGTAAAGAGCAGTATTTCCCTCTGAAGAGTGCTTAATCTCTTTCTGCCTTTAATCCTGGTTTTATGCTGAATTATCTTTAGATCACGACTCTCCACTGTGAATTGCTTTTTGTCCTCCCTACCCAGGTAGAACATTGCCAAGCCATTTACTAACCACACATATTGAGGAAACAAGAAGAATAGTTTTACATTGTGTCCTACAACTTGGGATTGTCCTGATTATCCAAGGTGTAACAAATTAGTAAATGTTTAAGTGTAAAACAGTTCCAGGAAGTTCCTTTCCTACCAAAAGGAATTTCAGTGCTCCAGACCTCTTTAGGAAAGACGAATATTTCATCCCGCACAACGTAATTTTCTGTGAGGATAGAATAACATTGACTCTTACAGTGAAATAGATCAAATCATGTTAAATAACAGTTACTTCTTTCTCGCCTGGCCAGTTATTCAAAACTCCAGAGTCTCGAAGGCTGGTTAAGTTATGAGGAAGAACCAGTAATGTCGTTCCTCTGATACTGTTTGTTTCCAGGGAAGCCTCCTATACTTTAGCCTGGGATTTGAGAAGATGGGTGCAGTGAGGGGCAAACTGTCTATGGTACACCTAGAGCCTCCCCTGGACTCCTGGATGCTCTGAACATGCTGAAGCCATCAGCACAGCACTGTGGTACATCCCAGGGCCCCAGGTCAGACGCACAGGATGAGCATGACACATCTACCATCTGCTGGGACCGGAGCTGCATCGGAAGCTTCTGCAAGCCATACCTGAGAGGCAGCAGTGATGAAGTCTTCAATATAGAAACTGCCCGGAGAAGCTTCCCAGCTAGAAAAAGAAGAGGTGCTGAAGGAAACATAGCCTTAAGGTAGCTCTAAGTAAACTGAAATTAAAAAGTTGTCTTTTTCTAAATAAAGCAGGATGCTAGCAAAGGAGAAAACTTTTCTCAGCGTCTCTACTCTTTCCTCTTTTGTATAGACACCTGCCTCATCATAGAACAACTTCTGGGTGAAATACTGGGGTATTGTACAATGGACATGTACCAAGGGACTGCCTTGCCTTTAAACATATTCCTGTAATCGGAATGTGGATTTAATCAGTCATATAAAATCTGTGTCAGTGTGTAATCCAGCAGGATACATAAGTGTGTGCTCACCTCACACATGTACAGTTAGATCCCTCTGAATTTTGAGGGTACTTGAGCTTGTGTTTAAAGCTTTAAAGCATTTTTCTACATTGGGTTTTACTTTGGGAAAGAAGTACATTGGGGTTTCAGAAAAAAAGTATTTATAAACTGCAAATTATTTCATATCTTTTGACTTGCCTGCTGTGTCTGCCTTCCCTTCTGCAAAGCAGAGTAATAATCTCATGTACTTTTTCTAGAGCGTAGTGAGGATTAGACACTGCTACACTGCACTTTCTAAGAGTAGAATGCTATGTCCTACTGCAGTCCCAGTGTAGGTCCTAAACCTGACTAAAGTCTGCTCAGGGATAATTCCTGTTACCATGGTAATAGGAGGCTTTGTATTAAAATATATTTGGTCACTTACACCATGAATTATAGGACTGAACTCTTCTACATAACCAGCTGGACTATGATACATATTCCCTTTGGAAAGAAATCACAGTTTCCAGTTTTCCAAGTCTGTCTAACCATGTCCTTGGCAAATCACACGATCATTACTTCAGTTCCTAACCTGTACTAAAAATAATGTAGATTGATTTTCCAGAAATGGTAATGTATGGTTGAAAACAACCTTGATCTTTATAAGTAAGTATTATATCTGTCATCTACAATTTGTATGCATAAATTTACTTGCTTATTGCATTTCTGTATAACTGCTGCATGCTGGAATAATAAATGTTTGCTTCATTAGCTTGAGTTTATTCCTAAATGCATGGATTTAGTTTTGTTTTTTTTTTTTTAATTTATTTTGTTGTTCTTTAAGTATGCTGAACTACAGTAAATTCTTATATTCACTGATCATGCAAAATAGCATATAAAAGGAAATGAGACTGTAATTATGTATCTCTAACAGTGCCTGCAGAACAGCAGTGACTAAAAGGCTGATTAGTGTAAAGTGAATTTAGTATTTCATGGCCTACCAGGTAGTGAGCTTACATTAAAAACAAACAATCTTTGTCTTTTGTGGAGATGTTTGGTATTATTTATTATTCTTATTATTGGTATATATTTATTTTGGTTAGATAAAGTGCCTTGGCCTGAGGTTGTCTGGGAAGTTGAGAAAAGTGTTTCTGCGAAGTTTGGAGGGAGGGAGGAAAAGACCAAGTAGATTTTGGCATTGTGTATACTATCTTCATATGGGCTGTTGACTACAATGTAGTGTTTGTGTTGGTCCTGGTTTATCCCACAAGTTTCAAAGCTTAAAAAAGAATCTCTAAGAAAGTCCCCTAAAAACACACACTTAACTTGCAAATGCCTTTCAAAATCTGTTTTCCCCCTGTATTTTTAAGTGGTTCATTCATCTCAACTGATTTCTTCTTGGTATAAATGAAACTTTAAATGTTGAACCATGGAAGATTTGTAAGCACTTAACACTCAAAATAGTTCTTAAATAATCTTTAGATGTTGAATTAAAATCTCTACAATGAGGTCAAAGATAAAATACATGTGTAACAGGTATTAAAGTTGAAAAATGCTAAGTAGCATTTAGACTAAAGATACAAATACCAACTTAGTATCTCTTCATATACCAATTAACCTGTTTTACATACACAGCTTAGTCTGGTTTTGACCTGTTGTGTTAAATCTGTTCAAATATATCGGTAAAGCTAATGTGTTAAGAAAACAAGGTGACTTCAAAACATGAAAAATCAAGCAGCAGTTTATCTTGGGTTTTTTTTTTTTTCTTAATAGAGAGGCTCAAAATCAAGTCTATTTTTTTTCTCAGGTTGAAAGATGAATTCAGAACAGAAAAATCCTGTTTTTTTTCTAAACTTTTTAGTAAACCAAATCTTCCAGACAAAATTTTCTTAAGCAATGCAGGGCATAATTTAAGGTAGTAAATTTTCATTGAGCAATGTTCCTTGAAATGACTGTTAGAGTGAGAGATAATTGTATGCCTAAATAGAACTTAAATGTGGGAGCATGTCTGACAGGTTTCCAAAGAGATGCCCAACCACTTTGCTTCCCCATCTCATTGTCTTTCTTTGGGAAATGCTGTTGCAGCCAGCTGGGCAAGATAAGAGGGTGAGATGAAAATGCTCACAGAAGAGATTAGTCATCAAATAATCTAAGAAGGGAAGGAAATCCCAGTTAGTGAGGTAAACCCCTTCAGTGGAACCCACCAGCAGCGTCACTCCTTGAAGCAACACAGATGTAAATAAAAGCTTGGTGAGCTTTTTCTCCCGTCTCTATTTCTATGTAGAAATAAGGCTATACTTCCAGGCTCTCTTGTTTCCAGGGCTTGTGTGCCCTTCTGAGCAGATTGCCCCACTTCCTTCCAAGGGTCCTCATGGGAGCTGGCTCATGTGCCCCCACTGGGGTGGCAGTGGCAGGAGCAGCCCTGGATCCCGGACCAGCTGGCACCAAGGCAGGAGGATGGTGGATCAAGCCATGCTCATGTATGTGTTTGCGATTTATTTCTGCAGGTACTTGTACCACAGTTTGGGAATCCCATCTTGTATACAGAAGAAAAAAGGGACCTTGCATCTGACCTGTATGAAACCCACAGGTCCTGGCCAGGATTGCCCGAGGGCACTTCTGTGGTGGAGACCGAGGGCAAGGGCTTGAGCCAGCTGCAGCCTCAGCTGAAGCCTCAGCCTGGCATTGCAGGGTCATAGAATCATAGAATCCTAGAATTATTTAGGTTGGAAGAAACCTTCAAGGTCATCCAGTCCAACATACTAGTAATTTCCCACTAGCTCTTTCCTCTCTGGGCTGTCCCTTAAATGTGGCAGAAACAGGCAGCAAAGCCCTGTTTTGCAGAAACGTGTCTGTGGTTGCATTTCTTCCTTTTCTAGCCAGAAACTATCTTAATAGTCCTTCGGTTGTTCGTCTCTTTTTTTTTGTTCCTGAGAAGGATGGGCCATGAAAATATTATTTTAAGGTTTCTCATAGAACTAGGCAATATTTTTTATTTTTCTATTAAGTAATATTCAATGCAACAAACTTGCCTGGAGATGGTGAAACTGCAACAATAGGTTAAAAGCCCTCAGTCTGGGTTTGAGCCTTGGCTCTGGGTAGTTTTGGCTGTGAGAAGAGCGGGCGATACCCAGCACTCTTGGGAGGATCTGTGCCTTTTCCTGAGAGCGAGCACACCCAGACACTGGAGGAGCCTGTGAACTCCACAGCCAGGCTTTACTGGAAGTGAAATTATGACAAGAAAGATTCAAGGAAATTTGAGATTGAATTAAGAAGGTTTGTAAACAAATCTGATTTCTGCTCATCATGTCTTTACAAGCAGGTCCTTTCCCTCAAACCTAAGCTTAGTCTTGCCACCTTGTACCAGCTTCTCCAATTGCATCCAGCCCTTCCAGTCTCCTCTGGGCATCTGGGAGAAGCACCCTGCTGCATGTCCCACTTTGTGCTTCGTAGAAGAACTCCCTCTTTGCCAAAGGAGGGACGTTCCCTTTGATCACCGCATCCTCCTGCCTGACAGTTTTTATCCCTTCCCAGGATTTTCAGGGAAGATACCATCTCCCTTCCCCATGGATAACTCTGCCTGACCCACAGCAAAGCAGCCAGGACAAGGCAAACTGGTAGCATTTCTCTCTGTTGCTCAGCCAAATCCTTTCAGAAGAACGTAATATATTCACATACAACCAGCTGTGAGCAAAACACATACCATCTGTCACAGCAATTTAAAACCACTGTTCTCATGGCCTGACTTCTTGGAAGTCATTGTAAATGCCATGGATCAAGTTAGCATAGGAGTCTGGACTTTGCAGTCACTTTAAGAATGCCTCTTGTAGGGCAGATGAGCATATTTCCAGCAAGCACTAGCACTGACGTCAGTAATCTTTCAAGGGTGGTGGTGTCAGACTGCACTGGAGACTAAATGAACTGGCAGAAAGCCTCCAAAACCCAAGAGATCATGTGCTTGTGTAAGGTTCCAGGCCCCAACAAGTTGGAGACTGTGGGAGCTGGACACAGAGGGTGAAGGATGCTTTGTGCTGGCCCCACTCATGCTGTCCACCTCTGCCCCATCTGCTGCTACTGGCTGTGGAGACCAGGCATTGGCATGCAATTCAGAGGCCTGGGTTCAGTGTTTAACACATATGGCCTTGGGCTGGTCATACTTAGATTGCCTTTTGACTCCCAAGGTGCCAGAGACCAGCTTTGTAACTAAGCATGCAGTCAGTGCTGCTGTGGGTATGGTGCATAAATCTTCAGCATGGGAGAGGGATCTCCTGCAGAACATCTTCCTCAGCCTACACAGCTGAGTGACGTGGCCTTTTCCTCCTAACATGCATCCTCCGAGACCCCATGGGCACTGTATGCCTGACTTGGGATCTGTGGCAGGACAGGGCTGTGCATGCAGCCAGAAAAGGTCCATCTTCACACCTTCTCTGCCATGCACTGTCCCCTGGATCCTGCTGCCTGTCTCAGAGGCACTGAACAGTTCTCCTTTCGGTAGGCATTTCTGAACATATTTAACAAGCACCAAATTTAATTTCTACCGCTGCATTACTTTTTGCCTGCTCTTCAGTTCTAAATCAAAATGTCTTGATGGAGATTTAAGGTGACAATGTTTATTAGCAACATCTGTAACCTCAACAGAAGATGTGTGTTTGTTTGACATCTATTTCTCATGTATGTATTGCCACTAGCTGCATTTCTTGCCTCCCCTTCACTCCCAGTTCTTTACTAACAGCCTCATCACAGCTATTTTGTTATTTTGCCTGTACTCAGTGCCAGGCAGATAAATCTGTAACTCCTTCAGTTTCCCTTGGTCACCTCCTCTGAAAATTGGCCAAACTTAAACCTTCTTACTGTCCTGTATGTTTCTTGATACTCTTAACAAACTGAAAATCACTATTTAAAAACTTAACTCCTGAGACAGTTGATTTGAAAGTGATGTGGGCTTGCCACTTTATTTAGGTCTATTTTTCATACCCTTTTTCATTATTGCATTTCACCAGTACCCCAGTCAGCACAGTACAGAACTAAGAACTTTTTTCTTCCTCCAAATGGAAAAAAAAAAAAAAAGAAAAAGAAAAAAAAATCCTAGAACTATGATTCATAGTTCTTCCACTTTTATCGCCTAACCATGAATAATTTCTGGTCTTAGGGGGCCTTTTTCCTCTGATATAAATAAAATAATACCCTTCCTGCTGTTATTCCAATGACCATACACCCTGCTTTGTATCCCATTGCTTCCCATTCCTCTCATCTACCTTTGCTGGTGTCTGGTACACAGTTATCAGCAGTTCCTTCCTTATTCATTATGATATATGTGTTTTTGGTTTGTTTAATATTCTGTTGCTGGGAGAATGGTGGCAGGGGATTGTTTGTGGAGGTTTTTACAAAAGCTGATATAATTTCCTCTGTAAACCAGCTTGTGCTTTTGTTTTGGTTTGCTTTTGTTTTTAACTCCACTTGACCTCTTTTGTGCAATATGAGAATGTGCCTTTTGGGGCACTTGGTAAATTGGGTTTAAACAGTTCCCAATTATCACTCACATTTTTCCTGTTTAAATTCTTCCTCTGAAATAATTTGGCTCATAATTGTTTTCAGCTCTGTGTAATTTGACTTCTTGAAAGCGCCAAGTATATAGAATTGCTTGTTTAGATTTCATTCTGGTTGCATGAAAACAATGTAAACCAGCTCCCTGATTCCTTCCTTTGTAACTGTCAAGACAAGTCTAATACTAGTGCTACCTTGTGTTGGGTGCCCTATTTCTTATGTAAGTGTTTCTGTAGCTGGTGTTACAAGTCCATTCCTGTAAGAACTGTGTGCTCTCTAGTCCTTTACATCATATTTTCCTACTTGTCCTTGGGGATTCCCCTTCTTCTTTCTCAAACTGAAGTTGTTTCTTAATGCTCTCTACCATGGCCAAGAGAGTAAGAAATAACCTTCTGTCTGACTTTGTGCCATTGCCAGTAAAGAGCACTGAGAGAAGAGTGGAAGATCTTTGATAAAAGCCAAATTAATGTTTCTCGTTGCCTTATTGTGGACAAAGTAGAGAAGAATCGTGAATTTGTTACTGCTTTTCATAAGAGAGTTCCACTTCTACACAACCCTTTGCTGCAGGGGAGCAGGGCCTGCAACGAGAGCCACCAAAGTGATTTTTATCATTATACTTCAATCCACTAACCTGGTTTGATTTAGGGGCTGAGAGCCACCAAAGTGATTTTTATCATTATACTTCAATCCACTAACCTGGTTTGATTTAGGGGCTGAGCTTTCTCCCCACCTACATTTTGAGCACCTATCATAAAGAAGAACCTCAGAATGACAAACACCACATGAGGCAGGAAAGGGGTCAGTATGGGAGCCTGTCCTCATGAACTGGTGGTGGAGACAACTGTAGAGGTTGTGAGGACCCATGTTTAGTTCACTCTTCCACTTGAGGAGGTCTGTACCTCCTCTGTATAGATGCCTCTCTCCAGGCACGTTCACTAGCTCTTGTGGTATGGCAAGACCTCTTTGGGATATCCCCCACTGATGCTGGTTCCCACTGCAGGAATCCTGTGAGAAGAAGCACTAATCATTCCCCAGCTTAGTAGCTGTGGCTGCTTGGGTTCCAGTCATGGTGAATATTTCAGTAAAATAAACATATTTTTAAGGAAAAGATGAGACCCCATTCTAGAGCTCCATGTGGTTTCCTCTGAGTTAGAAGGGAGTTTAAATTGGTTCTTCTATGCTCACCTTGGGCTTATATGCCTGGATGTTCCTGAAGGCTAACACAACATAACATTTATCCAGTATTTATTTGCTTGTTCTTTTTGCCAAGTAATTTGATTGTTTCTTGTGTGCTTTTAAACTTCTCTCCTCAGCTATATTTCATTGCCAAACATCCAGGATTTAAATTTGGTATACAAAAATCTGCATGTTTCATGGCAGAATAATTTTATGCCAAAATAGCCACTAGTGAAAGATGATAACAGCTTTGCACAATGAAAGGAGGTATGGTACAAAGTGGACAAAAAGCGCTTTTACAACCTTATAAGGTTGTTCCTTTCTGTTTTGCTTAAGGCTCTATTCATTTTACACTGAATGGTGTCTCTAATTCCACACTCTCTAATTTTCCTCCTCCAGGAAGGCATTGATCAATATCATTGCCTGGGTCACCACGTTGGATCTCAAGCACTGCTACTGTTTACTCCTTCCCCAGAATGCTAACTTTGGTTTATTTACCCATCATTAATAATCCCTGAGGTCTGACTATTTTTTCCAAACCGTATGATGAAAGTAATTTTCAGTCTGTTTGGAGTAAGAAGTCCACAATGTCTTTAAAAGCTGCTGAAGCAATCTATCCTACATTTGCAAAAATGAATTTATATGGTTTAAATATCATTGCACAGCAAGGACAATTGTCATAATAGTTGCAAGTTGAGCTGTCTCAGAGTTTGTTCTTGGTTTCTAGTTTCTGGACATAGCTGTCTATAACAAATAAAAATATATAATCATCCAAGCACATGCTGGGGAAACCTTCAGTGCTTGTTAAACACAAATATCAGCAGCACTAGCTTCTTAGAGAGTGGGTTAAATAAGCAGCAGCTAATACGAACCATGATAAAGGGAACTATGAAAAAAATCTGTGTGGTTTAAGAAACATCTGAGCTATGATTGTCTCTGTTTCAGAAAAAGACTTTTGTTCACAGTCACCAAATGTCCCTGTGCCTTGATAAGGCTGGTATAGATAGGCAAAATCTGTTATGAGCAGTGATTTCTTCTTGCCCAGTTTACTCTGGTTTCAGGCAGGGGTGAGCTGAACCAGTGTAAATTGTGGTTTCAAGCACATTTGCCTGTGTAATTAAGATGGTTTAACCACAGCAGCTGAAGGGGATGAATCTTGACTTTTGAGTCCCTGACTGGCCACCAAGCCACCCTGGCAATAGCAGGAGCTGCTGAACTCTTCTGCCCGGCCTGGAGAGGCATGCCACCACTACTATTTCTGGAGAAGGCATGGAGGGATGTATCCTCAGTCATGCCCAAAGTCCTCCCCTGCTGCCACAGGCCCAAGGTTAGATGCAAGGTGAGGGCAGCCAGGGGCAACCTGCCCTGGAGCTGCTGCCCATGGTTTTGATAGGCGGGCCCAGCCCAATGGATGTTGATTCCCCTGAGGTGGTTGTTCAGCTGCAGCATTTCTCCTGGACACATGGGTTGACAGGTATTTATGAAATTTAATAGACATTAAGAGGTAAGTGTAAGCAAAGCCTGAGCAGTACATGCTGCATGGTCTTTTAATCTTGGTAGGGTTGCTTGGCTATTTTGCATGGGTGCTGTGCCTCAGTCTGCCTTAAGTAAATCAGGAGAATGGGTTGAAACCTTTCCAATGAAAGACTTTTTTCCATTTTTCCAAATTTAAAAATCAAAAATGTTCCCTGAGAAAGTGACCATTTTGAAAAGGTTTTGCTTTGGGGAAATATAAATCAAGCCATTTAGATAAAGTTTGAAAAGTATTGCTCGACCTCCTTGGAAGGGAATGTTTCACTTTTTAGTTTAAAAAGCACTGAAACCATGTTTTTAAAATTTGGTATGCCATTATTAATCAAATGAAGCAAGTTGATTTTGTTGAAAAGAAATACCTTATGGTTCCAGAATGACTTCTTATAATTTTTTTTCCATGTAAATATTGTCTTTTTTAAAATAATATGAAAAGAAAACTGATTTTTAGATGTCAAAACATTCCCTGTACTCACACTTTTTGACTTACATGGCTGTACATGACAGTTTACACCAATTTGCTTAAATTATTTCAAATCAGACTGTTTTTTCAAATTTACCATAACTTGGTTTTGTAAGAGAAATGGAAAGATAGTAGTGCATTGCTTTGATTCCATCCTCCTCGGGATTCTTTTCTTTTTTATTAGAAAAAAATCAACTAAAGCTTACTGCTATTTCTCAGCAATTAATTGGTTTAGACTTTTATTTTTTGGTACAGTTAGCCAAAACCCTCCTCTCTAAACCTCAAAATATTCAAACAAAATGGTTTTTTTTAAGCAGCAGTTGATTTGAAGCCAATATGAAAATTCATGGATGGGAAAAAGTAGTAGTTTTAGCATGGGAAAAAGAGACTTTCACTTTTAGGTCACTGGTTCAGATCCTGCAAAAAACAGACTGCCCTCAGCTCTGAGTCAAATGAAGACTGATGATGCTTCACTTCTCTGAGTCAGGTGACTGGCCCATATAATATGTCATAGCCTGACATACATCATAACATATGATAATATGTTCTGGTCTCGTCTCTAGTCACAGAAGTCACTGTGTGTCATTATGCTTCACAGGATTGTGGGTGTGAGGGCTGTATCTTGATGAAGAAGACCACTTTGCAGCCCATCTTCAGCCTCCCACTCTTCTACAGATCTCATGTGTGACCCTCAGCACATCCCCTGAAGTTGCAGCAAGGTATGGCAAGGCCAAGTGACTTTCCCAAGACTGACAGGGAAAACTCAGATGGGTGTTCAAGCTCCCTCATCAGTGGAGAGAGAGTGCAAATCACCTCAGCAGCTCAGTCCAAACAATGCATGAAGTGGAGAGCAGCCCTGAGCCAGTCCTTGAAGAGCAGAACACCATTCTGGGTCTGATACTGGATGAGGCCTGTCTTCTAAACTGAGATTTGCAAGGGTTGGTCTTTCTGTCCATTCAAACCTAGCACGCTGATGATGCACAGAGGTGACCTCAGAAAGTTGTCTTAGATTTTAGGCTGATATCAGGGTGACTGCTTTTTATAGTAGGCGCTCTGGGTTTTCATCACTTCGGGTTGAGGAAGGTCTCCAGCCTCAGGTCCCACTTCCTAGACACATGCTTTGTCCTCTAGGCAGAGAAAGTTGGTTGTGGTTGTACCCCATGCTGTAGCTGCTTCTTCAGAAAAAGTGGCTGTAACTGCTCTTTATGAAAGGTGTAATTCTGTTGGTGTGCAGAGCCCAGATGTCCCTATTGAAGGGGCCTTAAAAAAGGCTGTCCAGTCTAGGGGATTGTGGTTTTCATCTCCCAGCAGGGTTTACATAGGAGCTTGGTGACTTGGTGTCGAGCAAGCAGAGCACTGAGGTGCCAAGTGGCAGAGCCTGGGCAGCTCCCTCACCAAAACAAAAATTGTCCTGTGGAGTGGGGATCAGCATTTCCCTACCTCACAGGCATGTTGTGCTACAGGGAGCAGAGAGAGATGGGGATTCAAGATGATACCTTGTCCCCTGTGTGAGCATCTCCTTGGTATTGTTCTAGTGTTAGGGACAGAAGGTGCATCTGAAGACCC
>NW_020799095.1:139605568-139623247 GCF_003259725.1 Athene cunicularia | reverse complement strand
CCCCCCCCCCGGATTAAAACTAATTCAAGAGAAAACTATTGTGAAAATTTGTGGTGGTCATCAGAGGCACTTTTCATGGGGGAGAAAGTGTGGGGAGACCCTACTGTACACTAAATCTGTTAATGGGACAGGATGGAGGAAAAAACCTATTTTTTTTCTTGTGAAAGTATCTACATTTGCAGACCACTTCTTAATCTGACTCCTTTAAATAGTCCCCGTTTCATCACCTGAACCTCCAGATACTCTGTGACTGGATGATGCCATTGCTGTTTTATGGGCATATGACTTTCCAATGCACTAATAACACAGCTTCAGATACGCCCATTAAATGCATTGGAACATGAGAACTTTGCATTAGAAAGTGGCTAGCAATAACAACCTTAGTGGAAGGATGAAAGCAACAGTGGGATCATTTGCTTTACATTGTCAAGAACAGTATCAGAACCTTTTACTTGACTTTGGTCATTTGAAAAATAAGGGAATGGAAACTTGTACTTTCTTTTGGAAAATAGAGCTAACACTTGCATCCAAAACCTGCCCTGAAATGAGAAAATAAAGTCACAGAGAAAAAAAAAAAACAACAACCTAGTTTGTAAGTCTCCTTATTCTGAAAGCTCACGATGGGCATAGTCAGAGATGGAAGGAGTTACTGGTCAGGAATCTGGGAAAAATAAATAAGAAGAATGCAGAGGGATAGAGATTAACTAACTAAGCACCACTTCATGCCCCAACGAATGGCAAACATAGTTTATGTAGCTACATGAGTCATAAGACATCTGAGGAAATATCATCTCAGTGACCAGTGCTGTGCAGTTGAGAAGCATGTGTTTAGGGGAAACCCAAATAAAGCTGGATTTCTTTGTTTGTGGGTTTCTTCTCTTTTCATTCTCTGTTTGGTTTTGGTTTTTCACAGACTTTTTGAATTCCTCAAGGATCTTCCAGGATGAAATGAAAGGAGATTAGGTCTCGTCTTCTTGCTGTGTTTCCTCCATGCAGGACCTAAGGTATCATGAGAAAAACAGACTTTGGGTTATTTCAGACCCATAAAAAAAAAAAAAAAAAAAAAAAGTATAAATGCTAGTTCATGTGTATATGTCTGTCAGGAAGGTAAGAGCTGGCTATCTCCTCCTGGAGAGCTGCAAAGCTGCAGAAGCCATTGCATCCCTGGAAGCTGAGCTGCCTTGCCTTCAGCTTGCCGTGGAGGTGTGCCAGCCCTTCGTGCGGGAGCTGGCGAGTGGAGAGGCACCCGCTCCCATGCAGGGCCACGTGTCCTCATGCAGCTCCACATGTGCATGAGCAGCTTGCTGCAGGCTGGCTCCGAGCACGGGAAGCAGGGCTTGTGCATGATTCTGAGCACTGGAAGCAAAAGAAGAAAAATTCTCTTTTTTCCCAGAGGGACTTAGGATTGTTTCATTAGGTGTCACATTAATTTCTCAGTCATGGTGGCTGAGCAGTGTTAGAACAGCACATTGTGGTGCATGCTATGGGCAATGGCAAGCATTAGCATCAGCATACTGTTTATGTAAACCAAGTATATCTACTTGATCTTCCTTATATAAAAAACAAATCTCCTATAGCTCTTCCGTCTCGTGAAGCCATGTACTGCTGATATATGTTTTTTCCAAGAGTACAGCTTTGCCCATCTCTACTTTCATTTTTTATGAAAGTAGACTCAATAAAAGGTCAGGGATAAAGAAGAACAAGGCAAGTTTCTGTTACAACCAAACAAAAATGAGTTGGTTTACTGGCTCAAATCCATTCTTGAAGTAACTTTGTCTCCTTCCTTCACTAATGTTGCACAAGAGATAAATTTGTCTCCACAGGCTTGGCCTGGGAGAACTGCTGCTGTTTCCATGTGACAAACAGCTTTGTACTGGTGGTATGCAATGTCTTTCTCTCTGCAATCTCTTTTCCAGAGTTTTTAATCTTACTCTTCTCTTGCTCCCTCCCTCTTCTGTGTTTGTCTAAGTGAAAGACTCCTTTTGCAGCACTGGGATGCAGGCACAGGGCCAAGAGAACAGAACATGTAATCAGCACTCCTTGCCTCGGTTTTTGGCCCTGCCACTCATATGCTGTGCAATTTAGAGCAAATGACCCAACCTTTCTGTATCCAAATGATAATGTGCCATTTGCTTCCCAAGCAGCCATAAATACTGTCCAGAGTCTTACCAAGTTCAAATCAGAAAGTGCCGAAGACTAATTCTATATAAAATGTCTTCTGAGCTTTTAAATTTGCATTTGCAAGGGTTCACCTTAGGGACCGTCAAGGAGCTCCAAAGAGGCCCACTCACCCCTTCTGGCAGCCTGAAATCCTCCTTTCTTGCCTCCTTGGACTTTGCAAAATCTAAGTCTGTTGCTACCTGGGGACTTTGCAGCTTCATGGTGCTAATTTACCTCTCCACGAAAGATTAAGAAACGAATGTGAATTTTCCTTTCCAAAGGCACCATGGAAGCCTGAAAGTGTGTTAGTAGTAAAGAATATGTCACTTACAATATATCTTCACTGCTCCACGGGATTGTGGCTACACTGTAGTGTCTGAGTAAGCTTGTTTAGAGACAACTTGGACTTCTCTACCTTGTGGTATTCACTGACACCAGAAATGAAAAGACTGGCCTTTAAAGGTCCACCAGGTTTCTGAGTATGGCTCTGTGCAGTGCTGTGCAGTCCTCAGCAAGGTCATTTAGAGATAGTTAAGGCATTTCTGCACAGCACCTCACTGTGTCCTGTAGATAAACCCTCTGTGTATGTGTGTACGTGTGTGTGCATGTATATTAGAGCATATTAAACAAGTATCTGCTATTCAAAGATCAATGTGTATTTAGAGTTTGGATGGACCTAAAAACATAAACCGAGAATTCAAGAATGCCTAAAACATATAAGAAAACTCTATTTGGTCAAGACTCAAAGTAGTCATTTGTGGCTAGAGATCTCTGGTTTGCACTGCTCCACCTCCTCTATGTGAGGAGGAGAACCAGGACTTAAAATACAGACCCACAAGACTCAGAGACTTTGGAAAAACAGCTCAGGCTCATTACTAGTTAAAGAATGAGGCAAACAAGAAGAAGCCCAATTAAACTATTTTATTAGATGTAGGAGAACCGTCGATTGTGAAATTTACTGGTAGCCAAGTTTTTCTCCCTGCCCTACCACTTATAATTATGCCTTAATTGTAGCTACTGGCTGTGGCACAAAGCTCATGCATATAAACAAGTCCCAGGACGTGCTGCAAAAACTACACTGTATGGGAGGCATTAGCAAGAAGACAATCAGGAGCTGGAATTGCGTTCCCACATGGAAAGCTGCGGGTGGTATAAAGAGCTCTGTATCCATATGGTTAGTTATGTGTAATATATTTGTAATTACATTAGTACCCTACTATTGCTTTTTCTGGCACATTTCTAGCCTTGAGTCACTCGGACCAATAGTTAACCAAACTGTGGTTTGCAGACCACTGGTGGTCCACAAGCTTATGGTAAGTGGTCCACAGCTGGGCTGCAGAACCAAACTGAACAGCTTTGTCATGTTTTCAATTAAAAGTTTGATGATACAGGGTACATGGTGGTCCACAAAAGGGTCTTAGCATTAATGGTGGTCCCATTACCCTAAAAGTTTGGAAACACTGGCTTCAACAATCGTGCAGACCCACAGTCTATTTGTGTTATGTTGTCTGAAGTTAAATGTTACAGCATGTCCTCTCCTTTCATGTGTTAGGAGCTGCATTGTCTGCTCTGCTTGTCAGTTTTAAAAATAAAAATATCATGAAGTAGTGACAAATAATTCTTAGTGGTCTGCTCTTTCCAGTTTATGATTTATTTAGCTCGTCATTTCATATGTAGTCACTGTATCAGAAGTATCAGAAGTATTTGCCCCAAAACCTGTAGAATTTTGGGAGGAAAACAAGAAGGGTGCTTTTCGCATTTCATTCCCTGAAGTGAGAATTGGGCAGATGTAAGGGATAGAGCTGTGTACCAGAGAGACTTTGGAGAGATAGTCATTGCAGTCTGTTCCTGGAGGTTAAGTTGAGATGAGTAAATAAGAAGATGAAGCTTATTTTCTTTGGGAAGCTCTGTTGGTGCTTTTATTGCTTCCTTAGGTTAAAAACTGGGAAATTCTGTAAATGGGAAAGTACCTGAGTTTAGGCAGGATTTTTAAGATTAGGCAAAGGAAAGGATCTGTTCACAAGGCGGTTTCATCTTTATAAGCTCTGGCTAGAGGTTTACAGCTCTTAATGAAAGTTGTTTACAGATTTGTCAGCTAGCAAATAGGAGTAGCCTAAGGCTATACCTTCAGCAAAGGCTAGTTCCCCTCCCCTGCCTTGGTGGTTACAACAGTTGTCAATCATTCAAAACCATGGCTCCACTCAAACAGGAGCCTCTTAGTCACCAGCTCTAGACTATTCTGGACTGAGCAAGCTGCATTGCTCTTGGAGAAACTGCAGGGAAGAATTCAGGATGCATTGGAGGAGAGGAAGAGCACAAACATGACCTTTTAGTCCGGGGCAGAGGGCATGTAGCTGGGAAGGAAATGGCCTGGCTTCCCCTCTCTGCTCCCAGAGCTGTTTTCATTTCTTACCCACTGTCTAGTACCATTACAAGAGACTCCTGGGAGCAGGGACATGACCTATGGTTCCTTCTGCCCACAGACTTCAGACCTCTTCTTGCCTTCTCTGTCTTGCTGAGCCATGTAGTACTTATCCCTTGTTTGAACATGGGTCAGGGTGAGTTCCCACCAGTCTGTGTATTCTGCTTCTCAGACAAATGTTTTCACTGCTAAGAGATAACACACAGGAGAGCAGCACCCCTGCCATTGTCACCTGAAGGAAAGCAGAATTGCAATTGTGTGTGTACAGGTGGCTATACTGTTGGCTGGTGGTCCCAGAGCAAAGCTGGTACCTCAGCCTGAACATCTGATTTGGTTTAGGAGGTGAAAAAGACCATTTCTGCCATCCCAGTTAAACTCAGGTGTCAATGAAGTGCCCAGCTGCTTCCTCTGGTGAGACTGTGCCCAGCCAGGACTGTCCAATGTCTAGGCCTGTAAAGTAATCCAACCTCGAACTTGGGCCCTTTGCTACTGCAGTAAAACAGATGGTTCAAATGAATTTAACAAGCACTGTCCTAGAAATAAACTGGGTTTTCTGCTTTTTTCCCTTCCTACTGTAATATGCTGCTCACTTTCTCTGTTAGGAGCCCATTTTAAATTTCCAGCCTAAACTTCTTAATTGCCACTCTGTGCCTGTGTGTTCTTGGATGAGTTTTTCTAGTTTAGTTTATTAGCTCTTTCCCTTCTTGGTTTTTGGTCTACTCTTCTGTGTTTATAGAGAGTAATCACAGTTTTTCTCCACGAGTGTTTTTTTCAGACTAACCCAGACTCTTCTACTAGTGTCCTGTAAGGCAGGCATTCCCCTCCTCTGTTTCCTTCCCAGCTTCTCTAGCTTAAATTCACCTTTAATGAAAATAGGTATTTAAGAAAAAATGCATATCAATTACAGTTCCTCCCAAAAATCTTTTACCTGTTGTGGCTAAATCCTGGAATATCAGTTATATTCTGTACTCACAGAAAATCTCTATTTATATCTGCCGTGACACATCCCTGGCTGCTCTAGCGTACATGTCAGTCAGTCTCCTCCTCTGATGTGCTCAAATGACAATCCCATGTTTTCTGTCAAATACTCTTCTTAATTCCCCGAATCACTGAATCATAGAATATCTCAAGTTGGAATTGACCCGTAAGGATCATGAAGTCCAACTCCCTGCACCTTGCAGGGCTGCTTAAAACTAAATCATATGACTAAGAACATAATCCAGAATATTTTTGAAAAGCTGCACAGATGCTTCTTTGTAACTAATCTCTTTTCATGACTAAATTCTTGCTCTATAGGACTGTTGGTCTCTGTTAGACCAGCGAAGGCTGTCTTGGTCCCTCAGGCCAGTAGTGGAGGTGTTAGCCCTTCTGAGATCACAGGTGGAGGAACAAAGGTGTGTTTGCAGAGGGGCACACACTACTGTCTCATAACGCTGCCTGGAAATTTTTTAAGCCTTTCTTTTTTTTTTTTTTTTTTTTTTTTTTTTGGCAGAAAATGTGTATTTGCCAAAACATGTTAATATGAAAATGTATGAACTACTGGTCTGTGACAATTCAGATGTCTTCTTCTGGGATTGCTTTTTTAAGTGGAACTTAATTAATTTTATGGTTCTACAGAACTTTTTCTGATTCATATATTTTTTGTGTGTTTATACCTTAAAGTTTCATCCTGTTTCTGCTCCTCCAACCCCCAGGTTCATTCAAATGTCCCTTGATACTGGTTTTGTCTTTCTGGAGGCTGATCAGGACTGCTACTGCCGAGTGATCAGCCAGGCCCACCAGCATGCTCCCCATGCTGGTCTAAGCCAGGGCCAAGTGCACTGAGCATCTGCACCTTACTGTGATAAAAAGAGTGACGTGTCCTAACAATACTAGCATTTGGGGATGGTAAAGCAAGGCAGCATGAAATCACTTTATAGGGACTCCCTGTGCAGACCAATATCCTATTTTGATTTGGCCCAAAAAGGAGTGCTCTTTGGTTAGCCAAGAAGATGACAGGTTCTTCAAAACACAGTGGTTTTCTTGCTGGATCTGAATGGCTTTGCAACTTTCAAAGTCCCTGAGGTCAGTTTCAGGTTTTGGTTAGGCACAAAGTGCTATCCCCATTACAAGAGCTCCAGATCTTTGTGTGGAAGCTAATTTCACATTTGATCCATTGTTATTATAATTTATCATGATCTATATTGCATCAGAGCTGTAAGTACAAGCACCATCATGATAGGCACAGGTAGTTTGGTTTGTTTCCAAGTGCTGGTACAAATATTTGAAAAATACTTGGAGAAAGTTTATGGTGAGATTTTCATCTCTGTCATATTCAGAAAGTGTTTTCCGTGAGTCTTACAATTTTTGTTTTAAGTAAGTGCCTGCTTTGTGTGTGCTGCGTGATACTGTTTCTTGACAGAGGGGGATGAAACAGTAAAACTCAGAGCCAAAATGGTTCAAAGTTTAGAAATGTCTATAGCACAGACATGTTAGGAGAAATTTTCTTCTGGTGACAACTTCACTTCAGTCATAAATCAAGATCCAGATGCTATGAATCTTTATTTTGGCTAATATTATAGGTATATTTTAAGAGAACACAGAATTTCATTGAGTTGGGTTTTTTTTGGCTTTTTTTTTCCCCATGCTGTTATCTTTACCTGTACCATAATTAACATACTGAGTTGCTATATAAAGGAACAAATATTTTTTTTTTTATTTTTGGCTTTTATTCAGAGCTCTTGAGACCTACAGGATACAGATCAAGACAGTACTGCCCTGCAGAGAGATCATAAGATGCAGTGACAGGGTTGTGCTCAGGCTGGCTTGCTACCCACAGCACTGTGGGGGCATCGCAGTCAAGTTTTACATTGCTTTTTGATGTCAGTCAGATTGAACAACACAGTCTTTAGAGGTTGGGCCTGGGTTACATCATGTTGGACGTGATTTCACAACCCTGTTTATTTATGTATGCAGTATGATTCTGGAACTTGGGAGGTGGATAGAAGGACTGCCTGGAAAAATAAAGTGTAATAAAACACATCTTGATACAATTCTCTTGTAATGATTTTCTGGATGCAAATATCAAACAACTTCAAAAACGTGAAATCAAAGAGTGAAAAACAGACCCACAAATGGCATACAACAGAGAGAGCCCTGAAGGCTGAAGGACTGGTCCTCACTACTTGAATCTCAGCTGCCAAAGTAATTTAAGGGAAGCGTCCCCTCAGTAGAGCTCCTCTATTGATACAGGAAAATTTGTGAAGATTCCTGTGGTCCTTGGGATCCTTTCTACTGGATGATGACACAGACACCTTATTAATATATTTCTATCACTTCTAGTTTCCCAGATTCCTATTCTTGTATTATGCTGTCCTACTGTATTCCTAGAAGTGAAATGTAAGGGACATCTTCATCTGAAACATAGAAACATCTAAAAATGACCTTGTAAAAGCAAAGGCCTCAGGCAGGCCCTATGAAGAACTCATTTCAATAAAAGCCAGAGGGTGAAGAGGGTCTGAGGAGATAACATGTGACTGATGCTACAAATAATGGCAAGCACTTTCTGTGTCACAAGATGTTGGATTACAATCCATATAACCACTGCCTATTTTCATGATTGTCAATTATTCAAGTAATTTTGGCTATTTAAATGCAATAAAACTGTCTGAAGTTACTTAATTAATTTTTTTCCAAAGGGACAAATTCAAGCCTTAATTCATACTTCCATCAGAGAACATGTGTCCCAAAGCTGTAGAAACTAGAAGTGCTTTGAACCAGCTAAGGTCCATATAAGAGTCCCATGTTGAGGATGACAATGAGAACATTGTAAATGAGTTGCTCACTCGTTTCCTTTAACTTCTCTTTGCTGGGGTTAATACGAGGTAAAGACCTTGGAGATACAAAATGTGGATCTGGCAGAGAGAAAATGCCCAGAGAAATCAGGATGATGTTCCTAAGATCACTCAAAGCACCTGTCACTGGCTTTTCCCATATTTGGTCTGTAGTCAAGGAGAACATTTCCACTACAGCCAAGTCATCTCCTGTCTGGTTGTTTTCACCTTATTTCAGAGGTGGCATAGATTGTTTGGCTCACACATTTTACTTCCCTGTCTGACTGCAAGGGAAAACTAGCTCCTACTGCTTTGGCCCGTGTCATCTTGGTTTGTCATCATGGAGCCTCCTCCAGCTGCTTTTTGGGATCACATCTGTTATAGCCAATATACCCAGTACCTTCAGAGGGGTGTTCTTGGGGTTCACAGTAGTTGCTCTGATCACAGATCCCAGGTAAGATGTGAGTTCCTGGTTACTTTCTGCAGTGGAGATTGTAACATTCAAGAGATTCAACTCTTAAAGCAAGTAAGAGATGAGACTGGTGAGGGAACCTAGTTGAATCACATGTCACCCAGGCAGATTTATTGGTGGCATTTCTAGATTGGGAGGGCTTGACTTTGCAATAATGTTAATTGTTCTTTTAAAAAAAAATATTTAATTTTTAATACAGATATTTCCTTCTGTGGCAGGAATTTTTGCAGGCCGATTGCCTGATCTCCTGTGCATTGGTGAGACTCTGTTGACTTTCCTCCATGTATTTGAAGTAAAGTTTAATTGAGATAAGTCCCTGTGTTGTGCCAGGATCACATGTTCCTACATGCCATCTGCATGCCCTCGTTCCTTGGCTGCGACCTGCACTTCCCCACAGGCTTCCTGCAAATTCCTTACTGTGTGGTTATGTATACCTACATCAGAAATTGGGCTGGATGCGGGTTTTTCATTTCATGGTAATACGGCAAACGACTGTGCCTAATAGGATGTGACCTTGCCATGTGACATTATAGATCTGCACTATGGTCTGAGCATTTCTTCCAAGATTTCTTTTCTATGAAATTGAGTTTACCCCAGGCTGTGAGACACCATCTCTAAACTGCACAGATTGCAGGGGGCATAAAATGTGCTTTGTCTGGGGTAGGCGTGGCTGTGGACTGTATCAACTAACTGCTGGGTTGAAGATACCTTTCCAGTGGTGACATTACAAAGGTTACACGGTTGTTCCCCCTTCTAGCTGCCATATGATACGATCCTGTCTCTGCAACTCAGCACAGCTGCAGCTTGAACAAATCATGGTCAGTAATAGGTGGAGAACACAATCAGGCAGCTCGGTGGGGTACTGAGAGAGCACAGCTCCTTGCCCAGCCCTGTTAGTGCTGTGCTGTGCAACATGGCCTTGGACTCTGGGGACGGGGTGCTGCTGTGCAGTCTCCCCTCACCATGCCACTCAACATGCAGGCACACCAACCTCCTGCAATTAAGAAGTGCCACATCTTCCAGCAATCACTTAATCCACCACCCATAGAGCGAGGCTGGTCTGAAAGCCATCCTTCCCTGCCAGGAATCCTAGGAACAGAAAAAAGTATGTGATGGTGAACATCTAGTAACTAGCACTTTTGACAGTGGTTACCCCACCTTGACCTGGCGGGGGTGTGAGCAGCCCTGCTCTGGGCTTTGCAGCATCATCCTCTGCTGCAGCACTGTTGCAATCCCTGACTTTTTATGCCATGGAAACTGAGGCAAACAAAGTCTGACTAAGTAGACCAGTGCTACACAGCAACCCTGTGGCAGAGCTGGGAAGCGAACGCAGACTTTCTGACTCCCAGTCCTGGGCTTTAGCTACCCACTGAGCTCTGACGTGGGACGAAGTGAATCTCACCAGAGACATCAGATAACCACAGTTTAATTTGGTTTCTCTGTGCTCCATACCCTGGGGAGATAGCAGACCTCTGGCCACGAAAGGCAAGTTATTGAGAGATTTACTGTTAATTCCTCCTTATGAGGTCCATCTTGTTATGTTTGGAGTTGCCATAGGTTTCTGTTTGTTTTGTCTGTTTTTTTGGTGTGGGGCTTGTGTATTTTATTAAGCCCTTGGCTAGTATCTTGCGCATGTTTAAGATTTTATAAGGGTTTCTTTCGAGGTTATAGCTTTCAAAGGTGGCCTATTCTGCAGGCTTGCTATTGAATGCCAATCTTTGATAGACTGGCGTCTCACACTGGGGAGAAGACCATTTCTCATACGTTCATAATTAGTGTTCCCAAAGAGTTCCCCAGCTGCTTTTCATAGCTCTACATTCATGTTGCCCCTGGACTTTGAATGCTCCATGTCTTGTTGAAGTACAGCCATCAGAGAGAGAGACTGACAGAGAAGCCTCCTTTTAGTTTCATCACTTAAAAAAGGAAAGCCATCTAAGAAATACCTTTCTAGTGTTTCTTGCATATTTTTGGATCTGCCACTGATCTGCTGGAGAACATGGAGAAGGGACTTGATGTCTCTCTGCCTCATTTGGCTTTTTTTCTCTGCCTTGTCTGCTGGTGCTGTGGGCAGTGGAAGGTTTCTGGTGACCTTAATTATTGCTCTAAGACTTTTCATGTTTTGGTAGTTATGTCCTTAAAAATTCTGTTTCAGACACACAGCAAATTAATTGGGTTGGGGAACATAGATTTGTAGAATTTATTATTAGAAAGAGAAAACAGCTGCTTTTTTAGTACAAGTATGTATTTTTTGATTCAATGTGTAGTATAACAGACCTGAAAGCTAAAAAGATTTTTTTCTTGGATCTACTTCATATTAAACAGGCAGCATTCCTGGCTGATTTAAATTCTGGAGGAATTGTTTCTATTATTTCACCCCATATATAGAAGCAAAAGCATAATATCCATTAGCAGATTTCCTTCTTCTGTGAAATGCTGAATTTTTTTTTACCTGCAATTAATAAAATTTAAAAAAATAAACATTACTTAAAAGGATATGAATTGATATCAGCCATGAAAAGGTCAATAGGTTCTCTAAGCTTGAAGACAGACGTGCTTGAACATTTTTGTGGATGTTCCTGTGTTTTTCACAAAAAAACGAGATTCAAGAGTGGGTGTCTGATAATTTTTCAGCTGCCTCCCCCTCGTGGTAAATCTGAAAAGCCTCTTTTAATGGGAATATTGAAAAGATGGGTAAAGCTTAGCACTTGCATTTAAACAAATTTTTTTTTTGGGGGGGAGGGGGGGATAGTGGGTGGGCAGGGGCTTAAAAATGCTGAACAAATCAAATGTGAATTAAGTAACGAACATATCAGCTCTTTCCAGGAACCAAAAGCCCAAATCAGCTTAAACAAAAGAGCACAGATACTTCAAGAACTTGGTGTAATAGATGCAACTGGCTTGAGGCTTTTTCTATCTCGCAAAACTATGCTCTTGCCCTTCCCTCTCCCCTTCCACTTCATGCAAGCCTGAAGGTTGCAGCAGAAATTTCTCCTCTCCTCTTTTTTGGTGTGCTGGGAAGCAGGGCAGGGACTCACTCCCCAGCCTTGGAGCTCCTGGTCTTTCCTGTCTCTCTCCAAAGTCATGGTTTTGCTGCTTTACATGGGCTGCAAATACCCATCCCTAGGCTGAATGGTTTTTTTTTCACACTGATATGTAAGCTAAAATTTTCACTACAGCTTGGAAGAGGAAAGATTCAGCAACCACGCTGACTAATGGTCAGTCCAAGAGAGAGATGAACATTTCTTCCACAAGCATCCCAAGGAAGAGAGATGCAAAGCCATAATCTGCCAGGCAATGTGTAATCCAAAACACAGTGGCTTGCAATCAACTGAAGTATGACAGTCTTAAGTATATCTATATCATACACAGACAGCAGCCTCTTCACGATGGAGTGAACCGTCACCATTCCTGAGACCATCATTTTCACAGAACTCGTTGTCCTTCTACTCTGTAAAGGTCTGATGTGGTGCCTGAGACCTTTCTGGTTCTCTAAAAACAAAGCATATTGCTCCATTTCCTCTGCAGCATGATCCTCTGACGTGCAGGATGGACTTGAAAGGGTAAAGCTAAAAGGAGGAGGACAGCCTTTGTGGTTAAGGCTGTAGATGGTGACTTGAGAGAAATGGGCTCATTTCCTGCTTTTACCACAAATTAATTGTGGTGGGGAGGAAGCTGTTCATATATTTTCAGCTTTTAGTGCCTTCAGTGCTAACCAGAGAAAAGGGTCTCTCCTTCCCTTCATCCTTTGTGTCTTTACCACTTAACTGGAAAGTCTCTGGGATGAGAAACTTTCTTCTGCATTGTAGATCTATACCAAGCAAAAAAGGTCCCTGGTGGGTCTGGGACCTTAATAATAATTTAGATAAATTTAAAAGTTGGACAGCCTTCAGACTTCTGTCCTCCCTTTCTGTTAATGTCCCCATAACCAGTGACAGTTGTCACACATAACACCAGTTGGCCTCATCTTTCTGAGTGCATCCCTACTTTCAGAATCAGGCCCAAAGAAAGTTTATTATCGACCAGACGAAATGATCTGTAGCCACCAGGTGTCCCCCTTCTCCATGGTTTGGAGGGGAACTGGGCCATCCCACCGAAACCCATGTTTTATTGTCAATTTGAAATGAAATGCTGCTTGTAATTCTGACCCCAGGTGATGCGTCCTTTCATCTTCCCTCTAAGCCATGAGCAGTGGTGAGGGCAGCCCTCAGCATGGCCCTCAGCACGGCCCTGGTATGAAAACAGCAGTTCCATGTACAATCGCAAACTCATACCCCACAGAACACTAGCTGCAGACTGCTAAGGCGTTTAGTTTCAAAATGTTAGAAGTCTGGTTCTTTTCCCCGAAGAGGTGCATTTTGTTTCTGAAGCAGGCAGCCTAACATGCTACAGTCCGACGATAGTTTTTCAAAGTGGTGAGGGTGTAACTTTTCAAGCATTTCAGTGATAGTTGTTTACAAAAGGCAGTTCAGAGGATTTAATTCTGCCTCAGTCTATGCAAGGATTTCTGGCATTTGCTTATTTTTGCACAAAACCCCAGATTTCTATTGAAGTGCAATTCTTTAATTAAAAACAGAGAGGGAAAAAAGGCAACACACACACACACACACACACACACACACACAAACACACCCCCCCCCAACTAGCAATCCTCCCACAGGAGCTAATGTGCTTATTTTTCTGTCCTGATTGTCAGAGCACTGTCCTGGGTTATGTGCAGGCTCAAGTCTTTGTTTGGGCTAATGGATAGATTCTTTCTTTCTGAATTGCTCTGAATTAGGCAATGTGAGGTGCTGAGTCTGGGTTTCTAATGAGGCAGACCCAGTGGTACAGGAGAGCAAATCTTCTCCCCCGCCCTTAACACATCTTTTCCTTTTTAGAATATCCTTTATTATATTTTTTTTAAGTATTCTTTATCCTTTATCTTCTGCAAAATTAAATTTGTTTTGCTCCAAAAAGCTCTGATTCGCTCCCAGCAAATGTTTTTCCAACCACAATGGCCATAATATGTACCCTAAGGGCTGCAAGACTCAAGGAGAAAGGTAGAAGGCAGGATGCATAGGGTGAATGTGGAAGGCCTCTGGGATGCATGTTTAATTTACCACTTGAGGGCACTGTAGAAGTGAATGAGAAGGAGTGGGATTTGAGAACTGAGGTTAAAAAGAGCCGTTTATGGAGGACAGCATGGAAAAAATATAGAAGAGCATGGAAAACAGACTCAGCACATGCTGGTAGAATGAAAGGCTAAACAAGAGGAGAGACAACCTAGGACACAGAGATACAGGTCTCCTTATATGAACTGAAATGCAATATATGAAATGCAATTTGGGGGCAATATTTTATTCTAACACTGAGAATAATGACAACCAGGTCAACATCCACGATCACTGAAGTGTTTTAGGTCAGTGGGGCACTATTCTTCATTATTTTGATGTGACCATTTGCATGTCCCGGACAGATAAAACTACTTCTTGGGATATAAATAAGTAATTTTTCCTGTTTGCTGATCTACAAATTGTTCAATTAAATCAGTTGGTCAACAATAGCTATTCCCTACTGTTACTTTTGAGTGGAGAGGCTTAGTGTGAGACTAATTTCATGTTACTCCAGCAAATTCACTGGCAGGCAAGCTTCTGGGGTCCCTCTACAGTCCATGGAGAGAACATGAAATTTTAAAGATGTGCTTAGTCATAAAGAAACAAGCTGTTAGCTCTAACTTTATCTATTGTAGGAATAACAGTGTTAGCTGCAGTGATTTAAAAACATATAAAACTTTTAATAAAAATTTTGCAAGTAAACTGTTCCTCTCAGAGCTACATGGTAGGTCTCATCATATACTAATATCAGTGTAGTATCTCTGGTCATAGAATAGGTGTTCATGCCTGTGTAATGCATAAAATGGAATTGGTAATGATAAAATCCGAGCAGAATTTTCCCTCAGGTCACCATAATTTTTGTGCCTGCATGCTCATATTACAAAATTTAGCATGGTAGGCATAACTATAACGGCTTTTTGAAACAAGAGTTAGTACAGAAACCTTTGGTACAAAAGAATTACTTTATTATTACTTTAAAAAAAAAAGAAGAAAAATAAATTCCAATGTAGTAAGTTGTCAGAGGAGAGAAATACAGTGCTATTCCATGAAGTTCAGATTGTTGTAAGATATAAATACTAGGACTAGAAACAATAACTAAATTTCTTCCTGTCCATCTCCCCACACAACTATAAATTAATAAAAACAGAGTCAAGACAAAGTATAACTTGGACTAGAAAGAAAAAAAAAGTTCTATTCTATTTTGCCTGAAGTTTTTGTTATATTACTCCTAAAATTATACTGGAAAACAGAAAGGGTGAAGCCACGATCTTACCAAAATCAATTGTAGAATTTTACTCACTGTGAGGTTTTCACTCTAGTGTCAGGCATCAGTTGAGGAGGCAGACAGCTGGGCTCCTTACATAGTCAGTGAAGGCAAAAAAAAAGACGTATTTGTAATACATCTTTGATTGCTGCATCAGACAAACTCAAAGCAGATTAAATGCAAGAACCATGTTTCTTTGATGAAGTCACAGAGATTAAACAGTCCTGGAAGTAGCTACAAACATTTCTACTGGGTGTATGTGCTGTAGGGGGTAAGACTGGCTATCATCAGTATCACTTACTGAAGGTGAGCTTAGCCCACCAGTTGCTAACAGTAAAAGATGTTAAATTAAATGAATAAACAAATTTTTTAAAAGTTTTCTAACCATCTTATTTCTGGGACAGTCCTTGGCTGGTACTAGCAAAAGAAAGGTGAATTTGTTCAGAGACTATGGAATGAACAAGTCAACTGGCATGTTTTGTGCTTGTTCCATTCAATGTATCATGCATGGACCCATACATGGAATGTCGAGTAATGTTCCCTGAAACCCTCAGAAGGGAATCCTTGGAGATATGAAAATGAATTGCTGTCATTTTTTGCTCGATCTGAATAATTTAACTTTTCTTGTTTGGGAAAATCACAGACCTAAACCAGAAATGTTCAGGATTTTAATACTGGAGTTTACTTATACAAACGTCACAGATTTGACACACCACTGTTGTGTTTTAATTAAATCAGTGTCATGACCTTTTGCAGGAACAGGTTGAAATCGGCCCAAAGACTCGGCTAGTAACTGTTCATATTAAACAAATCTAAATGAATGTAACAACACTGATACCAGATGAAAAACCAAGTGAGGTAAAAAAAAGCCACTGAATTGGTATTATGTATATAGTCTAAAAGACAGTGGAGAACTGGGTCAGATCTTTGGCTCCTTTTGTCCAGAGGAAACATTTGTGTTCCCTTCCAAAGGACATTTTTCCTGCTGCAATGCTACAGCATTGTAAGAAGACATTGAGATCGACATAGTCCTGGTGTTAATAAAGATAGCTAATAAGGATTTGAACATAGTAGCACTTTTCTTCTGTGAAGGTTGTGGTGCTCGTGACAATGAAACTCCCTTCTCACAAAATGGGTTGAAGAAGTGGAGAACACATAGAGAGGCACTAAGAAAGGTTATAGGGGGCATTTTGGCACTGGGTGTACTGAAGTGGAGACCGTAGTTTAAAGTGCTGGGGAATTGCCTATAGACAAAAGGAGTTACTTGTGTTAGAATTGAATTTGTATGCCATAGTGCACATAATCCCCTTCGCAAAGGAAATGGTGGATGATCCACAAGAACTGTCTCAGCAGGAAGCTGGGTTTATGTCTCTTCAAGTTAAACTCCTGTCTCTGGAGGGGAAAAAGCCACAAACTTAAGAGTGGTGGATGCTCTTAATGTACACAGAGTTGTGGGTTCATATCTCAGATAAGCTCTTCAACCTGCCTGCAGAGTGGAAGCTCTTACTGAACTGCTTCTCCCTGGTATCTGTGCTTTATATGAGCCAATAAAAGGTAAACATAAGGAATTATGTGAAAATCTAGATAGCATGAAGGGAAAGCACAGGTATAAAGGAGAAGCAATGCAACAGTGATAAACTGGTGCACAAGTATAAATAACTTCAGGTGTGAAAGGACTAGAGGAGCTGTCAAAATAAAGTGATTGAGTGAACCATTTTACTTCTTAGTAAATCAGCGGTTGACTGCATTACGCTTTAATAGCTTCTGGCTCAGGATTAGCTGGGCTTTATTAATCCAAAGACTGTTTAAATTTGTTCAGACAGTCAAATGCTGCATTGCTCAGTAGCTGATGTGTCTCTTGCAAATCAAGATGCATATAATTTGCAAGATGATCCTGAGAAATACTCGATAGCTTGTATTACATTAGAAAAGCATTGCACAAAACAGCCTGACTGAGAGATGTGAGGCGAAAGTAGTTTTAAATAATCCTTCTTCCTTCTCTTCTAGATTCTAACCTCTTCCTTAATCACTACCCCAGACACCTAGAGGAGTCCTGGCATCATGCTCTCAAGCACTCAGCATTTCCCACCACTTCAGATTGCTGGAGTGCAAATCCAGAACTTTTTAAACTCTCTACATTAGAGACATGGACCTGTTGGAGCAGGTCCAGAGGAGGGCCACAAAAATGATCAGATACATGGAGCATCTCTCCTGTGAAGACAGGCTGAGAGAGTTGGGGTTGTTCAGCTTGGAGAAGGGAAGGCTCTGGGAAGACATTATTGCAGCTTTTCAATACTTAAGGCTTATAAGAAAGATGGGGCAAACGTTTTAGCAGGGCCTGCTGCAGTAGGACAAGAAGTAATGGTTTTAAACTAAAAGAGGGAAGATTTAGACTAGAAATAAGGAAGAAACTTCTTACGATGAGGGTGGTAAAACACTAGAAGAGGTTGCTCAGA
>NW_020799095.1:139602003-139605518 GCF_003259725.1 Athene cunicularia | reverse complement strand
TAAATGCCTTCCAACACTCCAAATATTACACAAAGTGATGGTCCTCTTACCTGGCTACATGTTATTCTCCTTTACAGTAACACTTTTATAATGTTTAGAAGCAGCAAAGAAGTCAGCTTCCTGAGATACACATTTATTGCATGTGAAGTGTCTGTGTTGGATTCGCTTTTGGAAAGAGCATCATAAGAATTAAGATAAAGTTTGATTTACCCAAGCAGGTTTTGCAGTATTTCACACAGCCTTGAAGTATACATACAGGCAGTACAATTGCATTTGTGGAAAAAATCAGACTGCGTGAGCTGTCAAAATAGTCTGTACATGCAATATCTCTGATCCATTTGGGATGGCTCAAATTATCACAGAATAGTTTGGGTTGGAAGGCACCTTTAAAGGTTTATCTAGCCCAACCCCCTGCAATAAGCAGGGACATCTTCAACTAGGTCAGGTTGCTCAGAGCCCTGTCCAAGGTGGCCTTGAAGGTTTCCAAGGACTGGGCACCTATCACCTCTTCAGGCAACCTGTTTCAGTGTTTCACCACCTTCATCATCAAAAGTTTCTTCCTTAGTTCTAGTCTAAATCTACCCTCTTGTAGTTTAAAACCATTACTTCTTGTCCTATTGCAACAGGCCCTGCTAAAAACTTTGTCCCATCTTTCTTATAATCCCTCTAAGTATTGAAAAACTGCAATAAGGTCTTCCCAGAGCCTTCTCTGGGCTGAACAACCCCAACTCTCTCAGCCTGTCTTCATAGGAGAGGTGCTCCATCCCTCTGATCATTTTTGTAGCCCTCCTCTGACCTGCTCCAACAGGTCTATGTCCTTCTATGTTGGGGGCCCCAGAACTAAACACAGCACTGCAGGTGGGGTCTCACCAGAATGGAGTAGAGGGGCTGAATCACCTCCCTTGACCTGCTGGAGGTGCATCACAAAACTGCTGAGCAAGCACAGCAAGCCTGATGCTTTCCAAAAACACTGGGCTTGTGGCACACATGCTAAAAGTTATATTTACGTACACTTGCATCTGGGGCATTCTAGACCATAATACTGCAACCTTGGAATTACAGCTGAAGAGATCCTGCTCCCCTGCCACTCTTTGCAGCATACCTTATCAGATGGCTCTTCATTTTCACAAGGTCTTATCATACAAAGCCGTGTCTGCTTCACCATCTCACACTGTTGATTTCTGTTGGTAACACGGGTGGAAAAGCCCATTCCACAGCTTTTGGAACAAGCACTCCATTCTGTTGTCTGCTCGATACAATTGGCACTTGAATCTGACACATCGATCCCAAGTGTGGCCTCTTGTCTGTACGCTGGAGAGAAAACCCCACAGAACCTTAGTATAAGAAAAACTCCAGTGAAAACCCAGTATCTAACTGAGCTCTACTACATCTGGGAAGAAACACGCGAGACAAAAAAAAAGGTCCAAACTCCATGCTTTTGCCAGGATTTAGGATGTTTAAAAGCTGCCTTTTTAGGAGCCTGGATGGCAGCTTCCTACATCTAAAAATAACAGAAAAGTGCATATCAGTGTAATCATCAAAGCATTCAGCTTCAGTTCACTCAAGTCCACATCTGGAAGAATTATTGCCAATTTTTTTTACCAATTTAGAACTCTAATAACTCTTCACTCCTCACTTTTCCCAATGGAAATACATCACATACCTGTTCTAAAGCTACGTCATGAAAATATTTACATTAGATATGATTTGAGAGAGGCTGAATGATTTATCTAAACTAATAAACAGCATGGAAGTAAAGTCCTTTACTCCCAGAGTCACAAAGTCACCCAATCTTATCAATTATTGATATATTATAGCCAGGGTGGAGGTGGGGAGGGAGGAAAGAAGTAATTTCCAGCAGTTATTACAGCTACTAGCCATAGCCAACTCTGAGCATTGTCCTGCCCTTATGGCAGTGTTGAGCTGTATTATGCAAATATTGTTAACTGTACAATTTGGTTCAGTGGTTATCGCAAGAGTAAACAGAATGAGGTAACATGACTGAGCTGTTAGCCACAGCTCTTACCATTAAGCTCCTCTACAACAGCATTTTTGCCTTTTGTATGGTAAAGCTCAAAAAAAGGTGGCCTCCCAAAAGGGATGGCCATTGCTAGAAAGAATGCAGACAATCTATATGTAGTCATTTTACAGATTAGCCTGTCACTGTCAAACAAATCAAAGAACAGGAAAAACAGTAGAAAGGTGGCAAGCTTTTTCTTTAAGCCTTATGTGCCTTACAATTGAACCTTCATAGCACTCCAACAAGTTACTAGAGTATTTCTTCCTGGATCCTTCCTTGTTTTTCAAATCGATCAACTAAGTTTCAACATAACTAACTGCTTAAGTCCACAAAAAGCAGTGACTGGAAGAGAATTCAGTGCTCTCAACTCTCAGTAAAAGTAGGTTATGAAAATTCATGTTGAACTAATAGTTTAATTTAAAGGGGATGTTGACTTAATTCAGTAAGAAAATAGGGGGAAAATATTATGTAGCTTTATTTTTGAATTACAAAAGCCATTTATGAGTTCTGCATTTTCAAATGGGATTTTTTTTTTTTTTCGGATCCACTCACTGTGTAATCAATGCTTCTCCAGGCACTTCATAATGCTTTTGAGGACAACAATAATGACAAGAGTTCTAGCACAGACAGGCAGAAATTTGTTGGCATTTTAGCTACCATGCTGGCCACTTGTAATAGCTGGGAAATTTAAGGGGAAAAAAAATGTCTTGTAGACTAAGCTGTTAGAATAATAGTTATCATGCAACATACTCTTTCAGAGCAGCTAGCAAGACTGTAGCTTTGATCTGTGGGGGAAAATAATGTTTGGAGAATTATGAGCTTGCCACTGTTTTATTCCACTCACTGAACTACCCTGTACCAGATAAACAACAATTTCAGAACTGGGAACTAACTCAAGTTAACTACCTTTTAAAACTGCTATGCACATTCATCCTCTGAGTATCTTTCCCTTTACCCGTCGAGCTCTGCCTTTAGTCATAACCACTGTATACTCACTAGTGACTCTAGATGATAAAAATGAGCAGAAAAAACCGACCTCACAAAACAATGTGTCTTAAAATGTGGCAACCCCATGACTATTTCCAGTATGATATCACCTCCTCCTCACAACGACTGCAGTAATTAGTTTTAGTTTCCTCACCAGCCATCGCAAAACCTCCCAAAATCACTTCATCTTTAGGGTCACAGATCCACTTCTCACAGCACTCTCCAGGGACTTCGATTTTTCTGGGGAAAGGACAGTCGGGGCCGGGGAGCAGCAGGTCCAGGTTGCAGCGGGGCAGGCAGCCGATCTGTCCGTCTCGGCAGGTGCACTGGTACTTGCAGCTGGGCTGGAACGTCTCCCCGTTGCGATAAATCATCCCGTCAAACACGCAGTTGTCTCCCTCCAGCACTGGTGAGAAACGCGAATGCATTTCGCTGAGCCCGAGGGCACTCGGCGCCCGCCCCGCGCCTCCCGAAGCACCGCGGCGGCCGTCCCGCAGCGCCCGAGCGG
>NW_020799095.1:139596795-139601953 GCF_003259725.1 Athene cunicularia | reverse complement strand
CCAGAGGAGGGCCACAAAAATGATCAGATACATGGAGCATCTCTCCTGTGAAGACAGGCTGAGAGAGTTGGGGTTGTTCAGCTTGGAGAAGGGAAGGCTCTGGGAAGACATTATTGCAGCTTTTCAATACTTAAGGCTTATAAGAAAGATGGGGCAAACGTTTTAGCAGGGCCTGCTGCAGTAGGACAAGAAGTAATGGTTTTAAACTAAAAGAGGGCAGATTTAGACTAGAAATAAGGAAGAAACTTCTTACGATGAGGGTGGTAAAACACTAGAAGAGGTTGCTCAGAGAGGTGATAGGTGCCCAGTCCTTGGAAACCTTCAAGGCCACGTTGGGCAGGGCTCTGAGCAACCTGACCTAGCTGAAGATGTCCCTGCTTATTGCAGAGGGGTTGGGCTAGATAACCTTTAAAGGTGCCTTCCAACCTAAACCATTCTATGGTTCTATGACTAGGCATTAACAAGTGCAAGGTCAGGGAGTCTGCATGTATGCATGAGCACACTTCTGATGAGGGGCAAGGCTAGTCTTGTTCCAGATGTTTGAACAGCATAAGGTGGGCACGGATGTCTTGATAACAACAGCAATGACTACAAGGAAATTTATCATTGGCACAGTTAGTGGGGAAAGCGATGCCAGAGCCCAGGGTGAGGACCCAAGATCTATCTAGTCTTAACTGGAACATTGTGGGTTTTAGCACCAGGACCTCATACTTTCAAGGATGAGTTAAAACTTACTAAAAAATCTTTGGCTGTTGATACTTGCTCACAGTTAATTTTCCTTTAGGCTTCATTGGCTAAAATGGGCGTTTAGATGTCTACATGTAGATATCAAATTCAGGAGTCTTAACCTGGAGCTGAATTCCACCTGTGTGTATCTTAGGTATTGCCAGACTGGAGGTTGCTATCTTATCCAGGGAAGGAGGATGATAGGCCAAATATGCTTGGACGTGGCCTTCTGCCTTTTATTCTCGAGACTTGTTTCCTATCACGTGATTATAGAATGGATGTGGCATTCTGGTATCTCTTAACATAGACACGCACCAAACTAAACTTGGTCCCACAGTCTAGGCAGCTGAATGCCTGTACAACTGTATTTGACCAATCCTGTTACATACATGATTTCACATCCACAGAACTGCCACCCTCAGGCTCTATATTCCTGGGGGAAATTGCCAACATTAACTAGCACAGGCAGCATCACAGGCCGCTTTTGTGACACTGAAATGCTGCAAGACCAAATTAAACTTTGTTAATTCTTCAGACCCAAACCCAAACTCCAGATCACATATTCTTCACCAGCACCACTATGTTTCAGGGTACATCACATCAAAGCTAACTTATTTACATCATGCCATGTCCCAGGCTAACTTATTCTGAAAGAAATCTCCCTTCTAATGTGTGTCTCAGACTATTCATCCTTTCCTGCACCAAGACACTGCATGCTAGGGCAGTGATTAGGAAGGGGTACACCAAGAACATCACAAGATAGGGTCTTTTGATTTTAGGAGTATGCAGATCCTTTTTCTTCCCATTGCTTTTAGCTGTGAAAAGTTGGTAGTTTAAGTTAAACAACTTTAGGAAAAAATATTTTGAATCACATAGTTTATTTACTTAGTAAAGTTATATTACAATATATACAGTTTCTATTTACATATACATGTAAGAAATGAAGCACCCTATGATACAGTTAGTATTTTAGAGAAATTTACAAAAAATTGGTTTTGCATCCAAATAGTTGTATCTGCAGACTCACATTGGTTAGAACCAAATTCTCCTAAGACGCTGACTTCAGTGGGTTTTGGATTAGACTGCTAGTGAAGTTACCAAAGAGAAATTTAATTGCTGTCAGCTATCAATCTACTATGCTTCAGGATAAGAGATCTTAGCTATGTCATTTCAGGGGCTATGTGCAAACTTAATTCTCAAAGTCAGAGGTATAGATGGAAGGTATTTGATAAGATACAAGAATGCAACACTTTCATCAGTAAGATTTTTACTGTCATCAGAAACAGTTTCATTAGAATAGAAAAAGAACACTGATTAAGTGTTTATATACATTATGCAAAGTGAGGTTAAGAACCTGGAAGCTTATGTGATATGGTATCATGCATTCCCAAGGAATGCATTTACTTTTGAAAAGCCCAGTCTTACAGCTACTGAAACTTGTGGCATGATCTCCTTAACTCAAGGAGAAAGTCTACCTGTTTGCTTTGTCATCTTTATGCCACCATTAAGAAAAAAAGAAGGCTCTGTCCAAGGTACAAAATTTCATTCAAGTGAATAAAAGACATTTGGAGGGGAAAAATGTAAAACGAGGTATTTAATAAACTATGGGAAAAAAAGAAAGCACCTAGACTGTTTTGAAAAACATCTTAGATATTTTACATATGCAATTGTTACATTCACCTGATCGTGGGTCAAGTTTTGTATACACTATTTATACCTTTTGTGCTACCTAATTTATGCTTTTCAAATTTTTGCTTCACTAGATGTCAGATCTAATGCCTGGAAGAAAGCATTGTTACTCTGAGGACAGTTGTTATGACACACACATGTGTTGATCAACATCATTGGCTTTTTTAGGACTTTGCCCTGAGGACAGCGGAACTCGACTTGAATTGTTTTGGTGTTGTGTGGGGTACAGCATCGCCCATCATTGCAGAGGCCACAGTAACGAGGTTTGTATGTCTGTACGCTAGTGCAGTTCTTGTATTCAAAGCGAACAGCTTTCAGGGACTTCTTTGTTCGGATACATTTCTTCCCTTTCTAAGAGAAATATGAAAAGCCATTAGATACATCACTGCATAAGACAGAAAGCAGTTAAAAACTGACATACAAGGATATAGGTCTACTCTTGAAAACTTAAATTTGTTGTCTTTGCTTGTTCAACAGCAGTAAGATTCCGCAGCTCCTTCAGTAGTTACTTACAGCTAACTCCTGCAAGATCTGCCCTTTGACACCAGTGTGTTATTAGGCCAGTAATAAATGACAAATAATTAAAGCCACCTCTCCTCATCTGAAACAAGACAAACCAATGTTCATTACGAAACTATATTGAAAAACTTCTCAGGCTAATGTAGTTCTGTCAGAGAATCAGGAAGCCAAATGAGCAAGTTACAGTACTAGATTCAGGGGAAAAAAAGAGGGCTATAACGAACATCAAAAGTCACAGCGCATTCTTGTGACTCAAGGCAGAACCAGCTTGTTATTCTTAACAAATGGTTGTCTAGCTCATCCTTGGAAATCCTCAGTGACGGAGACTCCACATCTGCCCCAGACAATCCTAACAGCTCACTATTCTTACTGCTTGCAAGGATTTCACTCATGTTTTAATTTTTATGCAGTCTAAACTCACCATTTCTTACTGCATCCCCCAGGGACTCAGAACAGGCTGCAACATCTAAACACAGTCGTAATAATGCACCTCTATTATCTTGCACTCAGAAAAAGTTCAGTTCAATCAATTTTTCCCTAGCAGAACATGTTTTCTAGAACTCTGATCATCCTTTTTAGTCCCCCCCTTGTTAGTTTCACAAATGTTTCATATCCTTTTCAAAACACAGTATTTGAAACTGCAGAATATTGAGCAAAGGTCTTAGTAAATGCCTTCCAACACTCCAAATATTACACAAAGTGATGGTCCTCTTACCTGGCTACATGTTATTCTCCTTTACAGTAACACTTTTATAATGTTTAGAAGCAGCAAAGAAGTCAGCTTCCTGAGATACACATTTATTGCATGTGAAGTGTCTGTGTTGGATTCGCTTTTGGAAAGAGCATCATAAGAATTAAGATAAAGTTTGATTTACCCAAGCAGGTTTTGCAGTATTTCACACAGCCTTGAAGTATACATACAGGCAGTACAATTGCATTTGTGGAAAAAATCAGACTGCGTGAGCTGTCAAAATAGTCTGTACATGCAATATCTCTGATCCATTTGGGATGGCTCAAATTATCACAGAATAGTTTGGGTTGGAAGGCACCTTTAAAGGTTTATCTAGCCCAACCCCCTGCAATAAGCAGGGACATCTTCAACTAGGTCAGGTTGCTCAGAGCCCTGTCCAAGGTGGCCTTGAAGGTTTCCAAGGACTGGGCACCTATCACCTCTTCAGGCAACCTGTTTCAGTGTTTCACCACCTTCATCATCAAAAGTTTCTTCCTTAGTTCTAGTCTAAATCTACCCTCTTGTAGTTTAAAACCATTACTTCTTGTCCTATTGCAACAGGCCCTGCTAAAAACTTTGTCCCATCTTTCTTATAATCCCTCTAAGTATTGAAAAACTGCAATAAGGTCTTCCCAGAGCCTTCTCTGGGCTGAACAACCCCAACTCTCTCAGCCTGTCTTCATAGGAGAGGTGCTCCATCCCTCTGATCATTTTTGTAGCCCTCCTCTGACCTTCTCCAACAGGTCTATGTCCTTCTATGTTGGGGGCCCCAGAGCTAAACACAGCACTGCAGGTGGGGTCTCACCAGAATGGAGTAGAGGGGCTGAATCACCTCCCTTGACCTGCTGGAGGTGCATCACAAAACTGCTGAGCAAGCACAGCAAGCCTGATGCTTTCCAAAAACACTGGGCTTGTGGCACACATGCTAAAAGTTGTATTTACGTACACTTGCATCTGGGGCATTCTAGACCATAATACTGCAACCTTGGAATTACAGCTGAAGAGATCCTGCTCCCCTGCCACTCTTTGCAGCATACCTTATCAGATGGCTCTTCATTTTCACAAGGTCTTATCATACAAAGCCGTGTCTGCTTCACCATCTCACACTGTTGATTTCTGTTGGTAACACGGGTGGAAAAGCCCATTCCACAGCTTTTGGAACAAGCACTCCATTCTGTTGTCTGCTCGATACAATTGGCACTTGAATCTGACACATCGATCCCAAGTGTGGCCTCTTGTCTGTACGCTGGAGAGAAAACCCCACAGAACCTTAGTATAAGAAAAACTCCAGTGAAAACCCAGTATCTAACTGAGCTCTACTACATCTGGGAAGAAACACGCGAGACAAAAAAAAAGGTCCAAACTCCATGCTTTTGCCAGGATTTAGGATGTTTAAAAGCTGCCTTTTTAGGAGCCTGGATGGCAGCTTCCTACATCTAAAAATAACAGAAAAGTGCATATCAGTGTAATCATCAAAGCATTCAGCTTCAGTTC
>NW_020799095.1:139560166-139596745 GCF_003259725.1 Athene cunicularia | reverse complement strand
GGCAGTACTTACAAAACTACTGTTTTGCTAAACACTTAATTTCATGTCAAAATCAATTTTGAGAGAAAGCTTTTGATCGGACAAAGTACCTACAAGGCTGTTTGATACCCCAGCCAGGTCCTGTAGCGTGTCATCGCTGCTCCTGTTTGAGACTAATTTCCCAGTGCTGGGGCTGCCCCATCCCCCTTGAAATCTTGCCAACTGCCCCACAGAGCTGGGAATCAACACCCAAGCTGTAGAAAACAGCTCTGCCTTTGGACTATTTACTAACAGGGAATGGCATTTCGAGAAGGCTGTTCCTAGAGATTTTCCGAAGTCAGTGGATCTGTTGGGATTCAAGAGGACTTTCTGCGAGAGAATGGCCATGTGAGCAAACCTGCGTGAGAACAAGACTGATAAGAGCCTCAGCCGAGCAAGAATGTGATAAGGATGTGACCCTGAATGAGGGGGGAGAAACTCGATGGGACAAACAACCCCCGGAAGGGGCTGGGACGGAAGAGGAAGTTCCCCAAGGCAGGAAGCCTGGCACGGCTGCTCTGGGTGGGCAGCGCCTGGTGTCCCAGCCCAGCCACCCCAAACACAAGAACCTCTCAGGTGGTGCTCTCAGGCCACCCCTGACCTGACGTGAGGCCTCTCAAGCTCTGCGGGCGTTTCGGAGCTGGACCCCATGAAGATAAGGGGTTATGGGGCGCACATGTGCTCCTCGGTAAACTCCAGTTTCAAGGCACAGGCACTGTTCGTTACCAGAGGGCTGCGAGTGTGTGGGCTGGTGGGAAACAGAAGTTGCTCTGTGCAACACGATGAGTTGGAATGGTAGCAGACTCCTCAGCGCTTGCATGGAGTGTGCAACTGTGGGAGATGCAGCGTCGACAAGTCAGGCCTCAGGAATGCTTTGGAGAAGTAACTCCAGTGGTCTGCTGTGCAGTTATCTTAGTGTGTGCAGGACGGATTTAGGCCAAGCATGAGGGAGACTAAATCTGTTAACGGGTTATACTTGTCAGGAACTGCCTTCTGCCCAAGGCAGGCCTTCTTGGGTCTTGCTAGGATACAGATATTCTCGATCACCAGTTCTCTGGGGCAGATAATATGCACTGGATTCTGTTGTGGCTTGTTAAAGAGAAAATATTTGAAAAATAAACAAAAGTTGTAGACAGACTAGTGAAAACAAGATGCCTTTTAAGCTTAAGACATGACACAAGTGGTACTGATGAATCTACAAGGCTGCTGTAGCTCTATGCCAAAGCAATATTCAGCACAGAAACAGAAATCACCAGATACAAGTTTTGTTTTGGACAAAAGTCACTGTTCCTTTCTTGATGCTGAGTGGCAACAGCAGGGTTTCTGGAGAAGCCTGTCATTCTGGGGAAAGCAGACTTCACCGGCACAAGAAATGTGTAATCTCTGGTCACATATTGGCCCTTCATTTTCTCATCCACAGACAGCAGGACTAGCCAAGGGGAGGACTGGGTTGTTCAAGCCTTATTAGCAGCTTGGGCATGGGTTTGAGCTTAGTTCAGTCATCCACAGCCTTACAGGTCATTTCACCTTTATTTTTTTTTCCCCTTGGTTCTTTGCCTCTTGCCTCTGATTTAGGCAGTCAGCACAAAGCCACTTTTTACGGTGTCTTGCTTATGAACAGAATGACCAATGCTCTCAGCCAGGCATTAAGATTTGCTGAAGAGAAGCAAAGCAGTTCCTGTAGTTTTCCCAGGGCTGTAAGCCAGAGGGACATGTACAAGATCTGTTTTTGCCTGTCCCTCCGTATGTGAATCTGATGAGGTTTTCAGTGCTGATAATCATTCACAGCCACTGAAAGTTACCTTCCCTTTCAAAGAGATTACTTCACACCACCCTTAAATCCTAAATATCATCTGGTCTATAAAAAAGGTTTCGCCACATAAAACTGCAGAGGGCATCCAAGAAATGAAAACATTTACCAGTGTACTTTTGGAAAAAAAAAAAAAAAAGGCTGTTTTACATGCATTTAATACATTTATTAAGGCCCCATTTTTTTATAAAATACCAGTTATGAAAATAAGGTGATGCTGCAGTTTAGTAGAATAGGGCCAAATACCTTTTCCTGCACATTTCAGTCCCTCCAAAGCATGCATAATTTTCATGTGTGCTTTTGAGCTACCGGTTTTAGGATGCTGCTTCTTCCTAACAGTGAATCTTTTTGTCGGTACTTGTTTTACAACTTTTTAAAGGGTGACATACTTTTCTTATCGTATGAAAGTATCCTTTGTTACTTCTCACAGAGTAAAATAATGATCAGGTGGAGGGGTTTCATGCTGGCTCAGCTGGCAATGAATAGCATTTATTCATGATATCAAATTAGTAGGTACAAACAATTTAGTTTCTCTGGCTTTTCTTTTTTTAAAGAACTGTATTTAAGTGAGTTAATATTTGGGTCACCACCTTGGCTCTAGTTGTTGCAAAGAGTAATCCCTCCTAATATGTAAAGAAATTAACCTCTGCTCTTCACTCTGCAGAGAGACACAGTCAGAACAGTGTCAAGAGGTGTCAATTTAGGAACAGAGTCCAGCAGCTGAGTCCCAGGATTAAGAATATACTTAGTGGCTTTTGTGCACCAGGGTCACAGGCAAGGAAAGAATTCCATGGTACCTAGTAAAAGGAAAACTGGTCAGTAATCTGTAATTTCTGGCCATTAGGGACTTGTACACCTGTATAGGTACATAAAAGGCTAACTAGGGGCTGTGGAGGAGAACAAACACCAAAGTATTCTTTAATCTTTGCGTTAAAATTCGGCTTCTAATTGCTGTGAATGCTTAAGGAAGCCAGGTAATGTGTCTCATGCTGCACTTAAGCATTGTCAAGACACAAAGTGCTTTTTAGATATCTTTTCTTTCTGGAAGAGATGCAGCGTTGTACTTACCCAAAGTCAGCAGCAGCGGGTATGAGCTCCTACATGGGCCAATATCAGCCTTTGCACTCAAAGATTTCCATAAGTCTGCCGTGTACTAAATCTCTGGCATAGTTGTCTGGACATGATTTTTATTCAGATCTTTGCCTACATAAAGCTGGTAACCCTAAATGTGTCACTTTTACTCATCCCGTTTACTTCCACACTACCAGATGGGTTATGTATGTTTTACCACTGAAACACCAAAGGCAGCTCTATCTAAAAGACTGGAAGCAGAGGTTACAAATAAAACTGGCTTAACTTAGAGAGTTTCTAGATGTTGGTCCTATTCCTATCCACAGTTGTCTAGGTATGTATCAAGCATTACAAAAGTTCAAGCTTTCGTGGTAACATCTGTCTGTTTAAAGCCAGCCTCCTGTCCTGCCTCCTGTGAAGGCCACTGCTTCACAACGAGCAGCCTCACAGAATTCTCCTCCATTCTTTCTGTATGACAAGTGATGCAAGTTTTAGACAGTAAAACTGTCATAAATACCACATCCTTCTCTTTATCTTTCTTGAAAATATTGTAATTTTTGATTTCTAGCTAGCCCTTCTCAGCCTAGATGTCAGCTGTAAATTCCTAACATCTTCTGGGGCTGTTAATGTTGCACATGACCTAATAAGGAACAAACAAAAAATATATAAACACCCCAGTAAATTAATGATATCTGTGATATTACCATCTTTTCATTCACATTGACATGTCAATAGCAAGCCATCTGACTTGGTAACAAACTGCACTGGTTCCTCCCTCAACATACAGTAGCAGCATAAGAAGTTCTTCAGCCACAGATGAAATAGCCACAACTAGCTACAACTAAACCAGTCCTATCTATCTAAGCTGGTAGAGATGCTAAAAGAAGATTTGTGAAGTATGAACCCTGTTGTTCACTTAGATGACTGGGTACATAATATTTAGGGTCATTCTCATCTAGCCTGGGCCATTCAAATCAGCCCTCCCTGACTACAGCATGCTTTGAGGTATGTACCACAGACACTGTGGTTCAGAAGAGATCTGTCCAAGGTTCAAGTGGACTCTCCAACATTTGTCTCTGCTTATATGACTAGTTTATAAGTAATGTTGCTGTTTGACTTCATGAGGGTTTTGCCTCTTGCCTCCTTGACTTCCATACACGCTACAAGATCTAATCCAGACACAAACATTTCACTGGGCTTTTGAGATCATCCTTAACATTTAGGGATCAAATATTGATGAACGGTGTGATTAATCTTGAAAATGGTGCCTGAAGTACAAATACGAGGCTCAGATGCTGACAACATTACTTCTGATATCAGTGTTAATGAACTGTTGAGCTGTTGAGAAAAGATGGGAAGATTGTTTTTTATGAAGATCTGTGGAAATTTGTGAATGGTCCTGGCAGCTTTAGATCAAGGCTCAGTGTTTCCTATTCATGGTAGGATGCCTGTTCCCATCAGGCTGCAGAACTGTGTTCATAGAAGAGGTTCTGTATGTTGATGTGTATATCCTTTTCAGCAGGATCAAGTGGATAACATCAATACCCAGAAGATACCCTGAGTACCCCACCGTCAAGATTCTCAGAAGGAAGATGTTCCTGAATCAAAAAATACTAGTCTGCTTGAAAATTATCAAAGGATCAAAAGTAGTTTACCATGAGTAAGACAGTCTGCTTCTGAAAAGATCTGTTCATGCTGAGACAGTTTACTGGTAACCCTGTTGTGTGTACCACAGTACGGATGATGAAGATATTGCTGGCCATTGGAGATCAGTATGGTCATGTATGCTCTTGCTGAGTAAACCAGTGAATTCAGGCCAGTGAGTATGCCCCACTAGTGCATGCACTGAACCAAACAACTTCTCTCTTCAAAAGGCATTTTGCTTCAGCTGCAGGATGGGTATTCCAGGAAGGCAACTGGTTTGTTCAATGATTAACACTGTTAACTGTGTCATTATTCTGAGTAGAATTTGAGGTGTAATTATTTTAAAATGGCAATATTATCAGAATCAATCCCCCGGACTTAATCATGGTTGTGTTTTGGAATTGAGACTAAAAATTATCCTTTTCCCTATAGAAGACTTCTACTACTTTTTTTTTTTTTTTTTTTTTTTTGGTACAATGTTTCATGTGTTGTTTTACAATTCCACTGAGCCTATGCAATGATACTGTCAATTTTGCAATATTTAAGAGTTGTGCAAGTGACAGTGATTTTTTTTTTTTTTTTGAGATATGCCTCCTGGGTCATCCAGAAAAGAACAGTTTTGGCAAGATAGAAATTTGGAAAAAAAGTGTTGTAAACAAAATATTTTAGAGGTTTTCTTAAAAAATATTTTTACATACAACCAAAGAAAGCTTTGGAATGAAATAACATTTCGTTTAAAATTGAAACATCATTTAGTAAATGTCAAAGTGAATTATGTGGGGATGGAGAGTTGCATCATTAACTTTGACTCAGACAATTCTATGTGCTCAAAAGAAATTCACAAAATGTTCCAGTTTATTCAAATCCGCATGTTCCACCAAAAAAGTTCCATCAGTTTCTTTCCTCCAGACCTATTTCAGCTATAGAGCCTGCTGGGAGTACTTAAAGCACAAGTCACCAGTTGATCATACAGCTTTGTTATTTTGGGGAACATAAAAGGAATTGTAAGTTTTTAAGAAAGCTTCTGTTATTGTTTGCTCATTTTTAATTGTTTCTAATGTCAGAATGCTGTGGTGTGCAGCAACAGATTTTTCCTTTGTAGTCACAAGAGTGCAGGTGGAAGTGTTTGCTATGGTTTAATGTGGGCCAAGATTTTTAGAAAAGAAAGCCAAGAAGCACAAACATGGTATCCATACTGTTACAAATAGTACAAATAGCAGGGTAAGAATGGCTCATGTCCACACTGCTTAGGGCTGTCATTCTTTAGAGCAGATACTCCATACAGACTAACTAGCTTTTAATTTTTCAGCGCCTGGGATTCTCTGTACACTTATGACCATAAACCATAACTATTATTTTGCAGAGGATGGGATGACGGAACAAAGTTCTAGAAGTAACATAAAGGCTATGCTGCAGGCCATCAAAATCATGTTTTTACACAAGGAATCTGAGGGTAGTTGTTGCATGCTATGGGATTTGGTGTAGGTGCCTGCACCTGTTCAGGATGGCCGTAGGTGTGTATATTCGGTAACATGTACTCACATGCTGATTTCTACGATGTTGGGAAGCAGAGGGATGAGACTTGTGCCAGAAAAGGGCCATTGATATTGCTTTCCAAAGAAATGAGATAGGTAGTCTTTATTTGCTTATTTAATTTGATTTTAAAGTTTATTAACCCTAAATGTATAACTGTGCTTTGTATTGGAAATCAACAGACTGCCATTACTGAGAATCTAAATTGGGTCCATTTTACTGCATGAGATGATAATTGATTAACAGAAGTGGGGAAATTTTCATTTCTTTATTCACTGAGTGAAACTCATTTTGGTGCAGAGGGTCAATAAGGTCCTTGAGGAAGTTATCACCCAATTTCTATTTCAAGAGCTTCAGTAAGAGATAAATGGACAGATCATGTGGAACATATGGGGGGTTTTGGCTCTTCCTGGATGAAACATGTATTAAATTGTTGCCTCTTGGATTATTTTTGAGTATAAGAATACCTGCATGACTAAGGGCTGGAAGAGAGAACTGGCGAACCTAATGGTTGTAAAATGGGTGTTCTGTAATCAGAAAGTTAGTTCAGCAGAGTGGGGTTTCCCCATCCTTTTTTGTTCTCTGAAGAATAGCCATTCTTCAGGGCATGTCTGAGAGAAAGAAATATGGCTAATGAAGTCCTAATTCAGCTATTTGACACTTCCTGATGTTTCCAAGTAAGTGTTGTTACCAAATGGCATGATTTAGGGCTGTCCTTTGTGCTGTTTCCCATATCCTCATTGGTCTCTGCCAAGTGCTGAATAATCTGGCCATAAGTAACGAAAACATATTTTATAGTTCTCATTTCATTTTCCAATATGCTTTTGTCATATTCTTTTGTGGCCATAAATGAAAAAGAAAAAGCTTGGGAGAATAAACAAAAACTTACAGGGTGTCCTGGGAACGAGCAGTTCCAGAGGTTTTGAACTGGGAGAGCCCTGAATTAGAAACTGTAAACTACTGAGAATGCAGGGCAAGGAAAACAAATTAAGTACAATTAAATTGGACCCTCTTAGCTTGAGCACTTTTTATAATCTCTGTTGTTGCTTTGTGCCACAGGTGTAGAGGCAGTCTCAGAAGTAATTATTATCATTTAAGGTTTTTAAGGTTAAAACTGGCTTCTGCTCATAGAGCAAATGACTATCCAGTAAAGACAGTGAAGTACAAGAGTAATATGTTCCCTATAGAGAAATACTCTTTAACAAGCTCTGACCTATTGTGTCGCAGCTGCACTCTGTGAGGGGTCTGAAGAGCTCATGACAGCCAACCTGTCTCAGAGTGAGAAGGGCAGGGACATCGTGTACACGTAAAGAGGGTTGTACCAGGGACATACCCGATGTGTATGAGGTGTTCCTTCTAGATGGAATAATTTTGAAGAGCATACGCTTCAGTTCATATATATGATTTTGAGCATCCATCATTTATATCAGTGCTGGTTTTGGCTGGGATAGATTTAATTTTCTTCATGGTAGCTAGCATGGGGCTGTGTTTTGGGTTTGTGCTGAAAACAGTCTTGATAACACAGGGATGTTTTGGTTATTGCTGAGCAGTGCTTACACAGAGTCAAGGCCTTTTCTTCTCACCCCGCCCCACCAGTAAGTCGGGTAGGGGTGCATAAGATCTTGGGAGGGGACACAGCTGGGACAGCTGACCCCAACTGACCAAAGGGATATTCCATACCATATGGCATCATGCTCAGCATATAAACCTGGGGGAAGAAGGAGGAAGGGGAGGAACGTTAGGAGTGATGGCGTTTTGTCTTCCCATGTAACCATCACCTGTGATGGAGCCCTGCTTTCCTGAGAAGGCTGAACACCTCCCTGCCAATGGGAAGCAGTAAATTAATTCCTTGGTTTGCTTTGCTTCTGTTTGCAGCTTTTTCTTTACTTATTAAACTGTCTTTATCTCAACCCATTTGTTTTCTTACTTTTCTGATTCTCTTCCCCTCATCCCACTGGGAGTGAGTGAGTGAGTGGCTGTGTGAGGATTAGTTGCTGGCTGGGGTTAAACCACAACATTCAGTCAGTAATACATAGGCATTTTCTCCATCCTCTGTTCTAAGCTCCTGCAATGTCCCCAAGTAACACATTTTGGGCTGGCAAGCTGGATGCCCTTCCAGGGAACCGTTCCCATCCATAGTTTCTGGACCAATTGTCTGATCTTCCCAAAATCTCCTTGCTGTTTCCATAAGTTAGGACTTAAAAATACTCATAAGGAAATACTGAAATTTTGGTCTTGTGATAGCCAAGCCTTTACTGCTGGCACTGCAAAGAGATTTTTTTCTCCTTTAGACAGCCATATGATATCAGCATAGCATACCATCTAACTGCATGTACTGATTCTTGCCAAAGGAAACATACTGAATTGAGCTTCACCCACCCAGAGGAGTCACAGAGTCCGAGCACTTATCAGCCATCCAGCAAAGAAATCGAAGGCATGAGAGATGGAAGAAATGATTGGTCATCTAATCTCTTTTTCTGTTTTTGCTGGTCGGGTTGCCAGGGAGATACTGTATTAAAAGGAGTGGTCCACATATTCGCTTCACTTATAAGCTGCCTCATTGTAAAAACAGCATTTAAAAATAAATTTTAAAAATACTTGTGGACTGAAAATGTTATTGTGTCACTGTTTAGCCAAGCTCAAATAATTTAATACTTTCAATATTCTCTGTAAACGATCCATTCAGACTTTTTTCTGTGTTTCTCTAAAACCTATCCAGGTTTTCCTACTGAAATCCATAGAGCAGAAAAGTCTGTTCACACCAGCATGCCATTTCAAAGTCAGGGGCTTGTTTATAGAGAATGCTTTAACACAGCTCATTCCCTTTTCCCATTTTTGTTTCTTTGGTCTCTCTAAAAAGCTACCAGGACAGACTCCCTCTGTTTTCCCTTTTGTGGAAATGGAAGCTGGATATGAATTCAAATAACTCTTTTTCCACATGATTTCTCCTTGGGATACATGTGCTTGCTGATACATATGCTTCTAAAGTGAAAATAAACTCAGTGCAAATACTCAGCAAGGTTAGCATAACATTCACTTGCTCTGTACACATTACTGAATAGGAGGAATGGACAGAACATACAGAAGTCTAGGATAAAATCTGGGATTACTTTTTAGTGTTCTTTTCAAAGAAGAGATTTGGGAGGGGTGCAGGATGTCCTGGAAGAGAAGTGTTCCTACCCCATAGGAAAGGGAAGATCCATTTCTGGGTAGGGCTCAGCCTGATGGTGTGTCCAACACACTACTACAGCTTGTGCAGCTGGGGAGCAGTTGCAGAGAGGATGGTGTAGCTACCAGGGAAAAATTTCATCCCAGCTGGTTATTTTATAAATTTTGTTGTAGAGGTGGTGTGACAAGAAGATCCAGGGCAGTGTTTTTAACTTCAAATTGCTGCTCTGCCAAAGCTGGAGAGAGTACTGGAGGGAATTTACCAAGGTAAAAGGACTGGAGAGGTGGTAGCCACCTGATCTGGCACATAACGCAAGACTTTAACAACTTCTAGCTTTGAAAGAAATTGCTATCCTAACAGACTAAGTGCTAGACACACAAAACCATCTGTTTTGGAACACTACAACCTCAAAATTTTTGCAGAGGCACATGGAGTAAGATATAACACTTCTGAAATCAAACGTCATCCCATTTGCTTAATGAGTTTGTTAATAGATATATATAAATAAAAGCAAATGTTAAGCAAATGTGAATGTGAAATTTTTTAGATTATTACTGCTACACAGCTGAGGAAATAGATTGAAAAACATTCCTGATAGTGTAGTAGATGATTTAATTACCGATATTCACATTACCTCCTGACTCACGATTTTTGAACATTCATGTGAAGCGTTGACAAGAAAATTTACAGAAAGCTGGAGCACCCTGCATTAGTATTCATATATGTTTGTATTCATGGGCATCTGCATTATAATCGTACCTTTCTGCCACATTGAAAAGGTCTCTTGACTAGTCCTGCAAAATACAAAACAACTAAAACTTTTACACTGACGTGCAAACAATGGTTCGAAAATTGCAGAACATGAGTGTCATTGTGAATTTCAGTGATGGACTGTTTAATGCCCAGATTATCACTATATCTAGACTACAAGCAAAAAAAGGAGGAAATCTCCCAATAAATATTATCCAGACAGGAATTTGATGACTTCATACATCTGTAATAGGTGAGATTTGATTGAAGATCTGAGACCCATGGCAAGTACTGTACTGGACATCCTGTGGCAGTTTTGTTGGAAGAAAGTAGTGACTCTAACAGTGTAGCTGGTGTCACAAGATCCAAGAATAGAAAATCATACCATATATATCAAATCAGATTGTCCGTGACTGCTTTCTGTGCCGTCCACTGCCACAACGAAATAACAATTCAGAACTTGATCTGTAGGGATGTAGTCATCGATATGAGTGTAGGTTTCCTCTCTCTTAGAGAAGTGTGGAACTTCAGATCCACTAATGGATGAGACTGCTTGTCCTTAATATCTACTGACTTTGATGAATGATGGTTCTTCAACAAACATAAATCTAGATAAAAGCCAAAATAGGACAACAGCTGCAAGGTTGAATAGTGAGAGATGATGATGGGAAGAAATTGTACTTGGATCCAGCAGAGAACAGTGTACGTTCACAGCTGATACTCAGGCTTCAATACATAAAGTCTTTATGTGGAGCAAGTGTAGCTGCTACTACTAGGTGCTACTGTAGTACAGCACTAGCATGCTGTGAACACAGCTGGCCAGGATTTAAGAAGACTGCCTAGTGAGGAGGACTGAAACATTTGGTCAACAAATAGCCATTCACTTGTTTGTTTAATGAAAGGAAAAGCACCTTCTTCCAGGCTGCTTGCCATCTGTGCACAACTGGATTTTCCTGTGCAGCAGTCTAAAAAAAAAGTGAGAGAAGAAGGGAGCATAGTAAAGCAAAGCAGAGCTGTGCTCTGATCCATTTCCTTTCATCTGATTGCTGCGCTCTTTAATCTCTGCAGCAGCTCATATAGGTGCTAACAAGACTGGCAAAAGCCATTGGTGTGTCCTGCCTACTGACACCCGTTCATCCTTCAGTACTAATTCCAGACAATTATAAATGGCTGTAAAGTTCTTTTAGTTCATAAAAATTTCCAGAAGTATTTGCTTCAGTATAGTTTTTCAATTGAAATGCTGCACAGACATCAGGCTAGGTATGTGAAATCCATGGCTACAGAAGTATGTTTTAAAGTCTCTAAGTTGCAAGTTTGTTCCTCTTGCCAAGAAGAGAGGAAAAAATTTATAAACTGGAAACAGAAATAAAAGGAGGTCAGGGACAAACCAGCAGAAAGGAAAAGAGAAGCTATAGAAATAAAGGCAGAAAAATAGGCATATATTGTATTAATAATGTAATTTTAAAATCAGTTGCTATGGCATTCAAACCTTATCTCCAAAAATAATCATGACAAAACTGAAGGGTAATACTGGGATCTTAGCAAGTTCAGTAAAGCAAATTTTGAAATGTAGTGCTTAACAGAAGTAATTCACTGATATGTTATATATGATTATTATTAATAACTGTATTACATTTTTTGTAATAGATGTTATTGCAAATTCCTAGAATACTATGTGATAGGTACAATCCAGATATAGAAAAAGACACAATCCCTGATCCTGACAAGTTTGAACCTAAATAAAATTAACAAGCTCATTTCATCATAAGTATGTATGGATATTGTGGAAGCTGAAAGCAGAAGTTTAGGCATTTATGATCATACTAAATATTTTTTGCAAGACATTCTTAAACTAATGTATTCATCGATGTAGGTTTCATAGTGTAAGATAAAAAAATGTGTGTGCTGCACCATCCAAATGTTGTTCATCCAAACATTGTCTCAGCAGTATCAGATTGTTTTAAACAAATGTGAGTTCTTTGTTGATTAGATGATCTATTTTTTCCCTCTTTCTGACAAAACTATATGCCCTCTTCCCTGTATAACATAATTTCTTGCTTTTCTACTCTAAATCAGTTCTTGTGACTTACTTAAAATGATTTCATTTGAATAATCATAAAATCACAGAATGGTTTGAGTTGGAAGGGACCTTAAAGCTCATCTAGTTCCAACCCCCCTGCCATGAGCAGGGACACCTTCCACTAGCCCAGGTTGCTCACAGCCCCGTCCAACCTGGCCTTGAACACTGCCAGGGAGGGGGCAGCCACAGCTTCTCTGGGCAACCTGTGCCAGTGTCTCACCACCCTCACAGTAAAGAATTTCTTCCTTGTATCTAATCTAAATCTACTCTCTTTTAATTTTTAAATCATTATCCCTCATCCTATCCCTGCACTCCATGATAAAGAGTTCCTCCCCATCTTTCCTGTAACCCTCTTTAAAGTTCTAGAAGGCTGCTGTAAGGTCTCCCTGGAGCCTTCTCTTCTCCAGGCTGAACAACCCCAACTCTCTCAACTTGTCTTTGTAAGGGAGGTGATCCAGCCCCCTGATCTGAGCCTTCTTCTGGACCCTCTTGAGCAGATCCATGTCCTCCTTGTGCTGGGGGCCCTAGAGCTGGACACAGCACTGCAGGTGGGGTCTCAGGAAAGTGAAGTAAAGGGGCAGAATCCCTCCCTCGATCTGCTGGTCACACTGCTCTTGATGCAGCCCAGGATACAGTTGGCTTTCTGGGCTGTGAGAGCACATTGCTGGGTCATAGTCAATTTTCCATCCACTGGTACTCCCAGATACTTCTCCACAGGGCTGCTCTCAATCCACTCATCACCCAGCCTGTATTTGTGTTTGGGATTGCCTTGACCCATGTGCAGGACCTTGCACTTGGCCTGGTTGAACTCCATGAGGTTTGCACAGCCCCACCTCTCCAGCCTGTCCAGGTCCCTCTGGATGGCACATCCCTTCCCTCCAGCGTGTCAACAGCACCACACAGCTTGGTGTCCTCAGCAAACTTGCTGAGGGTGCACTCAATCCCACTGTCCATGTCACCAGCAAAGATGTTAAACAGCACTGGCCCCAACACCGACCCCTGAGGAATGCCACTGGTCACCCCCGTCCACTTGGGCATGGAGCCGTTGACCGCAACTCTTTGAGTGCGACCATCCAGCCAATTCCTTATCCACCGAGTGGTTCATCCATCAAATCCATGTCTCTCCAATTTAAAGACAAGGATGTCGTGCGGGGTAGTGTCAGATGCTTTGCAGAGGTCCAGGTAGATGACGTCAGTTGCAGATCTAATTCAAAACTAAGTTTTAGTTACATCTGATGGTCTTGCTTAGCTGATTATAATGATTATGAAGGAATCTATTATTTTGTAATGTAGACAAGCCTCTAGTTCAGCATCCATGGAACAAGTAACTATCACAGATACCATTGAAATAAATGGTACCACAACTAGTAGTGTCAGAACAGAGACCAGGGATCAAGGCAGTGGGAGTTAGCTGAAGGTGCTAAGTACATGGGCTGAGTAGCAATGATAGTTCTGTACTCTCTCTGGTACAGTGGTTATTCAGGAACATTCAAATTACAACTTACAATAAAGGAAGGGGGAGAAGCTACTCTCATGGATTCTCTGTGTACTCTTGTTTTTTAATACACATTAAAATTAATGTGTTATTAAAATCAGCATTAAAATCCTTAAAACCAAGGTATTAAAACATTTATGAGCATGTTAAACATGAATGGAGAAATAGCTCATCATCAATCAATAAGGAGTTTGTCTTATAGGAGTGAAAAACAGCTCTCCAGAATGGTTTTGAACCAGTGGCTTGTTTAATCTGTTTCACACTGCAGCCCAACTTTCATCCATGAACAGGAGAAAGAAGGTCTGTGAGGGTTCATCTGTATGTTTTCATAGTGAGTAAGCTAAATGATACTTCACTGAGATGTTTCTGTGCTGTGGTATGGGTGGAAAGTTAGACAAGGTCCACTAGGCTTCAAAGATGCACAGCTTAATATGAGCAACCCACTAGCTGAAGTGTTAACCTGCTATAACACCACTTGATCTTGGAGAGATTTTTCTTACTGTCAGATTTTTGCTGAATGTAGTCCCTCTGAGTTTTCTTGGTCTTTAGTACCTAGAAAGCAAGCTTTGAAAATGAGTAAGGGAAGATAGAAGTGCAGGCAAAGTCTGAAAATGACTGTCTAGATTTCAGCAGTTCACTATACTGAAAAGATGCCTTTTGTTTAGTAAAGACACCTTGCTTCATCAACAGAACAAGGTGAACTTTCCTTGGAGACCAAGGAGAAGATACTGGAGGATACGGATTTCTATTCCTAATATATGCTCAATGTAATGTAAGGTTCACATAATTTATTAAACAAAACGCCTCCTTAGACCTAGAGATATGTGGCACAAATCTACTTCAAAATGTACTCTCATATCTCTTGTAATTTAGGTGATTTTTCTGCTTTAAAATGCCATCAGAAAGACATCTATTTTGCTTGGTTTACTTGGTAAATTTGGGCTAGGTTTTAGGGCAGAAACCTTAGTAACTTGTCTCCATCTCCCCACATCTAGCAGAATGGGTTAGGACACTGATGTCATGTGGCTTTCTTGAAACATATGCAGTCATCCAAAACTAGATCCACCTGAGGATTTTCACTGCTTCAGAGGTGGTAATGCCCTGGCTGACCAGCTGCCTAGGTATTCCAGGAACAAGAGACAGGATTTCCCATAGATATGCAATTGTGTGATCACTGTCTGAGTTCTATTCTGTCCACTCAGTTTTTAATTGTGCATTGAGTGGAGCCCAAAAACATTGGGGTTTTTTTTTGTTCCAAGTCAAAATATGCTTTTTTTCTCACAGAAAGTATGTGATGGCTTGAATATTTTGATAGCTTTTAAAAATGCCAGTGCTTTATTTCATGCAAAAGAAAAATCTTTCTATGAAATTAAAGAACCTGCTTTTCAAGTAGCACAATCTTGATAAAGCTGTACAGACTTAAAATTGAACTAGCTTTAAAGTATCCTGGTTAATAACAACTGCTAGTTTTTAACAGTCCCAACAGCAAAAATATAAATATGCCATGCTTGAAATTTCTTCTATAGCATGCAGTTATTGGAAGAAATAAATTTTTAAAAAATGATATTAGTTTCTACTTTTTCCCGTATGATTTCCAAAACCCAGAATACTCTCCTTTAAAGACCAGTGATTTTAAAGTCCTCACATTGTAGGTTTCCAAATCAACCAAGATTTTTCACAACCTATTTTGTTCTTTCTACTTTTCAGATTTTAACTTTATCCAAATAGACATTTTTCTGAGTAGTTCTATTCAAGTAGTTTCATGGATAAAATATTATTATATCTTACTGTGAATGATTTGGTTATCCAAATCTCACTCTAAGTTTCAAAGCTGCTGGAAAATTTTAGATATGGAAATCCTCTATAGCTGTCCCATGGATTTAATGCTGCTCCCAATGAAGTCAGTACTGGTCCTGTTCCCAACTTCAGTGTGAGTGCTTCAGCCAATATATCCAGAATTACCCTAACCTGTGGAGCTTAACATCTTGGTCACCCACATTAACAAGGAGATCTCTGCATGAGAGGGAGAAACAGACTTTTTTGAAAACAAGAGGATGAGATACTTGAGCCTAGAGGAAGGAGGAGGAAAGTAAGGAAAGGGAGGTTAAAAATAAGGGAGGACATAAAGAAGGGCAGTGAGGAGAATTAACCTAGTTCATCAGTTGTTTTGCTTATGTGCAAATACTTGGGTTCAGCTGAGAAGTCCTTTCCTGGAGTCAGAGTGAAAACTAACTCCAGCACAGGGCTCCATTGAGCATGTCCCTCGGCTGGCTGACTTGCTCCTGTGCGAGCCAAACCACTGAAGTGTAGATGAGGGAAAGGGATGGAGATGCCAAATATTGGGATGCAGCTGTCTGAGTTTTCCATATAAAAGTCAGCAAAATAGAGATCTACATATTTTATAAAACTCAATCCAGTTTCCAAAAGAAGGTCATAGAATTAAAACAAAAATATCCCCAAACATTTACAAATAATGACTAGATTAGGCTTTGAGGTTCTGTTTTACCTGACAGATGGCAAGCCCAGCACATTTGCTGATCTATGGAAAATCAGCCTCTCTTCCACCAGTCAGGGAGTCTATAGTTCATACTCTGTAACCACATTTCTTAATTAAGTACTTTAAGGTAATTAAGCCTATACATCTCTTCATTAGTTTTTTTACTTCTCAGGTTTCAGTCATTTTGTAATTCTTTGATTAACTTCATGATCTCTCCATGTTTTCTTTTCTCGTTCCTAACTGACATTTCAGTCCTTTCATATTTCATTCAAAAATATTGCTTTCCTGAATTCTTTGACTTTCTGCTTTTTCTGCTTCAGAGCAATCCCGTCTCCACTCCCACTCTGAGTCTTATCCAATGCCTGTTGATGTTAATAGAAAAAAATTCCATCAAAATCAGCAGATTTGGGGCAGGCTTGTTCTCTAGGGTATTAAATAACAGCAGGTAGGAGGCACATGTGTGAAGCACAAGTATTAAACCAAGGGAAAATCCTGACTTTTCCAGACTTCCTGTGATCCTGAGCAAATCGCTTAAAATCTTGGCACCCTGAGGTCCTCCAACTCTCATACTAATGATGATACTCACCAATATAAAGCAGTGAAGGTCTTACAAATAAAAAGAGTTATACAACTTGTGGGCAATCTTATTCCTCCTGAGGATAGTCCCATAGCATGGCCTAGGAAACTGGAAGATTCTCAACTCTTATGTTGAGTCTTCTGACCACAGAAGACTTTTTTTAAAAGTTGCTGTACTGTATTGCTTTTCAGATTAGTTATTATACAATACTTAGCTGAAGTCCAAGTTGGTGGCCTTCCAAAACTTAAAGAGTCTCTGCTCCAGGGGAAAGTAGTCTGATATCAGCGAGGGGAAGGGAGTGAGAGGTAATGCTGACAGATGTCCCAGGGTAATATCAGATAGCAAATTAGGCAGAATGTGAAGACAAGAAAAGGTTGTTAGTGGTTTAGAAGCAAGTTATGCAGCAACTTCAGGTAAGAAATCAAGGGGCTACTTTTTTCCCTATGGAGGTGATGGTGTATAGAAGAGTATCACACCATATCTTACAGGGCATAGACCTCCCCAAGATAGCTCTGGAGCTGGAAGGAGTTGATCTCTGGATCAATTCACTTTTCAGTTTGCTGGAGTTTCCATGCAAACCTAGCACCAACTCCTTGTTTTCCCTAGCAAAATGATCTCAATTCAGTGAGAAAACCCTTCATGGATCTTTGGGTGCCCAATTGTTCAGAGCAAGAGAACATTGTGTAATGACATTATCAGAAAGTGGCAAAAGAAAAAAGCAAGACTTTGTCAAGAAAATGACAAAGTCCACTTGCTGCTCAAGAGATGTCATTGGAGACCAGGTATCCATTGCAATGCTTTTCCAATAGGATGCCTGGTCAGGGTAAAAAATAGGTAAAGTGACCTCAGCAGGACAGTAGAGTTCTTTTTGTTTTGTTTCCCTCTTTTTCTTCAGAATGGTTTCTTTCTGTAAGAATGCAAAGTAAAGCCAAAAGTCTCTAAGGTATCTTTTCAACAGACTTCCAATCTGTAATGATGGCTCCATTTGCCAAAATATTTAAAAGGCCTCTGAAAGTCAGACAGTGCAGATATAAAACACTTTCTCAGGCCTGAAGAAGTAGATTATAGTATTTTTATGGAAACCTTTAGAATATGACCATTAAAAAAAGGCAAGAATGAAATCCTGCCTCTTTTTCTTCTCTATAATCCCTTTCAGGAAGTCCATTGCATGTTGCATGTAAAACTGTTTTGGCACTTGCCTATAGCATTTATCTAATTTTTCTTCAAGTTGCTTCTGTCAGTTGAAAAAGACTTTCTGGTGGCTGAAACTGTACTATATATTAACCTCTGTGTTAATGTGAACCCAAAGGTTTGGAAGACCCTTGCTGCTACCTCAGCTTTTTAGTGGATCTAATTGAGAATTCTGGGGGGGTCATTCAATCCCACACTACACTGTGTGGATAGCAGAGTGAAGGCAGCATAGGGTTACTGTTTTCCTTTTAGGTGGAACAGGTTTGCAGAGACCTGGTCGATAAAGAGGGTAAGAATATAGATAAGCCATTGTACTAATAGGAGGAGGGAGAGGTGTTTCTCTTACTGCTTCCCTCATTGCCAAACCTCAGCTGTGGATCTGGATGGTGCTACTCACCTTCTGTGCATTGTGTGCACATCTCAGCCATGCCTTGGCTACATGTAGGAATGACACTTTTCTCCTCTTTTATTTTGTTTCTAGGGGAGAAAGTCTAGGATTCTGAGCCAGAAGCTTATTGTGCTCCAGCACCCCCTTGGCTTGAATGGTCAGGAGACCTGATCTACCCTGTGGTATTAATCTGGCCTGAAATTTAGACAAACACTATGAGGTTGATGCTAATTCTCCTTTCAGGGAGAGAAGACCAGAAATACTTTTTCTACCTCTCCTATCTCTCTAGACTCTTAGGTGACCTCTCTGTTGATTGTGCTCTTCCGCTTCTTCATCAGTCTGACCCCAGCACTGACAAGTCCATTTTAGTGAAAGGGGGAAGAGAAAGAGCTTGAACCTGTTGAAAGTGAGAGACTGGAAGCCACTGAAGATGAGGATAACTGTAGTCAGGTAAGGCTGAAGATGTAGCTTTCACTTCTCAGGTGTTGCTCTTAAAGTCCCATATATGCACATGCCCGCCTGTTTAGAGGTTGAGGTGTTTTAATATTGTTATTTCCTGTAGAAATTTTCCTATTAAGTCTTTACTTTGTCCTAGGATTTTTTCTTGTCAAATTCACCTGCTGTAAAAACAGTGGAATCACCACTTTTGGCAAAGGATTGAAAGAAATGAGAACTTGCTCCACTTTGTTAAAACTGACCCCTTAAAAAGGTTTTCAAAGGACATATCAAAGCTTGTTTTAGTGCGGTTTAAAAAGTTCAAGAACAGGGAAGTAATCCTGAACATTAGAAAATAAATACAATACCTATACAATTACAGCTACATCAGAATGTCACTTTTTAATATTATGCCTTTGTCTGACATTTTAGTACATAAATGTAGAGTGGATAGTTACCTAGACTAGCCATTTCCACTAACAGTTCTATAGAAAAGAGTGGAACTTTAACATTATGATATCCACAGTTAACAAATGTTTAAAAAAGTAGGTTCTCACACCAGAAGGAAATTAAATCATCCATGGGAGATGCTCTTCTGGTTTTGATTTTAATCAAAAGGACAGGAACTGGTTATGAATGTGAAGAAGAAGGATAACAACTGCAGCAAGTAGCTGGTGAGTTCCTTGTTCTTAGGAAAAGGAGAGGCTTCCTGAGAGCAGGAATCGATAAACTCAGGATTCATAGGTAAGGGTCCATAAAGATTTAACCCAAGGTAAAGGGAGTTAAGGAGATACAGGAAGTCTTCAAAGAAAATGCTCTAAAGGAACAAGCACAAACTGTCTAAAAATGGCAAAAAGGTAAAATGTTTAAAGAAGTTCTGGTTACATGTTTAGCTCTTCATTGACATTTAACTCTAGAAGGAGGCACATAAGAAATGGAATATAAATTGGATTGGTTATAAATTAATTCTAAATCAATAGCACTAGCCAAAGTGAAAAACCCAATATACTTGTCTAGGGACAGCAGAGTAACAAGAAGATATTATATTAGAAGTTAATATTATTAATATTATATTATACATTAATATTACTTTATATATGTATACACTAATATTAACCAGAAGCACAATGTCATGTCTAGTTTGCTGTTCATTAGAGAGAAGGAGAGCTAGCAAAAGACAGTATCCAGACGATTCAAGTGTTTTCTGCACCTATTATAATTTAAAAGATCCTATACTGGGCAAGGCCTCAATCTAAACCAAACTGAAAATAGAGAATCCTTAGGTGAGCTGGGTGTTTTAAAATCATCTGAACTTGACAAAATTCATCCATGGGTGCCTGAAGACCTTGCTGAAGTATACTCATAAAAAACTAGCAGTTATCTTTGAGAATCTGTGGACATCAAGTTTAATACTGGATAGGTGCAAATACAGCAGTTATCTTGGAAAGTAAAGAGTTGGGAAATTCTACTTAAGCCAAAGTCTTCTAGAACAAATAGATAATTAAAGAAACCATCCACAGGCATTTGGAAGATAACAGGAGGATGATCAATGTGTTTTTTCAAGGAAGGTTGATGTCAAGCTCATCAAATTTCCTTCTACCATGAAGAAGTCATTTTGGATGAGTGAAGCAAAAGAGAACACAGGTTAACTCTGAGACAATTTGAATTGTATTAATGAAAAGCAAGTTAGGAAGATGTAATTTTGCTGAAACTGTTATGCTCACATACAGGACAGACTTGGAACCCAAAGAGAAGGTATCAGTATGGTGAGTGAAATCTTCAATACTGGAATAAATTATGTGAGTAATGGAGCAGAGAACTGTAGTGTTAAGCTTGCTAAAGATAAGCAGTTGGGAGAGACTTCAGGAATACTGGAGGACAGGATAAAGATTCAAAGAAATTGTGAAAAATTGGAGAAATTGCCAAAATGATGGTCTGAAATTCAATGGAATCAGCGTAGGTCATCACCAGGAACAAGCAATTACATGAATTCAGGATAGGAACAGCGTGATAGGTGGCTGATCTTTAGAAAAGGAGATTCAAAATGAACATGACTCAAAAGTGGCATGATGTTGGGAAAAGACAAACCTAATTCTGAGATGTATAAACAACGGTGTGGCCTCCAAAATATAATAATCCAGGTACTCTGTTCAGCAAGGGGCACACAGTGCCTAGTGTTGGGCACTGCCGTTGAAGAAATGTATAGATAACTGGAGGAAATTCAGAGAAGCAAGGATTTATCAGAGGGCTAGAAACAAAGGTGTAGAGGATAGGATGACTGACTTGGTATTCTTTAACTGAAGACAGACAAGGCTGAGCATGGAGGTAGCTTAATGGTCTGTAAAAGTTAGCTCCAAAGACTGAGGTAGTACCTAGTGAATAGGGCAAGAAATGATCAGCCTAAATCACAGCATGAAAGATTTTGGCTTAACATGGATATAAACTTTTTAACAGGAAGAATTGTGAAGCATTGGGAGAGATCGACTGAGTAAACTGTAAAACTGCCATCAGTGGTGTTTAGAAACAAGCCGTAATAGGCATTTATCTCCTCAGCCCTTTCCTCCTTGTGCTCAGACCCTGCCTTCCTTACTTGATCATACGTTTGAAGTTGTAACCAAAGAAAGAATTTCTCATTCACTCCAATAAATTCTTAAACAGTTGTGGCAGATTAAGAGCAGAAATAAAATAGAAAGTAAGAGGGGAAGATACAGAGAAATCAAATGAGGATAAATATTAGGTTGTTCCATATTTTTCTAACACATTTAATGCCCAAAGCATGAAAGATTAAAGGAGACACAATCTGTAACATGACTGCAGTGAAAGTCCAGGAAAAGAAAGGGACTCAAGAGAGAGCAATTTATTCTTGTAACTGAGGTGTAAGCAACTGATATTTGTCCACAAATGTGCTCTGTGACAGAGATACTTGGAAACACAGATGAAGTTATGGAATATTGTACTTGTTGATTTTTCTCAAGAGGATGTGGCACTGCCTCCAAGTACTAAGCCTCCAGTTGTCATACCTACAATTACTACTTCTGCCTCCCACTCAGGGCACTGATCCGTGCTCTTAACTTTTGCAGTCCCTGCTTCTCCCCAGTTTTGTCCAAAATGCTGCCTGTTGAATAACTTCATTCTTGATGCTGTAAATGCTGTAAATCTTATTCAGTGTTGGATGAAATCAAAGAGAGTGTATTCTTTTGAAGAATTTCATGCTAGGCTTGTCTGTTCTCTGTATTGTGATAGATGAAAGAGCCAATGCCCATTTGAGGGCATATTTATGAGAATTCTCATCACATCAATACGCTAATTGAATTCAAAGGATGTTTCTGCTCATTGCTTCTTATGATCCATCCACAAGCTGGAAGGAACAAGACAGGGACAATTTCTTCTGTGTTTGTACAACTCTGAGAATGCATACATTATATATTATATATAACTAAGAACTTTAAAAGCCTAGTATCTCAAATTAATCTCTAAACTAGGATTTTCTCATTTGTTTTATACTTAATATATTAAAATCTCTTTTCTGGTACAACTGAAAGATAAATTTTATACCTTTTTCTGCCCTGTCTGTTAGACATCTCTCCAACAACATCTGTACTTACAGGTGTGCTGCTGATAATACAGTTCTAATGTTACTGCATGAATATTATGAGTAGCAGGTGTTGTTTTCTGAGAAACCTATTTCTGGAAATGTATTGCCTTCAGTGCACAGTAACTTCTGCAAAACAGTTTCATTCCACTTTGGTTACAGAATTATGATAACAGAAATCATGACAGTGAAATAAGATTCTTAATGTTGAAAATATGTGTAATTAAAGATGCTAAGGATGTATATTTTTAGTTGCTTCCATATCACTGCTTATTAATATCAGACATAATCTTGTTCTTGGGATTAACTTTTTACTTATTAAAATTAACCATTTAACAAGCGCTAGTGAGAAATCCTGTGCTAAACAGTATCACATCAATAATGTAATCAAAATAACTTCCTGCTATATGTTTATATTTTAATTCTGAGTATTTAATCTCTAGATATGCATAATCTATAGAGGCACACAAGGTACTTGCAATTTAAGGCCATATTGGCCAATGCACGTGAGGTGCTTCTGGTGGGATCCAGAAACAGGCAGGTAATGTACAGAATGCAAACCCAGCTGCTAAGTACTGAAAGCAAACTTTGCTTTACCAACTTTCTCTTGACAAGCTGTACAGGACAGAGAAATAATAACAACCGTTATTTTATTTTAGTTATGTGACTAATGTTAGTTGGTTTAAATTTCATTTCCCTGCTTTTTGTTTCAAAGATTGATTAAAAAATTGAAAGAAAAAGGGAATAAGTCTTGAACTAAGATAAAACAAAAGATATTTTATACTGTCTTGTGAGTCTTTTTTTTTTTTTCTGGCTCTGATTTTAACATTTTTCCCTGGTGTTCTGACTAGCAAAATGCCACTACCAGTTTGAAGAGAGACAAACTCATTCCGTTATGACACAGCAGCTATGACAACCTCTTTTATTGTTGCTTAATGTTGTGTTCAAGAATGTCAAAACAGCTTGCAAATATTTCTGGTTTTGCTGTTTCAGGGACATGAAAACAGCAGCTTCAATTGTATTGAAATATTATTCAGAACAGCTTAATACTTTGGGAGCATTTCTTGGCATCAGTGTGCTTGTCCATATTTCTGGTGATAAATTGTCCACCAGTCTTTGAAAAGTTAGTTTAAAACTCTTTAATACAGTCAAATAGGCTATTCTCAATAAAAAAGAAGTGCCATTTAATTGAATGTGGAGACTAAATGCTTGGTGGTGACTATTTAAATTTTAATTTCTCATTCACAAAAATCAGAGAATAGCCCAGCTCTTCATGACCTGTGGTTTCCATTTGAAATGACTGTGTATGATTGCTTGCTTTGATATGAAATGGCTTCTGAATGATTTCTGTGAAAGTGATGCCAAATCATAAAAATCACCATAATAAATGACACACTTATCAGCAAATTTCATCATTCAGAGGAAGGAATTTGCTGGACACAGTAGATGAATTTGCTCTATTATTTGCTCTCTCAGATGTATAGTTTGGGAAAAATGTAATAAATTGTAAGATTGTAGGAAAATTCACGTTGGAAGGGAACCCAGGAGGTCTCTGTCCCAACTTCCTGATCAAAGTAGGGTCAGCTCTCAGGTCAGACCAGATTGATGAAGGCTTTGAGCAAGCCCAGTCGGGGTTGAACCCCCTCCCAGGCTGGATCTGTACAGCCTCTGAGTCACCTGCGCCAGTGCCTGACTGCCCTCCAGGGGAGAAAAGTCCAGAGGTCTGAACCTCTCTTCCTTCAGCTCATGCCCAGAGTCTCTCATCCACCCAATAGGCACAGCTGTGAAGAGCCTGGCTCCCTATATTCTTGATGGGCAGTGGCTGGGGGCTGCTGTTAGGTCCCCCCAAAGCCATCCCTTCTCCAGATGGAACCAGCCCAGCTGCCTTAGCCCCTCCTCAAGAACAAGTGATCCTGCCTTAGCTGTCTCAGTGCCTCTCAACTGGACGAGCTCCATGTGACAATGTCTTTCTTGTGTTGAGAGTCCCAAAACTGGATCTCAGTAATATATCTCAAACTCAGAAAATTATTTCTGTCTTCATCTTCCTTACTGTAGAAGAGCAGCTCATGAGGTCACCCTCTGAAACTGTCATAATGCAAATCAGGCTCCAGGTAGGGTACCACCTGGTTTTGATTCCACGTCTAGAGGAATGATTTCCTTTTATTCCCACACTGATGTATCTTTTCTAGTTCTTACACTCACACTGTTTTTCCTCCCACACCTGTATGATAAAATCAGTTCAGATTTCTGTCTACCAGTGGTACTGCAAATGTCCATTTTCAGTTTTCTGCATCAACTAACCTTGAGAGTGGGAGATATAGCAATAGTCAAACAAATTGCTTTGCTTCCAGACTCTCTGTGGGGTAATAGGACCTTAACGCTGTTGCCAGAACTCAGTGTTTGGTATCCTAATGCTGGCCTGACTTTTGCTATCTTTACAGGTAGTGGAGGTTAGAAGGAAAGAAAATTACTTTGAGCAAGACTTAATCAGAACTACTTGAGGATGTTAAGAAAAAGTCAGTAGAAGTAACACTATCATAACTGTTTCAAGATAAAAGCAGTCCAAATTTGTCCACTTTTTAAGTTCAGTGCCTCCAAAACATGCTTATTTCAGAGTCATTCTTCTCAGTGTTTCAATGTCAGAAAAACCCCAAAACAACTACATAAGGTTGCTAATTGCATTGGCTGATTCCTTGCAGTGGAGAGCATGCTGAGTTTCTGTAGCCAGACAGGCCAAACCTGTCTGTGACCTGCTTGGCACATGCTGCCTCGACTTGCTTTCCCCAGCCCTTGTGAAGGGAGAAGACACACCTTCAAAAAGCTACAGGAGTGAGGACAGATCCCAAACTCCCAGCAGGAAAGGGCAAGCACCTTGCCATGGGCATTGTGGGAAAGGGAGCCAAGAGAAGAAAACCTCTCTGAAATCAATAGGACTTGAAGGAGCCCAAAATTTCACCCCTGTACACCATGGCTGTGTACACCATGAGGCTCTGTCATAACACTGGCCCCTGCCATGCTATCTCAAGCCATTCTAATTCAGCCCTCTGGATTACAGAAGGACCCTGAAGAAGGGTTGACTTTACTAAGTGGATGTAAAGGCAATACAATCTAGTCCACTGATTTTGTTGTTGCCTTTTTTAAGCTGTAGAGGAGCATTATTTTCTACTGATTTGGTGTCCTGAATAGCCATGAGGGGAGAAAAGCTGACTGAAATTAGCGCAACGCTACTCTGAGCGGTGAGAAGTGACCACTCTTTGTCAAGTCTATGCAAGCTGAATGTGAACCTTTTCACATTCCTCCATGACTGCCATAATTAATATTTTGTAACTTGCTATTTTTTCAAAGCAAACTAGAAAGGCTGCGTGAAAAGCTCAGTGTGTGCCCCACAAATGACTGAGGCAGCAGCACTTTTTTCATCTAGCCATGCTGCCAGCCTGCTGTCCATAGCTCTGCAGTAAAAATGTTTCTTTTCATGACCCCCACAAGGGTGGTTTAGCCTGCATGATTTTCCTGATTTTGGTGCATTTACAGTCATAGAAGTGGAAAATAAATTATTTATAAAGGGAAAGGGGAATATTATTTCATACTGAGGTGCAAAGCATAGTAAATCTCCTATTTCTGCTTATATATAGCAATGATAATCTTTGCATGAGCAGGGAATGTAGCTCTTTTTATGAGCTGTGGAAGAACAACTTTCTACATATGCCAGCAGTTTACAACTGTTATATTTTTATTAGCACTCTGGTATAGGTGCATTTCCTCCCCACCCCAAAATTGTTTACAACTAGAGATTAAATCTGAACCTTCTTCCATTTTTACAGAGGTTTTCAGAGGATCCTGAGCTTGGAGTCCCACACCATTCCCATCTTCATCTGGCACTGTGTGCTGGAGAGAGACAGGGATGGAGTGTGCTGTGAAGAGGAGATTTGGGATTGTCATCCTCTAGACTTAGATGATCCATGCACCATCAACCATGTAAGTAGCTTTTGAATTGTCATTAGAAAATGTGCATATTTTTTGCCTTCTTATACTTGTGTCTTTTAGATCCACATTTTCCCTTGACTGTACTGGTTAGCAAATGATCCTGCAAACCCAGCTGTCCCAGAAGCTGTGCCTCTGGGGGAAAGAGCAAGGGGGTGACACCAGTGATAAAACCACGTTTGCCTGCAGCTCTGGAGAGAGGCTGCCGTTTGTGCAGTCCTGGGTTCCTGGGGCAGAAAGAGACTGAACCTGCTGCCTCTCTTCCAGCATGGGCACTTCGGCTTCCACATCCTGGAAGTGAGGTGGGGGAATGGACATGGGTCTCATCCTGGCACAGAATGGAGTCATGGCTGGGTTGAACATATGGCCCCAGGAGTTGGAGTCCTGAGAAAGATATAATCTAGGAGCAGGAGCCCTTGTCACCTCAGTTCAGGTGACATGAATAGAGTTAGGAAATAAAGGTTACATGATGGACTGCAATAAAATGATTTTTAGGTTCCGTTTTGGATATGGCTGGAGGCTCATCACAGCTCTCTGAGATTCTGGCACAGTAGGAGCATATCCTGAGCCTAGGGCATGGACCTTTGCCTAAATCTAATCCAGAGTCAGACCAGAACACTGCATCCTCGACCCAGCTCCATAGACCTGGCTTTCATGGGTACGGTTCCCAAACGAGAAAATGAAAGGACTGTGGAACAGAAATGTCAGTCTTTCTTGGGAAATAAATGCCTAACAGTGTATAACAGGTTAGTGTTATTTTAATTACAACAGTCCTTGATGGATTTGCCTTTGTTAGGTTAAGAAGTGAATATAGGTATTTCCCAATTCCCTTTACCTGATTAAAGTGCCTTGAGGATAACACAGAAGCTCAGGAGTACTATGTTCCAGGTCAGTAGTTAAATATTGCTCTGGTTCTAGTTATATTCTTCCATACACTACCAGAAGGAAAATTTACCCCCAAAATTGCAACCAGCAGAAACATGAGTAAAAGAACTTACTGCCTGGTATGCACCTTGCCTATCTCCTTTTATTTATTTGTTGGGTTTTTGGTTTGTTTTTTTTTTTTTAATAGAATGATATGGTATAGAGTGACACTCACTTTGAACATGTTTTCCCATCGCTGCTCTACCAGCTCTGAAAACTGCTTTTGTTTGGATATTGTTATTATCTGCTAGAGACTGATAGGAATGTGGAGTCACTCACTGAGAAAGGGAAACATGGTTCTCATTGAGAAGGAATGCAGCTTCATCCACGCAGTTTACAGCACAGTTGTATTTGAAGTCGAGCCGCAGGATCTTGTGGCAGTAAAAATCATTGTGATTTATAGGAAAATGTCACTCTGGCTGTCTCCTCTATAAAAGCTTTTTACTACTCTTGTTGAATATAAATCAGAATTATGTGGCCAACAAAATGATGGTTTTGGCAAAATGTTGTGAAGACAAAAAAGAAATGGGTTTGAATTGTCTTGGCTTTATTCTGCAGAGAGATATTACTGGAATGTATTGCCTTGCCAAGATCAATATCCTTGTCCTTAAAAATAGGTGTGTGTAACTGTATGTCTAAATTCATATCCAAATTAATTTAAGGATGTTCACCATGAAGTTTGCCTTCAAACCACAATAAGAGTATACCTTAACTGCTTGGAATTAAGCTATTGGAATTTCAGAATCTCAATCTGGCCCTATTTGTAGCACCAGACTTCAAACTCTGTCAGAGTTTTGTCTCTTTCTAGAGTGAAATATGATGGGTCTCAGCATATCTGACTCAAGATTAGAAGACTTCACCCAGGAATTTAAGTAGGAGATGATCCTCCCCTCCCACACTGCATATTAGTTTCATGTCTAAGGAAAAATATCTGACAAGAAGTAAATGATCAATGAATTCAGTTGTTTGTCACAGTTCAGTGTTTCTGCCTCTGGAGTGAAGTTAGAAGGGAAATGGATGAGCACTGGGGGAAGGTGAAGGAGATCAGGAGACAGTGAAGAGAGGCAACAAGAGTTTGAGTCTAGTCCTGCACCACCTCTTTGAAAGCCATGGTGTTAGCCAGGGTTGCCAGCATGTGTCATTTTAGCCACACACGGTTCATGGGTGTGCAGTCAGTGTGGTTGCCTGAATTTGGCTGTGGACAGACTCAGTCTATGGGGACTGTGGGGACAGTATCTTCACCTTGCCCTGAGATCAAAGCAAAGCTCCATCTCTACCCCATTCATGAGTGGAGCAGAAGGATTCATAGAGACCCAGGGACATGGTTCACTGTTAATTGTTCATTGAGTCCTCTGGGGATGGTGGATCTCAGCCAAATGAGGATAGGGGGACAAAAGGATGAGCTCCACCTTCACTTGCTCTACCAGCACTTACAGCATGATGTAAATAATGTTTGGAGAAACAGTGCTTGCAACATACAGCAGACTGGGCTAGAGAGAGATCGTAACCCTCCCTTTTGACTTTAATGAATTTATGAGTTCACAGATCCTTTCCTGTACTTAAAAGACCTTTACTGCTGGTAACTGAGCACCTGTGCTTGTCATCTGTTTGTAATTAGTTGTACAGCAGTTGGAACAGACAGCACTCTCCTGACTTACCAGCCATTATTCAGCATATCCAGTTCAGAATGGCGCCCTGATCAGAGGCACCGGCAGAGATGTACAAACCACAGAAGAGCTTGGCATGCAGTGGGAGGGCACACAAGGGACTCATCTGTCCCACGCAACCAAGTCCTTGTTTCCTGGAAGTCCACATCTCAAAGAATATTGAGCAATATTGTACATGGGTGTAGAGGGCAAAATAATCCACCTCTTACTTCTGTATCAATGTCAATAATGTTCTAAAAAGTGAGACATAAGGAGGAGCCCCAGGCTGGGCATAACCTTGTTCTAAGGCTTTGTTCTGCGTTGGATAAAGTATCATCTAGGCCAAGCTACTTGAAATAGCACTCCACAGGTAGCTAACAAATGGAGCAAAGCATATTTCCATGTCAAGTCATAAATAAAAGTGGTCTGCAGGATGATTTAATCAGAACTGCAAACTGAGTGCATAAGCCAGAGTTGACATGGACTTCAGAAGCAGCATATAATATATTTAATATTCAGAAGTGTGAATATGTGTGGTAATGAGCCATGATGTACTTTTATTCCATTCTCTTTGCTGTGCATGAAAAATGCTGGTATATCTCTGTGAAGAGTCATGATGACATTCTTAAATATACTGGTCCATTTTGACCACTCTGCTGAGTATTCAGGATTAAGTTATACAGTTTTCTGACTTCTGAATTGGAGGTATGTTTTGTGATATGTTATATTTCTGCCTCAGTCTTCCCATCTGTGCAATGGAGGTAAAGCTACTGACTTTCTTTCTTCAGGGTAGCACTGGTAGGTTTAAACAGTTAATATTTATTTAGGATTTTTAAAATGGAAAAGATGAGACAAGCACAAAATGAATGTATTATAACCACGCAATTCTTGCCTTACATACATAGTGAAAGGTGTTTCCCTTTGCCTCTATTATCAGAAGATTGCGAAACCCAGAACATTCAGCAAAAGCAATTATAGATGTTGACTGCGCCCACATATTTCTGAAGCTTTTGGTGATAAGTATGCAGTCTCCATACCTACAGGAATAAGCATGTACTGATTCACATAGAAAATGAAGATACAGCAATTTAAATCAAGTGCTGATGAATTGTGTCTCTCCCCCTCTAGCTATTTGCTGAAATAAAAAAAAATTAAAAATCAGTACTTTTACTTCTTCTTCCATAAGACAATAGGCTTTCATTTCTCATTCTTCTGTCATGCCAATGTGTCAGAAATATGAATGTGGTATCTTTCAAAGTCACTTCAGTGAGATCAGATATTGAAGATCAAAATGAGAAAGAAATTGGAATGAAAATCACATTGAAATGTGAATAATACAGAGAATTTTAGATTTTAAAACTGTTCAACTCCCAGAGGTTTATAGTTAGCTACTGTATTTTTCTGAGGACTGCTGTATACGCAGTTTGTTAGCCAATACTTCTGGCAGGATGGGAAGCAAGAATATGGAAAACTATTATAATGTGGAGAACTATTGTAAGAATTTTTTCAGTCTTTTCAGACACAGGTTCATGCTTAAATTTGCAGTGTGTCACACATGATAGACTGAGCACACAAAATTTTCAAGTTTTGGTCTGCAAAATCTAGATTTTCAAGCAGAAAGTTTTAAATCTTCAGACAAGCAGATTTCATTGGTTTAGAGGAATTTGTGGTTCTTAGACTCTGAAATGAAGAATGTATATTTATTTAGTAATTAATTCCTGGATTCTGGAAGATGTTACTCACCAAAATGGAAAAACACTTGACCATAACATAAAATGCATCTCGTTTTCTCTAGAACTGTCTTTGCTTTCATGCCTCATCAGTGACAAGAGCCACATGAAACCATGGGTTACTAAAGTAAGCTTTCTAGAGCAGTAATTTTGCAATTACTGAGCCCTTATTCTGCTGATAGGTAGCAAGGTCCCTGGTTCCTGTAGTCATTTGCAGCCCTGGTTGAGCCTCCTTTGCTCCTGTCATTGCCCTGGGCATTTATTAATCTGTTTTGGGCACACAGTTACATTCCTTATGTTTTAAACTTGAAGTACCAGAGCCAGGCACTGGCTGTAGTTTGTGCTTGCTGGCACATTGCTGAACCTCTCTTTCTTCCTTCTGAGGATGGAGAGCCCAAGGCCGAGTAATTTTCGGGAACAAAGTATAACTGTGTAGAGGAATGCAATAGCAGAACCAAATGAATTTAGCAAAATTACTACTTTGACTAGCGAAAGAAATGTACCTCTGCAGATAAAATAATAAATGCACAGGTGCAATCACTGGTCTTGTCTCTTTACTATTGGAGGGTGTTCTGTGATTCTGAGTTAACACACATTACAGAGCTTAGAGTCTCTCTCCTTCCCGATGTCTGTTATAAATGGATTTTCTGATAAACATCTCTTAGCCTAAAAGGTCAGATGAGGGATATTTTAGAACATTATACGTAAACTGCCCAGTCTTGAAACAAGTCTACAGCCCACTGTGCTTCCAAGAACTACAAATTCTTACATATTTATGTATATAGATAGGTAGATAGATCCACATTTATATCTATATACACTGCTTTTGATTTCATCTGGATTTATGACACAGAAAATATGAATAGAGGCTTCAGCAATCTATGTATCTTATCACTGGGTGTTGGGGAAATGTCCTAAGAAAGATCTCCCCACTTACCCTCTTCAGTGTGTGACTTTTCTGTCCACTGTCAGCCATGTGGTATCACTGCAGGAGGAAAAGCATAGAGGAAGGGTGCACCAAAGGCTGCTGCCAATTACCTTGCTTATACCTGAAAGAAGAGCAAACAGCCAGGGACTGTCTCACTTAAAAGAATCCAGTGAATTATCTCAAAAAGAACTCTGAAATACTCCTGAGGGCAAATAATGCAGATGAGTGTTGAGTTTGGCCTAAATCCCAGCCTTATGACTTCTCTTGCACAATAGAATAAACGTAACCAATAGATCTGTGGCTACTCACAGCCTTAAGTGCTTTGTGTTTAAGGAAATGATAGAAGAAACAGTGAGACAGTAGATGGTTGAGATTCGTGGTGTTTAATTTTGTAGAATTTGGTTTACTAGTGGATGACACCAGGATCTTCCAGCTAACATTGAGGCAGATATGAAGATGGAATAGGAAACAGGAACTTCTGCACAAAGTGCTAAGAAAGAAATCACTGTGATACCTTGGCTCTGTCCAGTTTTAGAAATGGCTAATAAATATCGGTGAGCACTGTATATATTTTTTTTCTTGACCTTTTGGCGGGTCGCATAATCACAGTGCTTTCAGCTTTCCTGGCATTCCGTGCAGGGCTGGGTAAGGTACACATACGTTTTGCCATTAAAAATAGCCTTATGAGAAAGAAAATAACATTTTGGAATCTGAACTGAAAGAAAAATACATGTTTTTTGCCATAAGTTGACATAATTTGGCTGGTTTATTAATCTTCATAAATCAAGTTCTACAAATAGATTAGCAACATGATTCTGCTGGTAGAGGGAGTCTGGCATATACCTGGTAAGAATCCGATCTAGAGCCCTGTGTTTTCAGTGCCTTCTTAATTAGAGACTCGGTTTTTCATGCCTCCAATTACATGAGCTGTAACTGGGAGGAGTTCTGTCAGTGCTGGGGGCAAAATGTCAGAAGTGACAGTATGACTTCAGCTGTACCTGCAGAAATCTGTATGTACAACCACACCTACATCTGTCTTTCACAGCACAGGTGGTGGAATTGCAAAATGCATTACCTGGCATGTTCTCAGGCTGGACATGAAAACAGGAGCCAGCTTCTGAAAACGTGAAGACAGAAAACTCTGCAAAGCCAGGTTCTGTCTTTAGGAATAGGCTATGAGATGGCCCATAACTTCACTTTCCCTGAGTATCCCACAACAGGAGCCATTTCCTTAAGCTCTTATGGGTACCTAGCAAGCTTTTTCTGCTGTCAATGATGACTTACCTTCACGGCCAAAACCCTGGAAGCAGGGTCAAGACTGCACCTACTGCCATAGATCTTTTATCAGCAAACAAGGAGCTGAGAGGACTGAGAGGACCCTTTATGCCTCCCCTGCTCTCTCCTCATTCACTGTGTAGTGTTGAGATTCGAAGACACAGTACAGGAAAGTGTCTGTATAGCTGATGCCCCTTTATGTCTCTACAGACTCTCAAAAGGAGCAGCCACAATATAATTCCAGGTTAAAATGCCATCTTAGAGATATTTGGCAAGAGCTCTCAGGTGCTGCTGAGACACTTGACTTAATTCTGCCACCAGTTCAAATGGAGTGCTGGGCTGCTTTCCTGTCTGTATTTGGATTTTAAATCCTCTCTGGATCCTGCTGAAATAATCTCTGCCAGAGACAACTTATCACTAGGTATTACTGAAATATTCCCAAGAAGCACATTTCTTTCTTTCTTTCTTATTCTTGGCCTAGACCAGGTCACAAAAAATGGGAGGAATTTTAAAGAAAATTCCCAGACGTGTATGCCAAGAATACTCCTCTTTTTGCCCCAAAGTCTCATCTTCCCCAAGTTTAGGGTGAGAAAGCCAAGTATGGCTTTGCTTCACCCATAACCCTGTTCTGTTTTACAGGAACAAAACATGAAATGATGTGCTTTGTGCAGGTAAGATCACCTCCCTGCTTGGGGACAGAAGTGAGACAGCATTCAGATGACATGGAAGGCTGAATAGACTCTCCAGTCTCCCAGACATTCTTGGTAAAAACAGGTGGGTGGTTGTTGGGAATTCCCTTTTTTAAGATGTTGGAAGTAGGATTCTACAGTGTTTGGGTTATATATATGTATATGAAATATATATATATATATAAGTATTCCACCTGCTGCATTTTTTAAAGACTTTCTGGTAACTAGTTCCATCTTCCTGTCTCCTCCACAACAAGTCAATGGCCAGGGAGCCTGTGCGGTACATGAATTTAAACACTTTTCCATAGCTGCCTCTCCCAGTGGCTTTTTGCCAGCTCTGATCATTCAGCAGATCCTTTCTCCAGGGCAGGACCCCAGGGACAGTTGGTAACAGCTCCACCACCCATCCTACCTCTGCTCTAAATCCCTGGACCCATAGGTGGGAGGAATTTGTTTCCTCTTCCAGCCTTGTCAAGCACCTGGCTTACAGCTTGGAGTTTGTGTACTGAGCACTTTACCAGAATCCAGGATAAAGTATTAAATATTTGTGATACATGGTGAATGAATATAAAAGTAGGCAAGAAAGGACTGTTAATAAACCTTCCTCTAGACTAGTGGAAAGAAAATGGCAAGAGTGAGTGAAGGATTTTCCTAGAGTCAGTACCAAAAAGCCAGCAAGTGTTTGAAGTAAATTAGTGATAAAGGGCTCATTATAGATACTGGAGAAATTTTAATAAAATTAACATGGAAAATTCCAGCTCTTTAATGTTTAGAGTTAACTCCTGCAGGAATACTTAACTTTTTATCTCCTCCAGTATTTTAGCAGGATATACTGTATTTACAATGAACAGAGGTTTGTGTTCCTTGTAAAGTAGAAGGTGTTTGATTTGTTGAGAAAATTTGTTCTCAGAAAAATAACTATGTGGTTTTATAAAAAAATTATGTTTTTCTTTACACATAGTAAACCAGATTCATGAGGAACAGTTGACATGTCCTATTTTTCCCACCACGTTTTTCACTTCTTGAGGTTCCAGGTTTTGACACCATCAAAGAGCCGAAAAATGTGCCAAACTTCCACTGTTTGGGATACTGGCTGCTAAATTACCCCTCCCTGGAGCAATCAACGATCCAGTCCCAGATTTTGATCCTTGAACAGGGACTTACCATGGAAAGCAGCAGGGAACTCTTCATTTGCAAAGGTTTGTCATCAGTTCTGATCTTAGACTTGCATTTCAGATAGTCTAAAGTTGTGTAAGGCTGTTGTTTAGGAAACTGGCACTATCTACCCAAGAAACTGAAAGCAGTAATGCACATACCCTATTCAAAATGGCAGGGGAAAAGGAGTTTCTAACTATTTAAAAGAAATTTAACCTTAAAAATATAACATTCTTGATTGTTCTGTGGCATTCCTGTTCTTCCCCAATAAATAAACTAAGCCTTAATCCATACAAAATATATTTTACTAGAATGTAAGAATGCATGGGAAAGTATAAACCGTTTACTGAAGGAAACTTGAACTTCCTGTGAAATGGAAACAATCTGAGAGTAGAACATTAAGAATATTCATTGATTATATTCATTGGCCTTAAACTTTTTATTTATGAACAGTCAGAAAAGATGGGAGAGGTGCAAGACATATCCCAGCCACAGTGTATATATTTCCATTATTGATGCTAAACCCCAAGTTATTTTAAAGAGGATTGGGGCCTTCAGCTCACCTTCTGCTTTTAATAAAAATAGCATTTTCATAGGAAAAGTAATAACAGCTTCCCTTCATTCCTCCAGATTAGAATTTTGCTGTAGACTTCAGTACTGGAGTAGGCACAAGGTACAAGGTAAGACTTCCTAATGATTGCTTTTATGCCTAGCCATGGCAGTAAAATCATACTCCTTTTATATATCTGTATATATATACATAAAATGCACCTTATACTCTTTAGAGGTTAGAAGAACATTCCATGAGTTATTGATGTGGTGGAGATAGATACAGTACATACACTGTGTATGTGCTCCAGACATGTGAAAGTTGGTGGAAAGACTGTGATGTTCCTCGGGGAGAATTGGATCAGGCTTCATATGATTAAAGAAATTGGTTAAACATTTCTGTCGCTCTAACTCATTGGATGTCAGCAATATAGAAAATGTGATTCTGTGTTTTTCTTTGGTTAAATTTCACTTCTTTATTGGACATCTAACACAAAGCCTCTGAGTACTTTGCAGTTACTGCAAGAGGTGCTTACACCTGAAGAAAAGCTGTCTGATAAAAGACCAGGAGAGACAAACAGTACTGTTGGTGATACAATCCCAGCTTGACAAAAAAAGGGAGGAAAAACTCTCCATGGTAGAGACTTGGAAAAACTAAGAGAAATAACCCCTAGAAAATACTCACAGAAAAATGAATCAGTTGAAATTGATACAACTTGCAAAGCACTCTGAAGGCAACAGTAGGAGATATGGGTGGGAGATTTCCATCAGCATACAGACCCAAAGCCACATCATATGTTCCCTGGGCTTTGCAGAAAAGGATCTTGCTGTGAGGAGTGAGATAAGTCTTATTGCCTGTGACTGTATATACAGGGCATCTAACTTATTGAACTGGCTGCAACTGTGAAAAGGAATTATCTAGATAATCTCAGGAGGTCCCTTCCCACCTCAACTATTCTATATTTCTGTGTTTTATGGCATCTTTACCAAGTCTAAAATTTCTACACTGAGCAGCTGATCCCACAGAATCACAGAATCATCTAGGTTGGAAAGGACCCTGGAGATCATCTCGTCCAACCGTTCGCCTAGCACAGTTCCCACCTACAGCATATCCTTAAACTCCAAATCGACCCGACTCTTGAACACCTCCAGGGATGGGGACTCCACCACCTCCCTGGGCAGCCCATTCCAATGCCTAACAACCCATTCTGGAAAGAAATGCTTCCTAATATCTAGTCTGAACTTTCTCTGGCGCAACTTGAGGCCATTGCCTCTTCTCCTATCACTTCTTACTAGGTTAAGGAGACTCATCCCCAGCTCTCTGCACCCTCCTCTCAGGGAGCTGTAGAGGGCGATGAGGTCTCCCCTCAGCCTCCTCTTCTCCAGACTAAACACCCCCAGTTCCCTCAGCCGCTCCCCGTACGACCTGTGCTCCAGACCCTGCACCAGCTC
>NW_020799095.1:139533333-139560116 GCF_003259725.1 Athene cunicularia | reverse complement strand
CCCTGCTGGCCACGCTAGTGCTGACACAAGCCAGGATGCCATTGGCCTTCTTGGCCACCTGGGCACACTGCTGGCTCCTGTTCAGCCGGCTGTCAATCAGCACCCCCAGGTCCCTCTCTGACTGGCAGCTCTCCAGCCACTCCTCCCCAAGCCTGTAGCGCTGCTGGGGGTTGTTGTGGCCCAAGGGCAGCCCCCGGCATTTGGCCTCATTGAAGCTCATGCAGTTGGCCTCAGCCCCATCCTATTTGGCCTACCTTGAGACAGTGCTACATGGGTCTTGCTGTTAAGATGATTTGCTGCTGGAGAATCACCTAAGCAGGCAACATGGTCTGCTGCTTAGGTGACTGAATGAAGTCCATCTAAGTCAAGTCTCATTTAGGCCTTTCTGCTGTTGAGGCTTGCTTTGCCTGTGTTGCCAAAGACACAGCACCATGGAATAGATGAGGTTGGTAGGGAAATATGGATCCTTGGTCCAACCACCCTGCTTAAAGCAGGGTCAGATGCAGCAGGATGCTCAGGGCTGTATCTAGTTGGGTTTTGGATATCTCCAAGGATGGAGCCTCTCTGGGTGATCTGTTCCAGTGTTTGACCATGTTCACAGTGAAAAAAAGGTGGGATTTTTAAGTTTAAATGGAATTTCTGTATTTCGGTTTGTGTCCATTCCCCCTTGTCCTGTTACTGGGCACTGCTGCTAAGAAAATGGCTCTGTCTTTTTTACTTTCTCCATCAGATATTTATACACATCAGTAAAATCCCCTTGCACCTTCTCTTCTCCTGGTAGAAGTACCAAGATCTGTCTCAGCAGTACTGATCAAAGGGGAAGGATAACCTCCCTTGACATGCTGTCAGTGTTCTGTCCCTTGCAGCCCAGGACACTGTTGGCCACCTTTACTCAAGGGCACATCATTGCTGGCTCACAGAATCATAGAACCATAGAATGATTTGGGTGAGGAGGGACCTTTTAAGATCATGTAGTCCAACCCTCCCTGCCATGAGCAGGAACATCCTTTACTAAATCAGGTTGCTCAAAGCCCCATCCAACCTGATATTGAATACTTCCAATGATGAGGTCAACTTGGTGTCCACCAGGATCCCCAAGGCCTTTTCTGCAAAGCTGCTTTCCAGCCAGCTGACCACCAGAGTGAGATGGTACCTGGGATTATTCCTTCCTGCAGGCAGGACTTTGCATTTCCCTTCGTTGAACCCCATAAGCTTCCTGTCTGCCCAACTCTCCAACCTGTTTAGATCCCTCTGGATGGCAACATGACCTTCTGGGACAACAGCCATTCCTCCCGATTTTGTATCATTCGCAAACTTGCTGAGGGTGCACTCTGTCTCACCATCCCAAAAGGTCAATAAGGAAGATGTTAAAACTCCTACCAAGCTGTGATTGTTTTCCAAAATGATCAGCTTGGAGTCAAACCCCTTAGGACATGCAACCATAATCTTTGACTCTAGGAATCAAATAACACTTCACAGGTTCCTTGACAAAAGTCTCCAGACATCCTTGCAGGGGGACCAGTTGCCTTAGCTCCCCTTAGTATGCTCAGGGTTGACAGTAGGAGCAGTGTCCCCCTCAGAGAAACACACCCACAATGCTAAGTCCACCTTGAGTGACACTGCAAATGGCAAGGCAGAGCGAGCCCAAGCAGGACCCCATGGCCCTGTGATGATTACCAGGAGGGGCAGAGACAGAACTGCACCTCGTGTGTGTCAGAGAGACTGTCTGAGATGTTGCATTTTCAAGCCAGTGTGTTGGAGACAGGCAGCCAGTCACTGGGACACTGAAAGTAGAGGTAGGGAGAGAAGGAGAGAGGCAGAGAGGTGCAGGCTTTTTAGTCCAGAGCTTGATGGAGGTAGATTTGGCGAGCAAGGGGTGGTGATATTTGACTGCTGCTATTTATTTCAGTTGTGAGTTTAGTGAAAATAAGCTTTTGTTTTTAAAAATATGCTTTATAAATAGACTTTTTTTTTTTTTTCCTGAGCACATACTTCACTCTTAATGGTTTCTCATTCTAAGGGAAATGACCCTTTGTGGATCCAAATATTGGCTAAGCACTCAGACCAAAAGGAGAAAAAATGGTTTAAACGGTTAAGGAAAATGAATAGGATGGAGGATGAAACCCTACTGAAAAATAAAACTCTAAATGATAGGTTCTTGCCATAAATCTATTTCCAGATGATTTTCTTCACAGTATCCTTTAGAGACATTAGCAAATGCCAAGGATTTAATCTGTAGTTATTGGACACTGTGTCCTGCTGTCACTTGGCTTGGAAGTCCTCTGCCACACCATCTATATAGGAAGCATGTTATCTGGCACTTTCCTCACCAGCCCTCTGGAATACTGCTCTTGACCAAATAGCAAATCCTGACCCTCTTTCAGTATCAGGTGTCAGACCCACCCAGCAAGGGGGATACCTATGTGTGCTGTGATGATGTGTTTGGAGAGTTACCACTCCTGTGCAGAACTGGCTCAGTTTGTGTAACCCTGGGCTGCTGTGTTAGCTTATGGCCTCTGTGAATCTTGGGTCTTGTCAGTTGTAACTGCTGTGCTTAATACTAAGGGGCCATGAAATGTAAGGTGATTTCAGCAAAAGCCATGTGGGGATGGAATAATGTTGGAACTGAGAGTCAGTTTTGTTCTGACTTGTGTGCAGAATTGTCAGTGTAAGCCCCAGCATGAGCACTTGGCAGGGAAATTGTACAAAAATGACTTGCCAGAGACTTGCAGTTTATGCTTGTATACATTTCTGTGGTGAAATTTCACACCTGCTAGCCAAGCTGACTTGTATGCAGCACTTCATCGAGAAGACGCCTTGCAGAGGCATGCCTGTAGCCTTCCTGAGACGCCTGTGCCAGAGCTTTTGCTATAGGCATCCCAATTCTGCTTTTCATTCTGGGACACTCGGTGCCTTGGAGCATCACAGAGTCAAAGAGATCATCAAAAATGTTTTTGGCATTCCAGAGTGATGTGATATTGCATGGGTTTACAACATATAAGCACTGAGCCTTAGAGCAGAAAAATCATAATGAAACTCCTTGTGGAAATGCACTTCTCTAGGCCTCTTTTCCTCTCATAGCTTCTGATTAAACTAGAGAGGGAGATGCTTTGGAAAAGCCAGAGTATATTAATGAATAGATTTGCATGCTTAATTTCTGTCCTTAATAATAAACATTTTTCCCTGAAATGCCTAAAGGTTGACAGCACAATGGGAATTTTGCTCAACTAAAAATCTCAGAAGGATTGCTACTGAGGTCATCACTGAATATTCTGCAACAGAGCAACAAGGTGCCAGGGGATACAGTGCGGCACACTCTATGGAGAGAGCTCCTTCTCATGCCCGTGAGGTCCTGCAGCTGTCAGAGAGCATGCAGACATCCTCCAAGATAGTCCTTTGGGATTTCATGGTCTGCTTCCTAGTGAGTCAACAAATAGAGTCCATCCACAGAGCAACAGGACAGGCATGAGCTCTGTGTATAGAACAACATGTTTATTAATGGAGAAAAGTGAATAAATAGCTTGTGTCTTGCTTGACAGTGCAGGACTACTCACAGCAAGTCTTACAATTCTCTCCAGGTAGCCTCTGAGGTGGGTTCTTGCTTGCCTTGAAAGAACTGTTCCCCGTAATGGCTGTCTGCAGATACATCCCACACATTGTGATGTAATTCTCTGCCAGTGAATTCTACAAGAAATTGAGGGAAGAATTTGCCTCATATAATACTGGTTTCAGCTCCAGGTCTTTCAGTATTGCTCAAAAACATATGTATCTCAAAAGCTAGACCAGATGCCAACAGGGAGAGTGAACTAGGGTATTTCCTATTAAGCTGCACCTCAGCATCACTGCTGGGTGTGGGGACAATTGCCCTGGATGTAGCAATGTATGGACAGTCCTTGCTTGCAAGCAGGGCTGTGATGCACTACGGTGAGCATAGAGCCCTGTGCTGTTGGAACTCCTCTTGAGAGTGAAATACTGCACAGGACTGTTCAAGTTAGGAATAGAAAGGGAAGCACAAGTAGCAGCAATTGCCTTTTAGTCATTTGGTATGTGCTTCCTCATCTCTTGGAGCCTTTTCCAGTGGATTTTGTCACACTGTACCTTTAAAATGAAATGGAAATTAGCTCTAAGCACAGCAGTGTCTCCTGGCCATGCACTGGGACACCTTATCTGCCCTCTCACTCTGAATCCAGTCAAGAAACTCCAGTTTGGGTGCTGAGCACCCATATTTAGGTAAGGCAACATGCACAGCAGTCATTAATTCAGGCCTTTGAGGAGCTGGCCCTTCATGACTTAAAAAAGCAATGAGATTTTTAGGCTTTCACATCACATACATGGCTGTAAAAATATGTCCCAAATTTAACTCACATGGCATGTTGCTACTTCTGATGCACTACATTTTCTTGGTAAAGTTTTCTGGTCCTCTGTGGATAAAACCTGTGAAGAACTACTTGAAAGATGAACTACAGTCTGCTCTCCTAGTTGCAGTGTAGCTTTCTTCCAACATCCCAGAAAAAAGCAGCTGTAAATCTCAGGCTGAGTGTCATATGAGGTAAGAGACTCTAGCTGACATAATTTCTTTCTTAGAAACTTTGAGTGCTGGAAGTCTTTAAACTTCGGCACTTTGCCAAAATCCACAATCTCCACCACAAAATTAGAAGATATCTAAAAAAGAAGTCCCTTTCCAGGAATGACACAAACAGAAATGAATACAGTGAAAGGAAAAAAATCTCCCACTGTTCAGGATAGATTAGACAGAATATATCCCTTTTAACTTAAAGGGCACTGGGGATTTGGCCATACATTTCAGTGAGTCTTAGAGAAATTATTATTTTCCAATTACAACTCTCAGACCTGAGTTCTGCTATTCCCACAACTGATTATTTCCCAGAAGTAACATTTGTCATATTTCAGTTTGGTTTCCTTGATACTGAAGTAGCTGAAACCAGGAGTCTGAAAAGAAGAAAAAACTAAGACACCTAGATTTGAAGAAAATCTTTTTCCCTTTTCTGCACTTACCAAAATTTAATAATTTACCAAAACTGCTCATAAACACAACATTTTCTACCCAGGCAAATTCCAGCAAGGGTGACTATCATTCTGTTTGGTTGAATTTTAAAGTATCCTTTTAGGCCACTTAGCAGAAAAGAATTTGCTGCTGCAAAAAACATGGTACAGCTTCAGTTCAGTTCACATTTCCAGTTCATTTGTTCATAGTTCTCAAAGTGATGAGCTGTTTTTCTTTTCTTTGGTGAAGTTTATTATACTGTGGGCAAAACATCAAAGGGGAGAGCTGGACTGAGCGGTAGAGTAAGCCACAAGGGACACACTATTACACTGGAACAGTCAATATTTTTCAAATGCTAAAGATAGGAAATATTTTAAATCCTTTTTTCCCTTTTCTGCCGGATGTGCTGCTCAGTACACCTTGCCCGCATCCGTGGAGAGAGCTGCCGGCTCCCTTCATGACAGGTACCGTCCGTGGGGCCAGCAGGCCAGGATGGGGCATGGAGCAGCAGCCAGGGTGGGGATGTCCAAAATTGCTGTCGGAAGTGGGCTCACCCGAGACTGCATCTGGGGACAGATCTCAGCACGCTGTGTGCTGTGAGAAGAGTGGAAAACTCATCCAGGCTGATGGTGACTACAGGCTCTAGTAATGATATCATAGCCCAAGAATTTGACCGTGTTCTACACCTATTAAAATTTTAACCTGTAACCTGTCAGGGATATTCTCTGGCTGTTTGGTAATGGAAGACAAGGGCACGATGGGAAAATGATCACCTGAAGTGTATTGATGGCTGTTGCCATGTGAATGTAACACCCCCTTATTCACTATGGTACAACTTCAGCATGTGTGTGTGTGAGCCATTGCAGCCTTGATGAGAGTGTGCTTTTTAAGGATCTCTTTTGACAGTGGGACATGGGTGAATGGAGGACAAAACCATCAGTCACTCAGGGAAGAGCTTTTATCATGAGTGTTGTATCAAAAGGTAAAAAGATTTTTCCTTAGACCTTGTTTTTAGTGAAATTCTTCCTCCTCTAGCTACAAGCTTTGTTTATGTGTGTTACCAGCACAATAGCATGAGCTAGAAGGTCACTTGTCTCCCTTTGGATTTACATGACATTATTGCTAAAGCCAGCAGGCTGGAAAATGGAAAGCTTTCCAGGTCTGCCTTGTCTCCTGTTAAAGACAATCCAGGAAGCTGTGCAGCCTCTGTCCTGAATACCCAGAGTTATACTGAATTCCATGGCTACTTGCTACCCTTTAATGCATATTCAAATAAAAGATACTCTCTGAAGGAAGTGTGTTATTGTGAATCTCTCTGAAACACTGGTGCTGCAAGTCTGTTCCCTCCACCAGCCCTCATATGCTCTAATCATCAGAGTTGTCCATCATCATAGTGGATGCTGGGTAAATAAACACAAAGCATAATGGTTAAAAAAGAATATTAGTTAAAAGATGAGGTTGGATGCTCAGCTGATGTGAACTGGCACAGCTGGGCAAAACAAGAGAGCTGCCCCACAGCAGTAGGAGGAGAGGTCCTCAGCATCAGACCTCCAGGAAAGCGGTACGTACCCTCAGGGAAGGGGGCCAGCTTTGAAAGTGGCAAATACTTCTCTCACAAAGACAGTCTGAAAAGCAAACCGCATTCTCATTTACTTCAAGAAAATGCCACTTAGATTGTAATTGAGAAAATCTCATCATAACATTTTTCAGTGATGAGCATACAGCTGAAATTTTGTCCAGAAAAGGCAGTATTCCTTTGGTGTCAAGGGCATTTCTTTGGTGTGAAGGGCAGGAAGCATTTGCCTATCATTAAGGAAACACAACACTTTCCTTTGACAGACTTTTTCAATTGCTTATGATTTGCCAGATTTTAAACCAACTAGATTGAAATTCTCTATGCTGGTTGCTTATTTTCTGCTAAAACTGTCTGGGAAAGGTTTCATCAGAAGTCATTCAATCCTTTCTAAAAGATCAACTGGGAAAAACTGCTTTGCCTATAGTGAAAAAATAATGCTGTACTACTAAGCAGCTGCTTGTTTTGCAAAGGAAAGGCAGGTACCTGACCACCTTCAAGGTCCCTCACTCAACAGTGAGCACTGGCAGCATGCCAAGCAGTAGAGTGTAACTCCTCGGTTACCTGGAGTCCTACAGCCCTCCTCAAGTCATATGGAGGACTACATCCCCGTCTTGCATCTAACGCAAGTGATGAGTCGGTTAAGGCTTGTCACGGCTGACAACAGTAAAGATTAAAAAATTATATGAGGACTGTGAGAAGAGCCAGGGATGAAACATGAGCAAGGCATGCTGGGACTGAAAACACTACACAGAGGAAACTGGGACTGTATTAAAAAAAAAAAGAAAATAGATGGAGCAGAGGGCATGGCTGAACCAGGATGCTATGGGAGACTGTGAAGGGAATTAGACTGTGAAAACTGCAAGTGGGATGAGGAAGTGTGTGTGTGTGTGTCTGTGTGTCTGCATGCTTGAGCATGTGCATAAAGGCAGCCCAGCCCTCACAGAATTGCCGAACAACAGGTAATGAAAAGAACAGGACAGAAAGTATCTCTGAGATAACAAGAAATTGTTGTGAATCTTATTTTTCAATAACTTTGTACATATACTTAGTTTTGACAATTACCTTTCAGCTTGTCACTGCTGAAAAATGTGTTTAAGGGAAGTCTGAAGAGCAGTACTAAAGGGTAAGGTAAACTTTATAAAAGCATGACCTGATTTTACCTCTTGTCCTTCCATTGCCTTGTGAAGGACCAGGAACCAACAGTGTTATTCATTTATATCAAATCAAGCAGCTCTGTTTATGCTAGGACATACAAGTTGTACCTTCTAAAAATCTTGATTTTAAGTTATCAGCTGGCCTGAGGATGAATTCAGCCTTTCAGTGACATAGCAAGGAGTGTGTGCAGGTGAGGCTGTATCCCACAGGGGAACGTTGACATTTGGAAGAAATCACAAATTGCATAAAAGAGATGGCCCGTAGGTCACACCAGTGAGTCGTCGTCTACCCCACTGCTCTGTTTCCAATGGTAGCAAGAGAAGATGCTTTTCAGAAGAACATGTAGGGCTGCCCTAGTATCCACAACTGTTGGATTAGGGATACTAGAGGGTAAATTCCTGCCTCATCTTTTTTGCATGAAGACCTGTTAATTTGTCTAATACCGTTTTGAACATGCTATCTGCCTCCACAAGCTCCTGTGTGACAAGTTCCAGAGGCTCACTACCCACTGTGTAAGCAAGTACTTTCTTTTATCTCTTAAACTGATTTTTTGCTAGTTGTCTCAAGCGTCCCCTAGACCCCATACTAGGTTCTCGTTTGGTTTAACCAGCTAGTTCATCATTTTGTAAATCATGATTACATCACCCCATCATCTCCTTCACTTCAGAGCAGAGTCCCAGTATTTGTAAGGCAGCAGCTTCCATACCTCAACCATTTTTGCTGCCCTTTAACTCTACAAGAACGCACCATTTTTTTATGTAGCAGCAACATTACACCCTCTGTCCTGTTCCTAATAACCTTCTTACAAGTTCCAACATTTTATTGGATTTTGTTTGCCATTGCATACTGAACTGATGATTTCAGAGAACCATCAGCAATGGCTCAGAAATCTCTTTCCTAAGATGTAACTCTCAGTTCCAAGTCTGATAGAGATAATTTTTTCCTAGATGCATTGCCCTGGGTTTATCTACATTAAAGTTCATCTGCCACCTTTGAGCCAACTCAGTTTGGTGAAGTCTTCATGGCCTGCACAGAACTTGACTGCCTGAAAGAACTTCGTATCCTCTGCTAACTCTGCAATGGCAGTGACTCTATGGTGAGCTGGTTCAGCTGCCATTTTAAATGAGGTGACTTGGTTAACTTTTATAACTGCCTAGGAAAAAGAAATCCCTGAAAATCCTCTCAAGGTTTGAAGGCTATTTTCCACTTCTCTAACCTAATGGAGCTTCACAGATTTCAATCACAAGTAATTTATAGAGGTCAATAAAGCCAACTGTGTCCTGTAAGGATAAGAGTGAAGGATATGGTCTCCAGATGCCTCTAAGCTCCTCAGAAAAGGGACTCTGCTTTATATTAATGTTAATTGATAAATATGAAATCTGTAATATAACCATAGTGACAGAAGTATGAAGTAGTGTATGGCACTAAGTTGTTGCTATGCCTGCTTATAATAAAAAGATGAAAATATAAGTGCCATCTTTTCAGATGAATCATATAAGTTATAATGAGCATTCCTAATTGCACTCCTGGGAGCTTTGCTTATTTAGAAATTAGGGTACGTAGAAGTCCTGAAGCATGACTGGTAGAAGATGTCCCTAAAGCAGGAGTGTGCAGACAGTGAAGGGCTTCCTGTGGTTGTATCTCCATCTACTGGTACTAATTGACCTGATCTCTGCCTTTTAGTTACGGGCTACAAGTAACTTGTTCTCTTTGGGGGTCTTCTTTAATGAAAAAATTATGGTATATAGGAAGGAGGTAAATTCACCATGAATCTCTTTTCCTGATATCCTTTCAGCCAGCAGAGGTACTCATATCTCTGAGAGACCCCTATAACTTGGTAATATTGTAGCAGTTCTTCATCTTACAATTTTTATGTTATGTTGCACCTCATATAACCCGTCCAACATTGCCAACCCTAAACCATTCACAACCCATGAGTCAGGTTCCCCAAAATAATGAGATTCTGAAAGTGCTGGATTTTTATCTTGGAGTCTTCACACTTTCTAAGTCTGCCATGGCCACAAAGGCTATTTTTCACTTAATGGCAGCAGCTGTTCCAGCAGTAACTTATCCCAGCAGCAGGATCCTTAAGAGAAAAAGCAAATGACACAAGGCCAAGGAATTTGTAATACCGTTTGTTTCAAAGGTCAGCTCCATTTAGTGCTGAGGGAAAATTCTGTTCTTACTTCCATTAGTGAAATTCCTTGCTGGCAACTAGATCTCAAAGAGGTTGCATTTATATAACTAAAAGAAAAAAAATGGCCTCTTGTTCATCATGAAATTTCTCTCCAAGGTAGCTCTGTCATCTTCTATGAACATTTGCTCCAGGTAAGACTCAGGCTTGTTGTTTGACAATTTCATTATTGGATATATTTACTTTTTATTGTAGGTCTGGGACTGAACCTTGGACTTGCTGTCACGGCTGTGGGTAGGTTAGGCATGTCTTAGATGACACATCTGTCCAAGTCCTCCTCCTTTCTGTTGCCCAGCTTGTCCTGGGCCCATGGCAACTGGAGCCAGGGAATGGAGAGGAAGAGGAGAACTACTACTGCCCTTCTTCCAACTCTTAGAGCTGGTACCAAGTTGGGAAGTGGACCTGGGAAGTGGAGAACATTTCCCCTTCTCCTTTGCTCATGGAATTTTGGGTTAAAGCATCTGGTAATGCTTCACATGACTCTTCTTCCAACAGCCCAAGGCTCAAAGCTGGCCCTGCAGGTTCCCCCCAGGGCTTCAGATCCCAGGCCAAGGTACGTACAGTTTGAAAAACAGGTATACTAAGGAGTCAAGTGCTGGATTCAATGCTAGATTTTATACAGGGGACAAATGTAGCCAAGTAGTAAGGTCTTCATCTCCTTTTCTAATCAGCAGGCCTCCCACTCCATTTCACCATTTGCCATAATTTCATGCGTTAACTTGGTGGAACCACCCTGAGACCACCTGTGCCCTTCAGTGCAACTGAACAGTGAATCATACCCCAGTACACCACATTGGTTTCTGGGTTGTTCAGCCTGTCCAGATCATGCTGCAGCTCCCTGCTTTCTTTCTAAAACCAGGGAAGAGGCAGGGAGGAGAGAAGTTGCTTGTTTAGGTCATACTGTGGCATAGAACTATGATCTAGCTGGGGTGTTCACCTCAACCCATGAGTCTGGAAATACTTCCAGGTCATGCAGTTTGAGGATAGTAAGAACTATGGTATCATTAATTACATTATTGATTTACGCTAAAGTATGTTTTACACTTGAAAAGTAATCACAAAGAAAAATGGCTATGGTCCTTCTGTGGGACAAAAAAGAGGCAGCAAAGTGTTTATAGAAACAAAACACTTTTTGCCTCATTAGTTTTTTCTGGCAAAGCTTATTAAACCTAAGACACCACCTGTAACAAAGTAGTTTAAAAGCCAATCATTCACGGGCACTGTGAGTAGAACTGCCCAAGCCTGTAATCAGATCGCTAGGGAGCCGCAGCACCTTTGTACAGGGCAACGGGGCTGTGTGAGGTCCTGGCTCTGCAGCAGCAGGAGTGCAGAAGGACCCTTTTCTCTGCAAGAAAACCCCTGGGCTTGTTTTGATCTGGTGTTCATTGTGCCACACCACTGGTCGAGTGACATAGGCCACACCTTACTGAGATGACCAGGAAAAAGTGTTTGGATGAGATTAAAATCTCCAGTAAATCTTTTAAGATTACTAGTCATGCTGCAACCATGTATGGATCCACAGGGGTCAGTCTTTGCACAACAGCCTCTCTGGACCCAGGCACAAGAAGTCTGACACTGGATGTACTGGACATAAGCATATGAATATTTTGTCTGCAATCTCCAGAACCCTTATAGATATTTGCAATAATCCCACAGCAAGAAAGGTGTTAAAACCACACCTAGACATAACCTGATTTGATCATTGTGATCCCTTGAAAAGTAGCTTGACAAGTTAGTTGCCAAAACTGAGCTCAGGTTTCTGAACTGAAAGGTGCTGTGTCCTGGCAGGCTTAATGCAGGTAATACTCTGCTGATGCCAAGAATTTAGGGCTCAAATATGTTGTATAGGAGGAAGCAGCTGAAAGCTGCAGATTCCTGAGGACCTGTTTCCTCTCTTAAGATGCAGGAGGTAGGTCAACACCTCAAACAGGAACTCTATGTAGATATTTACAATTGGATAATCAAAATTCAAGGTCAGAACACCCAGAAACTACAGTGTTTGATCTAGGAATGCCACTTTAGCACATTAAACCTCCCTTTGACTCATAATCCTTCACAGTCATTCTACCTTTTAACCCCATGTAACTAATTGCCAGAGTAGTACCACCATGACAGAGCCAGAAGTGGGACAGGTCACATACAATCCATGCTATCCTGCTTCCTTCCTGCCCACGGCGGGCAGCAGCGGAGGCTGCAGGGCAGGGCACTGACCTCTCACTTGAGACACCAAGTTTCCTTTTCCTGCTCCACCACAGATTTCCCATGCGAGGCCTTTGGCAAACAAGTTGCTTAGTGTCTCTGTGTCTGAGTTTCCCACCTGTGAAATGAGAATAACACTCCTCCTTCCAGAAGCACCTTGAGGACAAATACAGTAAATTCTGAGCTGCTCAAGTTACAAAGGAGTTTAGACAAGCACCATCATGGACCAAAAAATAATGTAACCCAGTTGGAGAGAGGGGACCAGTCATGCTGAACTCAAAAAAAAAAAAATCAAATAATTTCCATTGCTGTTTACTGATTTTAATACATCAGATTTGCTTCTGATTTTTTTCTTTATGTCTCAACAAAGACCAATGTGTCATGATCACTTGTGCAAAATACAGCTGAGAAAGAAATACAACATGATCTCACTTCCAAGTTTTTCTTTTTAAAAGATTGAAAAGAGAGATGTCCTATTTGCGTCTCAGTTTGAGAACTCATGCATCACTGTTATCCCCAGACAAGACCTGGGAAGCCTTTCCATGCAACCGGACAGCCTGGCAATGGAGCGTGAAATGCATCAGGACACTAGAGTTCAGACACCAATTCCACAGTACGTAGATAAAAACGGAACAAATAAGCTATCAGTGTTTTAAGCTCTCTTAAGATTTTTTCAAATTCAGATGGAAAAACGATGGATGCCAATATTTTTTAAAGTTATAAAGCAAATGCAAAAATACAATGATTAGAGGAAGTGCAACAGAAGTCAGCACTGTCATCTCGTTTTGGAAGCTAAACAGAGAGAAGACACTGGTCTAGCAATTTTCCAGTGTTTTTTCTTTAACTTTCTATGAAGGGCATAGATTTGTGTGATCACTGGTTCTGCCTCTCTCACCTTTTACAGCTGTGTTTTAATGCAGCATTTTAGAGCAACATAACTTTATCCACATCAGGAGTTATAACCAATGTACAGAGCCAGAGAAATGAGAATCTGAATAGACTGATCCTGGACATAACAATAATCGCTTTGGGTTAATCCAGGCACTCAGTAAGACAGAAGCAGAATCAGGACTTCTGTGAAGCACTTACTGTGCATATTTTCTGAGCAAGTTCTAACAAAGTTTTAGATTTCCAAAATGCACACTTTCATTGCTCTTTAGAAATAAGCACCAAACTGTTGCTTGTCTCTGCACCCTTTGAAGGAAAGTCTCCTTCAAGAGAGCTTATTTACCAGCAGGTACTACACACTGGTATCTAAAATACCATGAATTATTTTCTGATTCTAAGAGTAGGTATCTTAGATACTCCTTCACTGCAGCTTCACATCAAATAGAGATGTTTGATGAAAACACGATTTGGTATCTCATTCCTTTCACCTTGAATTCATTGAAATAAATTACCTCCCTATGTCCTCCCCTACTCCTTCCATTCTTTGGAGAGGTCCAAGTTTGTCTTCTCCAAGGTCATAGGCTTGGCAGAATTTTTGTACAGGGAAGTGTGATTTATTAGAACCAGCTCGCATATATCAGCTATAATACCAATCACAAGGATTACGTGTTATTCCCATATCGGTATTTGCATACAGACATCCCAGCACGCACATACCACTTCTGAGTCACACCTATTCTTTTAGCTCCCTGTATGAAATAATACAAAATGAACTACTGGGTTTTTTTCATTTTTGAAAGAATGTAACTGCTTGTTCTGGTGTGAACTTCCTTAGATCTTCCTCAAAGTACAGCAAAACTCCTTGTATAGATTCTTTCACTCCTTTTTAGCTATGAAAGCTGCTCTTCATTACTGTAGTTTTTACCTTTACCTCTTCTCTGCCGTTTGTTTGTCTTTGATACTTAAGAGGGAAAGTTCAACCTTTCCTCACTATACAAACAGTTTCCATGCTACCCTATCCACACTCTGCTATCTGGACTTCTACAAGTAGCTTAAGAGACTTGAATAGCACCCATCAGTCATGATCTTTACACCTCGGCTTTGAACTCAGAGGTTAGATGCAAATGCCAACTAAACTTGGACAGTTTTTTAATTGACACCACATGTGGGATTCATACTCTTAGGTTTAAATAGGCAAAAAGTTAAGATCTTTCCCTCATCATCCTAGTTGGCCACAGAGACTGTGGCTGCGGCGTGCACAGTCTGTGGTGTGACGTGCACATCCAGGTTGCCGGATGAAGCAGAAACCACACCAAAGATCAGCGTCCATCTGTAATATTGTAGCCGACCTTACTCTTCTCCTCACTAATACTGAGGCTTTGTCATGTGGCAAACTGCTATACAAAACTAGCACCAATGTAACTGTGTTTTCTCAAGAAATCTTAGCCTTAATTTTATATTACAATTTTATATGTCAGCTCATATTGCAAAGTAGTTTTTTGATAGTTTCCAAAGACAAAATTAATAACCAGGCTAATGCCATAAATATAAGTAACTTTAATGCTGCTTAGCATAAGTCTTTGTTATATACCTTCATCCGTATACTCCAGTGTAAATATATTTTATACAATATGAAGTATTTTTAAAGTATATGGCTCTAGATAAAATGTTCACAAAACAAGTTTCAATGCAAGTAGAGAATTAGAAAAAAAAAAAAATCAGCCAGAGTACAAAATCTTTGGAAGATAAAAATTTCAGAAAACAAGATACATGAAAACATCCCATTGCAGTAATTCAGGACGACCGAGTGGTTCCAGTAGTCAGAAGGGCTGCCACTCACTGCTATGTCATCCCTAAGAACCTGTCCTGGGCCAGCAGGGACTGCAGGGCACGACTAAGGGTGGCTGGCTCTCAGAGATCTTTGTACCTGACAAGTTTGATAAAATAACCTTCATAGCAGACACCCCTGTTGGCTCAAGGAGAATGAGTAGGCCCGGGAATGAAGAAAGTCCTGTCTTCCCTTACCCAACCACTACTGGTCTCTGCAGAATATTCAGGTGCACTGGCAAGATGTGGTGAGCAAGCTGTTTTATGAATGACAGGAAGCCTTTATTCTCCCAGGTTATCAATTTGGCACTATTCACAAGAGCAAAAATTATTTACTAGCACTGCAAAAAAAATGTTTCACCATCTGCAAAACAGCATGAGTGTTAGGGGCAGAGCGCAATGTTGTAGTTTAGTTTTGTTAAATTAATTTTCTATATATAATATTGCATGTAATTATACAACAGGGATATTCAAAAGAGGCTCAATTAAACTTCATGCCAAAAGCAAACTCCATAGTGGGTGGACTGCTTTGCATTCCACTGCTTTCAGTAAGATGTTGCATAGGCATCTGTCCAAATAAAAACACCTTTACAACACTGCAGGTTTAGAATGCAACAAGTAATACACTGCAAGAATTGAGGTCAGACATTATTCACCATTTGGTAACATTCCATTCAAATGATATTGACTCACATAATAAGTAACAAATGCAGCACTTTAAGTAACAAAACAAAGCTGTACTCAAACGAAGTAAAACAGTGCAAATATTCCTGTTAAACAAAAATATACCATGTATATACACACACAACACAAATGCACTGTTTTGTTTTGCAGTATAAATAGATTTGATTAAGCTAAATTCCTAAAACTAACGAACTACTGACTGACAGTCCCAAACAGTTTCCATCTACTAAGGAATACAGTAAGCTTTAAGGATCAGATGACCATTAGCTGCAGATAGATATAAAAAGAGTATAAAAAGATTTAACTGGATGGATATTTAAAATATTTTCTCTGTACATCAAAGTTAATAATATACATACTAGGTTGGTATCACAAAGTCAGCTTGGGCTCTGATCATACAAGGAGCAGCACACAGGTAACCCATGACTCCACAAGGAGCCTTGAAGCTCTACCTGTGTGGAATGCACTGTAATGCTGCAAAACAGTGAAGGCCCACTCCCAGGACTTAACAAGGGGAGAGCTTTTTAGCTGCCTATGCAGTTAACATGTTGGTTTAGTTTCCATTTTCTTCCTCTTCTGATTTAGTGCTAGAATTCTGTTATCTGCTGACACATCTGTTTATCCCTGAACTCTATAATACCATACAATGAGTATGCTTCTGAAGAGTACACAGTAAAAGTAAAAATTAGAAAGGGCAGAGATGGAAACTTCCGTTAAGGAAATCCTGATTAGGGGTTATTTGCATTTCAGCACTTTAAAACAGATTTTAAGCAAAAAAAAGTCTTCTTGGAATTACAGTAAAGCATACAAACAGTACTTAATTTGATCTGAAGTAGAACACTCCGGCATTAACCTTCTCTTCAACTGCTATAGCCTCCATCTCCTTAAAGCCAGGGCTGTGCTGCAACCATAACAAACAGCTGTTGCAAAGGCAAAAATCTAGAGGAATAGGGAAGAAAAGAAGAAAAAAGAAAAAAATTGAATCACACATTGTATTGTTCTATTTTTTATTTCTGTTCTAAATGAATACAGGAACACAAATGATTCAAAAATCACCCTCCCCAGCCAAAATACTTAAGGTAGATTTGGGATCCCCTGAAGTTTTCTCATGAACCTCTCCATTATAACCCCATGTTACTGCTTTTAATTTACTTTCTTGCTTCACAACACACTCTGAAATAGATTATGAAACAGAATGTCTGCATAAGTTATGGTACAAAGTAATCATGTGTATGTATGCTACATATTTCAGTTTTCTCTTACCTAGACTGATCAAACACTAATCTCAGATTTGTTTCCAAGTGAATGCCTTTACCAGCCAACACCTAAGAAGATATCCCTCTAAACAGGAGAACACTTTTTACTTGCAGAAATATAGAAACACCTTCAAAACCAGCCTCCTTGACCAAGAAACCAACCATTAGAACAATTGCCTGAGAAATGCTGGGAAGTTACTACTGCTCAAGAACTGAATTTAATAGATTTGAACTGAAGGTCACACCACAGCAAACTTGACTATATAATGTAAACCAGAAGGAAGAAATTAAAAACTGTATTGCTGAGAAAAAGTTTCCTGTATTGTCCGGTGCTAACGATAGATTCTGTCTCTTAGAACATACTAATTCAATCATGTTGTAATAACTTATCCCTTGCTTTCAATCCAAGTGTTAACGTGACAAAAGTTTTGAACAGATGCTATACCATAGAACTATCACCAATACAAAATGAACATAGATATTTTTAATCACAGTATACAAAATAATTTCAAAAACCAAAATGTTAACCTTTTATCTTTTTCCATCTAGATCACAGGACTGTTTTAATGAAGTGTTTCAAAGGATTACAATTTTTTTATTTATGTCCTGACTTTCAAACTACGTACTTTTAGAAAAAATGCAAAGACACTAAATACTACAGTTATCCAATTCACCATTTCCCAGCTTCTCTTAATTAAAAATACTAAGGCAAGTTACAAAAGACTCTTGACAGGGATTTAAGGGCCTTCAAGAACTGTATTCTCCCTTGGAAAAATAGTATGGTAAGGGGAAAGGGTCTCTTGGAGTCCCCAGTAAATGACAGAAGTGACCATATATTCAGTGGGATCTGAACACACTGAACAGGGATTGAAGAGCTACACTTAGGGGTAGAATTTGAGATACTTGCTTGGTATAAAGCTCTTCCTTAGTTCAGGCACAGCTATGAGACACCACCTCTGTCCTTGTGCCATTGTCCTCGTTTCAGATGGAACAAAGTTAATATTCTCCCTAGTAGCTGGTACAGTGCTGTGTTTTGGATTTGGGATGAGAATAATGTTGAGAAAACAATGATATTTTAGTTGTTGCTAAGCAGAGTTTTTGATAAGCCAAGGACTTTTCAGCTTCTCACACTGCCCTGCCAATGGAGGCTGGGAGGGGACACAGCCAGGACAGTCGACTTCAACTGGCCAAAGGGATATTCCATACCATATGATGTCATGCCCAGTATATAAATGGAAGGAGTTGGCTGGGGGACTCCGTGGCTTGGGGATTGGCTTGGCATCAGTCAGCAGGTGGCAAGCAACTGCATTGTGTGTCACCTGTTTAGTATATTCTATTATTATTATTTTCCCTCCCTTTTCTGTCCTATTAAACTGTCTTTATCTCAATCCATGGCTTTTACTTTTTTTTCTCCCCCAATTCTCTCCCCCATCCCACAGGGTGGAAGGAGGGGAGTGAGTGAGCTTGCTGTCTGGTGTTAAACCACAACAGCCACATGGCCACAGAGGGATCAGGTGTGCTCCAGCGTGTTACTGGTAAGTGGGTAAAGGTGAGGCACTCCGGACTTGGAGACCAACATGCCCACCTCACCCCTCCAGAGACTGGCTTGCCAAAGCAAAAGGCCTTCACTTTTTATTCTCCTCTTGCAAAAAAGAACCTTACACCTCATGTTCATTGTGCCCAGAGAAATTGTGGCTGCCCCCTCCCTGGCAGTGTTCAAGGCCAGGTTGGACGGGGCTTTTGAGCAACCCGGTCTAGTGGAAGGTGTCCCCGCCCATGGCAGGAGGGTTGGAACTAGATGGTCTTTAAAGTCTCATCCAACCCAAACTATTCTATGATTCTATGATCTGTCTTTATTTTAAGATGAAATGAACGTGTTTACTGTGAAAAATTTATGATGTATTTAGTTTTAAGAAGAACAGATACCCATAGAGGGTTTTAGGACCTTAATAAATATATACAGGTCTCTGAAGTATGCAAGACCCTCTGAATGGTAAAAAAAGAATAAAAGCAATCGTTCCAGTTCTTTAAGTTAAGCCTAAGGGCACACCTCTACTTGCCCTTCAGGATTCCAGCCAGGCAGAAAGCTAGAGCCTGGTATATTTTCGGACTCAGCTACACACACCCACATTACCAGATACAGTGATTCAGTGATGATGCAACTACAGTGAGAATTGTGCAGTCTGAGCTCAGGCTATCAATAAAAGCACTCTAATCCTTGCCATAAGAGACAGCACAGTCCTTACAGATAACTTTTAGGACTGATGTAGTAAATACATATCCGGATCTTCACAAGGAGCTAGTCCAAGGCGTGTTCATGTTGGCATGTTCAGGACTATCTAAACAGTATAAAAAAAGCAACTGAAAATTTGAGCACATGAAATTCACATCTGATGCTTTGATGAAGGCTCAGTTGTTATCTTTTTATTCTATTTTAATAACCAACACTGCTTTTACAAAATATCTCTTCTAAAAATTATAAGCTGTAGCGATCATATATTTAAGACACTACAGTAAGAGTAGCAACTGATCATCTATCACATCAGCTTTAGCTTATTCCAATATTTTTTGCATGTCACTATTAGACACTATTTGCTGCTCTCAAAGACAAGCCTTTCTCTCACTGCTCTTCTGTCTATTCCAGCTTGCTATTACGTTCTCAAGCTGAATGGTTGGCTACAAGGGCTTACAACAGACTTCTGTTCCCCAGATACAAATATATGAAATACATACCGAGGCTGCTATGCTTATGTTATATTCATGATCAGCTAGAATCTTCTCTTGTGTAGTGGAATTGAATTTGCGGGGAAGGTGATGCAGAGATGTAGTTGCTGCTTGCAGTAGAAAAGCTCCAAAATAAAAGACAAAAGTAGCCCCGTGGAAAAGAAAATCCTGAAAAGCAAATAACAGAATCAGTCTGGGCTGCAATACATACCTAATTCTTCTAGTCTCAGTACAAGTGAAACCCAACACTGAAACATGAAATGAGCACTGATAACAGTAACGTTAGATAAGCAGTGTTAAATCCATCCCAGAGCTTAACCTGGATGTGTTTTCACAGCCGCTTGCAATCATAAGCAACTAACATAATTAGTGATAAATGGCAATTCTCCCTCTCCCCAAACCCTACATTCTTCCAAATTAAGAGGCATGTGCTCATCTACATGTACATACACTGACTTTTTAGATCACTTTAAAGCTATTAAAGCTTACAAAACTCTCCCTTCATAATACAGCTTAGATAAATGGGACATACAGGCCACCATTACCACAATTTAAGCAGTATAACACAAGTTTGCAGTCCCCCAAATCCCTTCTCAGCTATAACCCAAGTTCCCGAAGTCCCCCTCCATGGTTAAATTTTGCTTCTGTAAATGCCCAGAAACACCTCAGCCTTGACATAGCTGGAGTTTACCTCCTGATACAATCAGAAACCAAGACCTGAGGCATTTCCTCAACTCACTCTGTCTTGGCTCTACCAAAAATACAGTAAATTGGAAGTACTTCATGATACTGTGCAATAAAATGCCGAAGACTTGAGAGGGCAGGAGTTAGGATTTACTTTAAATATGCTTTTTTTCCTGGCCTTCTTTAGGCAATCCCCTCCTCTGTGGTGAATGCTAGCTGAATACAAGGTTTAAACATCTCACTCTCATTTCTGGATTCCATTACTAGAGCACATGAAAAGGCAGCTCTGGTGCCTAAATCTCTTTGCGGGTTATATTTCAGAGTCCAGTGTTCCACACAGCAAGATCCAAGACACGTTCCAGTACAGTTTTAAAATGTCTTAAATATTCTTGTAACATCTCCTTCTGTGTTGCATCTGCAAAGCTGACATGTGCACTGCACTCAGCTCCCTGAGTCCATACATCTACATTGTGCCTATTACCTATGCAGGTCTGCAAAAGACATAGACACAATTTTTAAATTTATACACACGTACGCTTTTTGATTATATTATCCATATTATATAGTCTGTCTCCAGCACTAATGAATTCTTTATGCACTTTTAATTCACTTGAGTGTAATGGACTACCAGTATGCCAAGAGTGAGAACCCAGGGTACACCACATGCGAGTCCATCACAGCTGCAGACAGCATTCATATGCACCAGAAATTACTGCGAAGAGCCTTACCTACTGACTGATACTGAAGTGAGAATGTGCTGCATTTCCCTCCCCCTACAAAGACTCGTTTCTTCATAGATGTGAGATTTTTTTTAATTGAAAGAATTTTCTTTTCAAACTCATCAGTTGTTCCATATTTGATAGCAGCTTAAATCACACCCTAGTCAGTTTGGATAAGTTACAATGTAAGCTGCTACTACAGCTTCCCATTCCACTTACATCAGAAAACAATTTTCTCTTAAGTAAAAATCATTTGCTCATTTGAGGTTAGGTCACAGAGTGTACTGCTTTTCTTAATGACTGCTAATTACTGGGAATCCAAGATTTGGTAATTCCCAAATTCTGTTTTCCTACCCTGGCTGTTGTGGGGTTTTTTTCCCTCCTATTTTTAAAACAATTACTTCCTCTTGGACTATCACCAGGAAGGCCCCACTGACATCAACAGAACTGAGAACCTAAGGGGGAAGAGGGTGGCTTCCTGACTTAGCCTTTATGTGCTAGGCTTGCCAGATCTCATGCTTTGGGCATAAGACACGTTCCCTCAGTCTCCAGCTCTGCTGTAACATGTGTAGCTCAGAGAAAAACTGTAGGGAACTATGTCCATCATGAGAGCGCTGAAGCATCTGAGAAGCTGCAGTGCTCTACTGCAGCTGGGGGAGGCACTTCCCCCGGACACTTACTGTTGTGGCTTCTCCCGCCCACTGGAGCTGCAGACACACAGGCACATCTTTCATGTTACCGCCAATGTGCACCATGTCAGTCTGCAGGCAGGCATGTGCTCACTGTGTGACAAATACAGGACCCCATATCATGGCCTGACAGACCCATTTCATAGCACAGGATTCCAGCAACTTGAAAGGTCTGTGTAAACCCACGGTTAACCAAGGACACCCATTATTCTTGGCCTGCTAAATACCTAGCATGCAACTACATCAGTGTTACCAGCAGTACCCTTTTGGTGCCATTGCTCATGAAGGAGCACGAACAGCTCCATGAGGAAGACAGTGCTGACTACATATATGAGAGGTATTTTCAGAAGACAAACTCTTTAATTTCCTTCCTTCTCCTGCCAAACCCTCTAATGTCCTTCTGGCAGCAATTACAGCAAAGCATCAGTAAGGTTTCATGTTTGTATGGTTATGGTTTCTGTGACCAAAAAGCCTCAAGATCTTAGAAGGAAGGGTTTGCTCTGTTTTAGCATGGTGCTGAATTTTAGCATTGTTCACACGGTGCCTGACTCTCCCTTGCCTCCACACTTGTACAATCATTGAAACCTCATACAAAGTGTATGTAAAACACTACTGGATCTGCATGGTATGTTAGTTAGTTCACATCTAATTTTGTAAATGAGCATGTTGTGAGTCAGTAAAGGACAGTATTTGTCATACCATCTGGTTTAATACAGTGATGTAGAGTCATATACCTCCATAAGGTCCATATTTTCCCTCATCTTTTCACCATATAGCTTCTTACTTTTTAAGTAACTGTATTAGCATCAATGGAGCTACTTACAATGTAAGGTGTTACTAAATGCAGGGCTGTCAGAGTTCCATGTTATTTTTTAAAGCCCTGGAGTCTTAAACCACATTTGTTCATCAATCTCTATATGAAGCTATAGTACTCCCATATACCTGAGCCATGACTCTTCCCATTTTTGACCTGATCTAATGACCTGTAGCTTCTGAGTTCTACTGTAAATTTAAATTATGAAAGAGCAAAGCCCATGTATTTATCTAAACACATGCCAACCTAAGATGAACAGGTACAACTTTATATTTTGTAGTAATAGTTTTAGTGTTTCTAGTAATTATTTATTTGCAACAGAAGATAAAAAAGCTCCTTGTAAAGTGCTGCTGAAGAGTTTAGTGCCAAGTTACAGAACATTTGGGTACCTGAAAAGAGTCGTCAAATGATCTAGTGTTATTTTCATTGACAGATGGAAAGGGCTGGATTTCAGCTACTATGTTAGAGATAAAATTATTAAATCTGTATTTATTTAAAACGTTGACTTAGTTATGACAGCTTTTTAGATTAAGTTAGAGTCCTACAGATGCGGCTTTTATACAAGTCATGTAGCAGCTTCCTGACATATAAGTTTTTCAGTAATTTATCATATACAAGGGGCTAAAAGTACAGTACCAGCATCAAGTAGCCACTAAGACACACACAATTATTATATGATGAACATATGTATAGCATTTTCCATCTATGAAAGGCTATGCGCTCACCCAGCAACTTTTAAATAGATGCATGATTGTAAATTGGCAAACAGTTTCAATGAAACCCAGGACACTATTAATTTACTTAAGTTACGCACATGCTCAAGGGCTATGTTGCATCATAACTTGTGAGGATGTCGCAGCATAAATCCCTGTGAAGGTCTCTCTAATTGTAACTCATTACTAGCCTAATTACTGTCTGTATTGTGCTATAAAGCTGACCATGTATGTGTATTCACTATAAAAGTGCTAAAGTTTGTTTTCATAGAATCCAGTCTATTACCATTGATGAGCTTTTTAGTTATCAGTAAGAGTCCCAAACTCATAAAGCTCTATGATTTCCTTTAAAGACTTTTTGTTTTAAGGGATTGTCCATGAATAACTTAAACAGATAAATAATCACAGATGTTGATACCGAAGCACACAATTCCAGCTATGATCAAGAAAAGTGTCAGTAGGAAGACTAAGCCACATAGGAGGCAAGTGAAGGAGATCAGAAGTTACGAACAGCTATACTTTAGTATTTTATAAGTTCTGGTCCTTTTGGAAGATTTTTCTTGAAATTGCCATTCTGATCACAGTTTTGCCACCTCTTATTATTCACTTCCAGTAATACAAGACAGAGTGATACCATCTTGTGCTCAACTACTTGAGTGCTAAAGACTTGAAGTAAAAAGTAGTTAATGACAACAAAGGGGTACATAAATTAGCAGTCAATAACATGAAGTACCATGCAGTTGGTAAAAACTGGAGCCAACAGCTTCCCTTTTTTAACCAGAAGGTACAGTCTGTGAGAACTACTGGCACAAGCCGTAACAATCCATTACAGCAAGAATCAAGTCTTGTCTTCACAATGAAGAAAAGCTGAGCAGAGTATAATGATATCTGTAGTCTCAACAAGCTTCCTCTAAGAAAGATAAATATTAAGTCTCCTAAAAAGATGTTAAGCTATACCATATTGCAGGTTATGTTGTCTTTGACTACCTAAGGTCTAACAGCCGTCACCAATGCTGCCCAAGCTTTAAGGAATTGACCCAAAAGTCAGCAGAGGACTTTCTTAGGTCATGAGTGCTTTAGACGAGTCAGTGCCATCTCAGACAACCACATCACACCATGTTCACAGATGTATCACATTCTTTACAATATCAGACGTATCTTTCTACCCCCTCAATTATTCATAGAGTGTTACTACCACCTCTCTAATAGTCAGAAAATATTTTCCAATTTCCAGTCTAGCTTCTGGATATTTAAACAAATTTGCTGTCATGCCTTGTCAAATGAGTCCTCTCCCTGATGCTCATGCATTTTGTTTGCTCACAGAGGACAAGTATACTCCTTCAATCAGTTTCAGAAGATTGGCTCTTTCAGCCTACATCATAAAACAGGTCATATATTTCCTCAGTTATTCTTGTAGCCCTACTCTTTCTTCTTCCAGTTTTGGATTCCTCTGTTTTGAAAAAACTTCCCGCTAAAACAGAAGGCCAGGCATTAAGGCCCAGGATCAGTACTTCCATGGCGTGATTTTCAGTCAAAAAACAAAGAGACTCCTTAAATAAAGAAAAAAAATCTTACCGTCTGGTTCCAGTTGACAGCAATTCTATTTGCATAACCGAAGAGAAAGATGCAGAGGAACACAATCGACAGGAACCACGCAGTCACCGCTACAAACATGACCCATCCCTGCAGCAGTGGCAGTGGAACTCGGGTAGAAGCTACCAAAATCCAGACTATTGTTCCAAACAGCTGCAAGGAAAGGAATACAGATGATGAACTGAGAGATAAATTTTATTCAGTCTTTTCTGCATAAGAACTAATATCACACAACAATATGTCCTCAGATTACTTTTAGGAACTATGAGGAAACACTTCAAAAGTACTCAGAGAGCTTAAGTGCCGTTCTCAGAAACGATAGGCACTAAGTGCCGGTGAGATGAAGCCACTCTGAAATTCTTAAAAGCTCTTGAAGTAGTCTTGAAAATGGGATTTACAAACCCAGGTGCCTTGCACACTGCTGCTGAAAATTTTACCCTTACTCTCATTTTGAGGGAAATATAAGAAATGTAAAAACATGGTTCACACACACGTACAAATCTCTCTATATATACTAAAGTTAGCATGACAAGGATATACATCAGGTTTTGATTAAATCTCATACTGATTAGTTTTGTAGTCCTAATCAGAGGAGATACAGAAAACAGATGAAATTGCATCCTCTTTTTCAATGCATTTGTAATAAAAGGCTGAAAGCAAACATACTAAGCAATGAAGGGAAAGATAAAACTAGAATACAGGATAAGGTGAGTTGTAAATTATGTTATAATAACTAGAAAAACATAGAGCGTTCCAGAATTATCATAACCCAGGGAAGAATTCAGCAATGTCAATTTTCTTTTCAGTATACTGATTGCAGTGAATGAGTGGTGGGATGCTGTGTTATGATGGGCTGATGGAGATTTTATGTACTCTAAGGCTTGCCTGGTTTAATCACCTCTTGGTCTAAGGAAGGGTACTATTTCTCCCTGCAAATCCTGCCCCTTTATGAAGAAAAAAACTGGGGAAAATAATAATTTCCATCTGAAGTATATTCATTACAGAAAGATTTAATTTCATAATCCAATGTTCTGTGTAGTCACAGGTACAATTTCCAAGCTAGTTACTATTTTCCTGTTTAAAATATAGATTCACAACTACAAAGTCAGAGGTTACATTTTCATATTGAGAAAACTTCCTTTAGAATCAAGGTTGGATGAGAGATACCTTTCAAAAGATGCTGCTTTAAAATGACTTGGTTCCTCTCTTGTGTTACATTGCAGCAGCATATATGCAAAGATGCATTGCTAGTCTCAGTTCAAAGCTCCCAAGAGTTTATGTATCAACCTTCAGGTTGTTCTCTAGGGTTCCTTTTTTAGCTGTTGTGAAGAACCAAACTTTCTCTAGTTTCACAAGACTGCAGGTGCAAGTCTGTTACACGGACACCAGATAGTGATGGGCAGTGAGGAAGCGGAAGGAATAGCAGAAAGTGTCTGTTAAACAGAGAGGCACATGAAATGTTTCCAATATTTTGAGTGTACAACCTTTCAGGCTTCTTTAAAAATAAATTTAGAAATCACTGTAGAAACTGCTAATCTCAGTGCCCACTGTTGTGTCATTTCCCTCATACTACACCTGCCAACTTCAGCCTGGCTGTCAGAGGTTTAATAGGTTGGCCAACCTAATTAACCTTTTGTCCCCCCTGACTCAGGGCCTCATTTAGCACCTGGACCTGGGCTCTAAGCTCTTTGCTCAGGTGAAGTTTTACAGCTTGCACGGTGAGATCCATCCAGTATTCTGCTCTGACCCCACAAAAAAGAATTCATAAAATCAGATGCGTTTTGACCAGATGCTTTGTTTTGGTTTTCCTACTACTAATCAGTACCTCAGCCCTGAGGTCCCCAGCCCTGTGCACACCAGTAAGGTCTTACACTCACATGAAGTTAAGCCCGCTTACGGGAGTCTGCGCAGGACCCGCAACACACGCACACGGGCAAAGGACGCTGTAACTTTCCATGGCGGGTGCTGGGGCCTGGGACCTCGCGTGGCTCAAAGTCCTCGACAGCCTGAACCACCGCCGTGAAACCAGCTCAGCGGGCCTCCCGGTGCCGCCGGCCCGGGCG